>NW_024412420.1:17491497-17532180 GCF_014898765.1 Herpailurus yagouaroundi
GTGTGTGTGTGTGTGTGTGTGTGTGTGTGTGTGTGTGTGTGTGTGTGAAGCAGAGGGAAGGTGGGAGTCAGGCCGGCCTCGGGCCCATTAGTGCGGTCACCACTGCCCAACTGTGTGGCCTGGTCCAGGCCTCCCTGAAGGGCAGGAGCTTTGGACCTGAGTCACGTGGAACCCTAACGCTGACACTAAGTCTGCCTACCCTCTCCATCTCCCCCTGCAGATGACCTAGATGGACTCCTGAGTGAGCTCCCTGAGGACTTTTTCTGTGGGACCAGCAGTTGGGACTGCCCCGAGGCAAGGCACCCACCGTGAGCAGGCAGCCTCTCAGCACCCAAGCAAGGCCCCGGTTGTGTCTGATCGGGTCCCCGGGAGAGAGGGTGCCTGGCACGACTGGGGAATAAACACAGCTGAGGACTTTTATGGCCACCCCCACCCTGGATGCTTTCCCTGGGAACGCCCTTGTCCCTCGGACTCTCCGCTGCTGCCACTCATACCGGAACTCAGCCCAGGGGTGGCCCTTCTGCTCCTCTGTCCTCCAAGCCCTTGGGTGCATCCGTTCCTTCTGCCATCAGGGAAGGTGTGGCACTCTTCTGCCTCACCTTGACTTTGGGGGCCCCTGAGCTCCTTACTCCCTATCCCCTGAACACCTGAGGAGCCATGCCACAGCAGTGGCGGCCGTCCCTCCGGTCGGGGAAGGAACACACTCAGACTTCCCTCTGCTTTGTCTCTTGAGGCCTGTGGCTGCCCAGCTCACCCGTGCCCAAGGTTCCCAGGTGTTGGGGGGCAGGGGTGTGGCTGTGGTGTCTTGTTCTGAAATAAAGCAGCTGCCTGTTCCGCCCGCCTCCCTCTCCCCTCCACCCTCGCTGCTCCTGGTCCTGTCTGTCCTGCCGGCGGGGCTTTGGCCAGGGCAGAGCCAAGCCACTCGTTTTCCTTCTCTCTCTGTCTCTCTCTGTCTCTTTCTTCATAAACTTTTCTTCTAGACAGTTTGAGATTTACAGAATTATTGCAAAGATAACACAGGGAGTTCCTGTGTATCCCACACCCAGTTTTCCTGTCGGCATCTTACGTTAGCGTGGACACTTCTTAAACCCAAGAACCGGTATCCGTACATGATGATTATTAACTGGACTTCGTGCTTGCTTCAGATTTACAGTTTCCCTGCTGTCCTTTTTCTGGTCCAGGACCCCACATTCCATTCAGTTGTCCTGTCTCCTCAGGCTCCTCCTGGCTCTGGCAGACTCTCCTTGTTTTTTATGACTTTGACAGCTTGGAAGAGTATGGGTCCAGCATATTCCAGGAGGCCCCTATTGGAATTTGTCTCATTAAAAAAAAAAAAAAAAAAAGATGAGACTAGGGCTACGTGTCTTGTGGAGGAAGACCACAGAAGTAAGACCACACATCAAGGGTTGATGTTGACCTTGACCACCTGGCTGAAGGAGGCGTTTGTCAGGGTTCTCCACTGTAAATTTTCTTCTCTCTTTTCATACTGTCCTCTTTGACAGAAAGTCACTAGGTGTTGCCCATGCTGAGGAATGAGGAGTCCTGTTCTACCCTCTCTAAGGGCAGAATGTCTGTATAGATTATTGGGGATTCTCCCTCATTTCTTACTCAGTCCTACATTTATATCAGTGTGGGCTCGTGGGTATTTGTTTTATGTGTCGGGTCATAACCCAACGCTACTTTATTGTGTTCAACAGTGCCTTGTCCTGTAGCTTTGCTGTGCTACCTTTCAGACCAGAGTTGGACAAGGGGCATGTGTACAAGGTGTGATTATACCAAGTTGCCAACCTTGTTTTCCTCTCTGGAATGAAGGGAAGAAAGGAATTGTCCCCCAGCTCATGGTTGAGGGGGTGTGGGTTAAAGACCCTAGTCTGACTGCCAGCCTCCCCTGCGTCGGCCTCAGCCTTCCCTAAGCTGCTGTGCATCTGAGGCCTCCAGTGGGTCTGGTGCCGCTCTGGGGGAAGGCGCTGATCTCTTTCTTCCCGAAGAAAGGCTGATCCCCTGGATCCCTGTCTCAAGGCTGAAGTGAGCGAGTGCTTTAAGAACGCCATGTTCAGCTGGCTTCTGGTTGCTGTGGGGCCCTGTTCTAAAAGGCTTTTGTGTTCCAAGCCCAGGAGCAAGAAGGGGCTAATTTGCTAGCAACCTTCCTACCTGAACAGATCCTGCACTTCGCCCTCTTCTAGCCACTGCGAATTCCCCAGCCCTGCTGACGCAGCTCAGATCTGGGACACAGCCCACCTGTGCTGGGGGGTCGTCCGGTACCTAAACCACTCCGTGCCCCTTGGCCTGCAATACCACTCCCCACTCAGTCCTCTTGAGCCCCGCTCTCTACCGCTCACAGTCCTGACCGGCATCCTGGAATCTTGTGTCCTTCCTTACCCTACAGGCTCAGCTCCCAGAGGGCAGGGTGGGCATCCAGTCACCTGGCACTGTTCCCGCCACTAGAACTGGGCTCCCTGGGGGTTTGTGTGGGGGTTGGAGTAAAAGCCTCCATTTTCTGCCCTCAGGAAGCTAAGGCTAAAGACAGGAGACAGCACACGGTATCTCAGAGGACTGGGTTGTAGTCAGAGCACCTTCAGGCCTGCGTGACAGACAAGAAGGCTGCAGAGGGGCTGAGGAGGTCAACACAGCCCTTCACCCTACACGTCATGACCACTGTGTGCCTCAGAAGGACGGGGACACCCACCTCACCTTTGCCCCTCTTGGCCCCACCCGGCCCATCGGCTCCCAACCCTGGGAACCCAGCTGTGGGTGCTGAGCTAGGCCGTTGGCGGGGCAATTAAAACACCAAATGGGTTCCAACAGGGTTAATCACAGCCGCATTTATAGAGGCGCCTTTCTCTGAGGATCTCCAAAGACCTCGCTGCGCATGATGTCATTCCTCCTCTGGGATCCCCCACCCTGGAATACCACCAAGAAGCTGGGGCCAGAGTGGGTGAACAGCAGGGTAAGGGCAGTGCCGGAAACAGCCCAGGCTGCTGCCACCCACTTGGGCAGGCAGATGAGTGTTCGGGCTGGCAGAGAACAAGGGCCCTCAGTCAATGCACTACACATAAGGGGCCAGCCTGCTGCCAGCCAAGCGCTTCTAAACACCACATCCAGACCTATTGTGTGCCAGGCCCTTGCTGGGCCGCAGAGACCCAGCTGAATAAATCCTGGCCCAGCATGGCTGACTTCTGTCCACGGGACACTGGGCTAGGTCCTTCGCAAAGTCCGTGTGAAGTCCTCCTGGAGCGCGGGGCAGGGGAGTGGCAGGGAAGGGTGAGGAGCCTCAATGAGGACGCTTTGGGCCCGAGGAACCGGGCTTCACTTTGGAGAGGGCAGCTGTTGGAAGCCAGCAGACACCGTCAAGCTAGGAAATGAACCATTTTAGATCCCTCCACTTGGGTGGCAGAGCAGAGGGATTGTGGCCAGAGAAAGGAACAGCAGGAGGCTGGGCCCGTCTGAGTTAAGGGCACTGAGATGGTGACTGACAGTGTGAGAAGCAGCGCTGGGACTTTGTGTGAGGGATCAGGGGGAGGAAGTAGTCGGTGGTAAGGGAGCAGGGGCTGCTGCGGTGCCAGGGAGGGGAGGAGGCACTGCGGGCCGAGGGGCCAGGAGAGCCCGCAGCGCTGGGGCAGATGGACCGGGGCGCCGTGGGGCTCGGCTGGCCCTGAGGGGCCGAGGGGCCTCCTGCCAGCACACTGGGAGAGGTCGGGGATTGGGACAGCCGAGGCTGGGGCATCCCTTGTACCCTCCCCTTCCCCCCCCCCCCCCCCCACTTGGCTGCAGCACCAGCCAGTGCTATTTCACGGCCTCGTTCCTCCCTCTAGAGGCTCCTGGAAGGACAGCTGCTTTCTCTTGGTGAATGAGTTTGTGGTTTGTAGGTGTCTTTGGTCCTAGTCCCCAGTTGCCAGGTGGACCCCTTGCCTGGCAGGCAGGTGAGCCCTTTTAGGTGCTGGGGGGTGGGGGGGCGGGGACACAAAATTCATTGCGGGCAGTTTCTAGAGATCATGCTGGCCTGCTGGGAGGGTGGGGAAAGGCTCTCACCATTGTCCGCCCTCATGTGGCCACAGCAGCTGGAGCCAAAGTGCACCATCTATGCAGTCTGGCCACCTGGGGTCCTAGTCCTGGCTCCGCTCCAAGCGGTGACCTTGGAGCCAGTAATTTCCCTTGTTAATTTTCCCTTAAGTTCCTCATCGTTAAAACCGACATAAAACCACCCACCTCAGAGGTGTTCAAGTGTGATCAGTGGCTTGATTGTATAATTTATTGTCAAAACCAAGCTTTTTACCTCCGTGAGCCAGGAAGTATGGCCCTTGGAGTGAAGATGGGTGTAAAAATTGGGGTGCCTGGGTGGCTCAGTTGGCTAAACATCCATCTCTTAATTTCGGTTCAGGTCATGACTTCATGGTTCGTGGGTTTGAGCTCTGAATCAGGCTCTGTGCTGACAGCGAGGCACCTGCTTGAGATTCTCTCTCTCTCTCTCTCTCTCTCTCTCTCTCTCTGCTCCTCCCTGCTTGCACATTCTCTCTCAAAATAAATAAATAAACATCAAAAAGAAGAAGATGAACGTAAAGGTAATGTAATTACTTGCAAAGCCCTGTGCATATGTGTGCAGAGTTATCCCTACCACGGCAGACGCTGGAAGACCTGGCTGCATCCTGTCTCCACCTGCCCGTATCTCCTGGGCTGGGCTCCGCCCTCCGGCCAACATCTGAGAGGCAGGGGCACTCAGGCTCTTCCTCCCTGTCCTGCCCGTCTCCCAGATTGACTGTTTCACTCCCCTCGGCCCTTGCCAACCCAAGATGCTCTCTCCAGAGAAGTAGGGGATGCTGACCATGAAGTTCCGTCCCGGATGGCCTCAGCTGAGGGCCACTGCCCCATTGGGAGGCTGTCAGCCCGGGCAGGCGTTGGCCCAACACCTTCTCTGCACCAGGATCACGACTCTGGGCAAGCGGTGTTTACTAAACCAGCGAAGGACCTATTTATAGCGTCAGCTGCTCTTGCTGGGTCACGAGTGAGGGGCAGGGTGGCTGCTCAGAGCGAGGGAGGCAGTCGGCGGAGGGAACCGGGCTGTGCCCAGCTGCCACTGCCCAGACCCCTGGGCCCCTCCGCATGGCAGAAGAGACCTTCCCCTTCACCTCCTCCGCGCTGCGCGCGCTCCGCCTGCAGCGGGAGTGGCTGGAGTGGGAGGACCGGCGGCGGGCTGCGGCCCAGCGGTGCCGAAGCCAAAGGTGCCCCCCCAGCACCCGTGCCCGACTCACCAGGCCACGCCGCTGCTGCCGAGACCCGGCCGTGCACAATGCTCTGTTCTCCGGTGACCTGCCACAGGTCCAAGCCCTGTTCCAAGATGAAGACGCTGCCAACATGATTGTGGAGACTGTGAGCAACCAGCTGGCCTGGTCAGCTGAACAGGGTAGGGAGCACCAGTGGGGCAGAAGATGAGGGAGGGTAAGGGGGTGGGGGTGGGGGTGGGGAAGAGGACAGCCTTGGCCCCGCTGCCTCCCTCCCCACCACAGCCTTGACCATTCCTTCCTACAGCCCATTCTAGCTCCCTCCTAAGCAGAGATGAAGCGTAGTTAGCGTTTTGTATGTCTTTTCAGAGTTAAAGTTATATTAACATATCAATTACATGGGAACAGTTATTCTAATGCAATTTTTTCTCTGAATACATACACACACACACACACACACATATTTAAGGGTTTTTTTTTAAGTTTTTTTATTTTGAGAGAGAGAGTCATGTAAACATGATCGCAAGCAGGGGAGGGGCAGAGAGCAGGTGACGCAGGGTTCAGTCTCACAAACGTGGGATCATGACCTGAGCCGAAAGCAGGAGTTGGATGCTTAACCGACTGAGCCACCCGGGCACGCCTAAAATTTTATTTTTAAGGATTTCTGCTCAGGTCATGATCTCATGGTTTGTGAGTTTGAGCCCCGTGTCTGGCTTTGTGCTGACAGTGCTGAGCCTGCTTGGGATTCTCCATCTCCCCCTCTCTCTGCACCCCCATCCCTGTGCACGCGCGCACATGCACCCACTCACTCTCTCTCTCTCTCTAAAATGAATAAACGCTTTAAGATTTTTTAAATAAAATAAGTAAGATTTTATTTTTAAGTGATCTGTACACCCTATGTGGGGCTCAAACTCACAACCCCAAGATCAAGAGTCACGCACTTCACTAACTGAGCCAGCCAGGCGCCTCCACATAATATTTTAAATAGATGCATAAATTATATTGTATGAGTGTGCCATGATTTATATAACCAGCCCCCAAATAGACTGGGTAGATGGGGTTCCTTTTTTAGAAAATTATTTTAAATAGCAATATGATGAACATCTTTGTGTACTTGCCAGAGAGTTTCCTTAGGTGCTATTCTGACCCGTGGGTTTGTCCGTGTAAACCAAATACCTCAACTGAGATCGCCCTGCTCTTAGGACCGACAGAGATTGCCTCAAATCCCACACATGGATCTGGGGGCTCAAAATCCTCGGAGAGCTTATGTTCTCACAGTCACTGCCAGCGTCAGACTCCTGCTTGGCCTTAACTGTTAGAAATGTGACCCGACCCAGGGTATCCTGGTCTCATCCTGAAGCATATCTATCCCCAAATGGAACTCGGCCTTAATTTCAATCCTAATAAAAAACAAAGCATGCTTTACTCCAAATTTGGCAAACCCAGGAATCTCCTTCACCGTAATGCAAACAACTTACAGTTGGATATTAGGCATCTGCGTCCTAAGCCCTTGGGGGTGCCTGGTTGGCTCAGTCGGTTGAGCATGTCTGACTCTTGATTTCAGCTCAGGTCATGATCTCACCTAGGATCAAGCCTCGAGTCAGGTTCCACACTGAGCATAGAGCCTGCTTGGGATTCTCTCTGTCTCTGTCTCTCTCTCTCTCTTTCTCTCTGCCCCCTTCCCCCACTCTCGTGTGTGTGCTCTCTCTCTCTCTCAAATAAAAATTTAAAAATTTAAGTAAAATAAAATAAAAGGCTGTCCCAATTTATATTGAGTGAGCCCCTCTCCGTAGGTACAGCCCTGCACAGCGTTCGTGCTCAGCCAAGGGTGCAGAGGGAAGGCCAGGGTCAATTGCATGCCACAACCTGCCCTGCGGATATCACATACCCTGCCCCCAACACTGCCTCCTCTCCCCAGGGTTCTGGGTGCTGACGCCTAAGACGAAGCAGACGGCACCCCTCACCATCGCTGCTGCCCGAGGCTACACTGACTGTGCCCGCCACCTGATCCGGCAGGGAGCTGAGCTGGACGCCCGGGTCGGAGGCCGGGCAGCCTTGCATGAGGCCTGTGCCCGGGCCCAGTCTGACTGTGTGCAGCTGCTGCTGACCTTCGGTGCCAAGGCCAACGTGTTGTCCGAGGAGGGCACGACCCCCTTGCACCTCTGCACAGCCCCTGAGTCCTTGCAGTAGGTGCCCAGGGGAGGGGTGTGTGTGTGTGTGTGTGTGTGTGTGTGTGTGTGTGTCTAGCTCACATGGCCGGAAGAAGGGGAAACACCTCACATACACATGTCCTCACAACAACCTGGGAGACAGGTGTCATCCTATGGGTGAGAAAACTGAGGCTCAAAAAGTTTTAGTAACTTGTCCGTCATGTGAGCTAAGCCCTGGGGGCAGAAGCCTTGTTGTTTTTTTTGGAAAACCTATCCCAACCACAGTCTCTTAGCCTCTATGCATCCTCTGTAGCCAAATTCCTACCTGTTTTAAGGCAGGCATCAAGAAAGATGTAGCCCAGTGTTTCCCAACCTTAGTACAAGCCCCGGCCACACACACACCTCCTCCTCCCAAATTTTAAGATCGACAAGTTTTTCCAGGGGTCGAGGGTTGTGCCAAATGAGTGAAGGGGAGGGGGAGATACAGGTCTCCAGTTACAGAATGGATAAGGCAGGGGAATAAAGGCACAGCATAAGGAACATCGTTATAGCGATGTAACAGGACAGACGGTAGCTTACACTTGTGAACATAGAATAATGTATAAACTTGTCAAATCACTAAGTTGTACACTTGAAATTAATGTAACATTGTGTGTCAACTATACTAAAAAAAAAAACAAAAAAACTTAAAAAAAAAGATTAACAGGGTTTTGGCCCCCCCCCTACATGACAGTATTCGTACTTTTCCAAATCAGGTCCCCAGCCAGGGCTGGCAGTGGTAGGGAGTCAAGGGCTTCTGGGAGACACTCCACAGCCCACGTGCTGGGGACCTCTCCCCAGCTGGATCCAGATCAGCAATGGACCCAAGTGATTCTAAGTTTCCATCCCTTTCTTGAATTCTTATGAGCACATGGTGCACTTTCCAACCGACTTTATCCTTTTAAGTGAAACTTACTGAAACCCTCCTGAGTGAGCTCTCCAGTGTTATTTATTTATTTTTCATTAAAAATTTTTTTTAATCTTTATTCATTTTTTTTTTTTTTGAGAGACAGAGCGCGAGCACAGGAGGGGCAGAGAGAGAGGGAGACCCAGAACCCAAAGCAGGCTCCAGGCTCCGAGCTGTCAGCACAGAACCCGACGTGGGGCTCCAACGCCCCAACCACGAGATCATGACACTTAAGTGTTATTTAAGTGTAGTATTTAGAGACAAAAATTAGCCCATGATTAGAACTGACCGAGGAAAGAAAATTTACAGATGACTGGGCTGCTACTCCATTCTTGGCCACGGAGCATGGAGCCTCCTGCATCTGTGAACTGAGGAGGCGGGGGGGGGGGGGGGCTGGGATAATGGCCATTTGGGGGAGGGACACTGACACCTGGTCATCAGGGTTTTTCTGGGGATGCCGGATCTGCTCCTGGGCTTCCAGTGGCTCCCATTCTGGCTTTTTAATTATAAATTACTGTTAGTTTAATTGCATCATTAATGGAGTTTGTTTCGTGTTTGTTTTACCCCGTGGTGGTTAATGATGTATGTTTGCCTCAACAGTGTTCTGGCCTGTAATTTTTCCAGGTACTGGAAGACCGTGAAACACGTGCTCCCTAAAATCTGGGTTTTGTTGTTTTCTCTAGGGGAAAGGAGAGAGGGTGGGTCTTCAGGTGCCTTCCTCTGCTTGAGTGGATATCACTGGTCCAGAAGGGTGGTCTTCCAGGTTGGAGGCATGAAGAAAATATTAGGACTTCTATTTCTTTTTCTTTCCGCCTCATACTCTAATTTTCTATGCGTAACGTTCATCAAGGACACAGTAGTGGGTTTTCAAAACATTTTGTGCTATCAAAATGTTAGGAGACCACTGGCAAGGGGATCAGAACCAGGCCCTGGGGCGGGGCGGCGGGCAGGGTCCCAATCCGCTTGGGGAGTCAGGTTTCAGAAACAAAAATTAGCCCATGATTAGAATTTACTGAGGAAATAGATTCTGGGAGGAACTGTCTGAAGCAGTGAGTACTAATTCTGACGCTGCCTCTAACTTGCTGTGGGTCCTTGGCCGTGCTGAGCCCCTTCTTGGCTGAGGTTTTATCTGAAACCTGGAGATGTTCCTGGTGACATCGATAGGCCTTGAGGCTCTGCCGTCTGTCCTGGGGCTTCTGTGAGTCTGATGGTGCACACCACGCTCGCTTCCAGCCTCTAGGCCAGCGGGATGGGAAGCAAGGGGGAAGGGGATGACCGCAGGCCAGGCCTTGGTCCCTCAGCATTGGCCTCTGGGCCTTGCGCCTTGCCCCCAGGTGCGCCAAGCTGCTGCTGGAAGCGGGCGCGACTGTGAACTTGGCGGCGCAGGACAGCGAGATGACACCCCTGCACGTGGCGGCGGCTCGCGGCCTGGAGGAGCACGTGGCCCTCTACCTGGAGCACGGCGCCAACGTGCACCTGCGCACCAGCCAGGGCGAGACGGCCCTGAACGCGGCGTGCGCGGGGGCCGAGGGCCCAAGCAGCTGCCGACGTCACCAGGCGGCAGCGCGCCGGCTCCTGGCGGCCGGGGCAGATGCCCGCGCTGCCGGGCGCAAGCGCCACACGCCGCTGCACAACGCCTGTGCCAATGGCTGCGGGGGCCTGGCCGAGCTGCTGCTGCGCCACGGGGCCTGCGCTGGAGTGCCCAACGGGGCGGGCCACACGCCCATGGACTGTGCGCTGCAGGCCGTCCAGGACGCCCCCAACTGGGAGCCCGAGGTCCTCTTCTCAGCGCTGCTTGACTACGGGGCCCAGCCTGTGCGCCCTGAGGTGTGCAGGGAGGGCCTGTGCAAGGAGGCCCGGATTGGGTGGGGAGCTCACGGCTGGAATTCCCCCCCCCCCCCCCCCCGGGAAGAGGGGGACCGAGAGACTGAGAGCCCGGCTCTGTGGTCGTCTGTCCCCACCTTGGAAAGGACCACTGAGGGCTATAGGGGAGCGTGTCTAAGGAGAAGAGAGTTCCCAAGGAGACTGGTTGGGGCCAACAGGTTGCAGCCCACTTGAAGGTGGGGTAAACCGAGGCATGGGAAAGAGTGGGGAGAGACTCAGACTTTCGCCTCCCAAATTTGGGTGTGAATGGGGCTTCGGCTTCGGCTGGGCTTGGGTCTGCCCTTGGCTGGGAGAGCCATGGTGACCCTAAGACCCTCTTTTGATTCCTAGATGCTGAAACACTGTGCCAACTTCCCTCGGGCCCTGGAAGTCCTGCTTAATGCCTACCCTTATGTCCCATCCTGTGATACCTGGGTGGAGGCAGTGCTCCCAGAGCTGTGGCAGGTAAGCATGTCCACCCCAGGGGCACAGCTCCTTCCTGGGCTCTGGGGGAGATGGAGAGGAAGGATGAGCCCCAGGCCTTATCCATCCGGGATGGGCTTCCCAGGGCCCCCCTCCCCCTGGCACCTCAGAACAACCTCTAATCCCACACACCTCTCCTGCCTCTGTCACTTGTGCCAGCACGGGCATTTATCAGCGGGCTGTGTTGGCATCTTTGGAGTTGGGCGTGGGTACAGTCATGGCTGAGACCCTGCCCTACAGCACGGTCCCATCTCCCATGACCCCTGCCGAGCCTCTGGGCTCTGAATCTGAGTCTTTCAAGATGCACCAAACACCTGGGGCGGGGGGGGGGGGGGGTGCATGTTGCAAATGCCCCCGGGGCCCCCAGCTCTAGGTCATCCTGAGAGGTCAGAGTCAATGGTACTGGGCCATCTGATCCGATTCCACTCCTGGCCTAGGAGCATGAAGCCTTCTACACCTCGGCCCTGTGCATGGTGAACCAGCCCAGGCGGTTGCAGCACCTGGCCCGGCTGGCTGTGCGGGCCCAGTTGGGTGGCCGCTGCCGCCAGGCCATCGCCAGCCTCCCACTGCCCCCCGTCCTCAGGGACTACCTGATGCTGCGTGCTGAGGGGCGTATCCAGTGAGTCCCACGCCAGCTCATCCCTCCCGCGGCTTCCCGAGCTGCTTGCTGACCTCCAACCCCACCCGGGCTTCCGCTGTCCGATGGGAAGGTCTGCACACTCCGCCTTCACCCACCTCCATCTCCTTTGCTTACGTGGATGCCCCCCCATCCACCTGGCCCCCAGGCCAGGAGGGGGGATCCTTGTTGTTCCCCCCATCCCCTGCCACCCGTGTCCTTGTCTGGCCTCGTCAAGAGTCACAGACTCTGCCTGTACCTGCACTGCCTCTGCCCGAACTGCCTCTGTTGCTTGACGGGAAGACTTTGCTGCCTGGTCTTGAGACCCATGCCCGGCAAGGATGCCGGAACTCCCTTTGGGAATCACAACTCTGATCATGCCCTTCAGCGGCTCCTCACTACCTGCAGGCTAAAATCCAAATTCAGTAAGATTGATACATCTTCCACCGCTGCCTCCGCCAAGCTCTCTGGTCCTCTGACCCACCCCCCCCCCCCTTCTCCCTCTGAGGTTCCTGTGACCCAGCCTTAGCAAACTTAGCAGCTGGTTGCTGGATAAGAGCCACGCTGCTTCGCTTCCATGCACCTGTATGTGCTGTTCCCTCTGCCTGGTGTACCCTTCCCGCATTTTTTTTGGCCTGGTCGAAGCTGAGGACAAAATAGCGCTATCAGCCCAATAGCACGATCTCCTCAGAGCCCTCTTTGGATTGCACTTTTAAAAATAAGAGCCTGTGTCTGCATCGGCTTGGCTGAGACCAGGACTGCATTCCTGGAACAGGCATTTCAGCAAATGGTTGTTGAAGAAGGAATAAATGCGTGATGCCTGGGACCTGTTTACGGTCGTGCCCCCTGTGCCCCCTGTGCAGTGATGCATGGTGTCTTAAACAATGGTCACTACACTTGTGGTCTCTAAGGGCCTGTGACAGGAGGACAAGCCACCAGCTGTCCCCCTTCTCACTTCCTCCTCCGGCCCCAGAGTCTAAAGTACCATCATTCATCTTTAAGAGGAACCTTTTGAGCCAAAGCAGTTTTTATGAATGCAAATAAATGACTTGTGCCCAGAATCAAAGTGTGGATGTGTGAGATTGAAATGTGGCTGAGATACGGGGCGCCTGGGTGGCTCAGTCGGTTGAGCGTCCGACTTCGGCTCAGGTCATGATCTCATGGCTCAAGGGTTCGAGGGTTCGAGGGTTCGAGCCCCACATCGGCCTCTGTGCTGGCAGCGCGGAGCCTGGAGCCTGCTGCAGGTTCTGTCTCCTCTCTCTGCCCCTTCCCCGCTCACGCTCTGTCTCTCAAAAGTAAACATTAAAAAATTAAAAAAAAAAATGTGGCTGAGGTCCCCCTCACTCCATTTCTTTCACCCCACCTTTGTGCTCTTCCGTGGTTCCCAAGTTTTCTGCACGGAGCACCTGTTACTCTTCTGATAGGAAAAAGGGTATAAGAACAAACAGAAGGCCCCTGCCAGACCCTGAGCCTGTCGTACCCACCGCAGGAGAGTCCTTTTGCTGAGGGACCTGGGCTGTCCCCTGCCATTACTACCTGGAGTCACACGGTAGAGATGGGTCAGGAGTCCTGGGGGCCGCCTCCTGCTGCTGTCGCCCGGCCCACTCTCCTCCGGGGAGAGTTGCATCTGAGGATCTTCCCTCCCCCCAACACGAGGACGGTTTTGTACCTTGGCATGCAGAGAGGCAGCCTCTCCTTTCTGGAAGAAAGTTTTGCTTTAATTTCGCAGACCCAAAGAGAAGAGAGGGAAATCCTCTCTAGTCCTGGGCCCAAGCTGGGAGCCTCGCTCTCAGGGGAGGATGCTGAGGGGTCCACCCCTTAACAGTAGGCAGACCCCAGTGAGCTCTGCCTCTTCTGTTCTATTTACAGCCGTGACAAAATACCCACTTAATAAAACCCCCAAAGAGACATGAGATTATGTATGTTATTTTGGGGTAGGAGAAGATCTTCAAGGGTGAAAGCATAAAAGATTAATAGATTGGATACAGAAAAAAAATTGTTTTTATTTGGTTATAAAACCACCAGATCATAAGCACAAGTAAACGACAAAATATTGGGGGTGCCTGGGTGGCTCAATCAGTTGAGCGTCTGACTCTTGATTTCGGCTCAGGTCGTGATCTCACAGTTCATGTGTTCGAGCCCCCACCGGTAGCGTGGAGCCTGCTTGGGAGTCTCTCTCTTCCTCTCTCTCTGCCCCCCCCAAAATAAATAAAACTTAAAAAAAAAAAAGACAAAATATTGGGGGGAAAATCTGCAACTAAAAGATTTCACTTCCTTCATCTGTGAGGATAGGAACAGTATCTGGGTTTTTTGTTTGTTTTTAATGTTTATTTTTGAGAGAGAGAGCGGAGGAAGGGCAGAGAGAGACAGACAGACAGTATCCAAAGCTCTGAGCTGTCAGCACAGAGCCCGACGTGGGGCCCGAACCCACAAACTTCGAGATCATGACCTGAGCCAAAGTTGGACGATTAACTGACTGAGCCCCCGGGCGCCCCAGGAACAGTATCTGGTTTATTCACCACTGGTGACTGGGTGCTTGTGCAGGGCTTTGCGGAGAGCGGACCCTCCAATATCTGTCAAATCCATGAATGGCGATGCTCAACCTCACCAGCAATCAGGAAAATGCAAACTGAAACAATAATAAGATATTATTCGCCCACCAGGTTGAGGGAATTAATTGGTAAAGACTGATAACACACAGTGCCCAGGAAGATGGAACTTTTTGCTCATCCTGTTGGTGGGAAGGGAAATTGCCTTTTTGGTGGGCGATTTAGTGGCACCCTTAAGCACTGCTCCCCAGTTACACAAAAGGCTGGCACACATGGGAACGTTCGCCCCAGCACTGCCTGCAAGGAGGACACAACGAAGCGGGAAATCGTGAATAAATCCATACTCTGGTGTACAACGCGGCCCTTACAAAGGGTAGTCTCTCCAGCAGGAAAGAACTGGGGAGGGCTTCCACGTGACCAGCACAAGGTATTACCTTGGAAAGATTTTCAAGGCCGTTGTTGAAGAGAAAAAAATAGGTCGGAATGCGATACGTCCAGCAAACAAACAAAACCAGACCCCACGATCGCAGATGAAGAGAGAAAGGCCCAGAGGCAGGTGCCCAAAAATTCTCCTCTGGGAGGGGAGAAGGACTGTGACAGTGGGGCATTTCACGGTCTGTATTTAAGGGGCGCCTGGGTGGCTCAGTCGGTTAAGCGTCCCACTTCCGCTCAGGTCATGATCTCGTGGTTTGTGGGTTCGGGCCCCACATCGGGCTCTGTGCTGACAGCTCAGAGCCTGGAGCCTGCTTCGGATTCTGTGTCTCCCTCTCTCCCTGACCCTTCCCCGCTCATGCTCTGTCTCTCTCTGTCTCAAAAATAAACACTAAACAACAACAACAACAACAACAACAACAACAACAACACACATTTATTATCTTATGGTTCCTATGGGTTAGAAGTCCAGACATGGACTTCTATTCATTATCTCTATTCTATTCTCTTCTATTCTCTCTCTCTCTCTCTCTCTCAAAAATAAACATTAAAAAAGAAAGAAAAAATATACGGTCCATATTTTAAATTTAAAAAAAAAATTTCAATCCCACCATGTGTTTGTTGTTGTTGTTGTTGGAGTAGGCTCCACGCCTAGTGTGGGGCTTGAACTCACAACCCTGAGATCAAGAGTCTCATGCTGTATGACTGAGCCAGCCAGGCACCCTGCCACTATGTGGGTTTTTTTTTTTTAAGTTTTTTTTTTTTTCATATTTGAATTTTTTAGAAACAGGTACCCATGGATTCTTGTGAAATTAAAAGTTTTTTAAGGGAAGAAAACACAAAAGGCCTAAACAATCAATTTACAAAGTGATTGAAGAAATACGAAAAAAGGGAAACTCTCTAGTAAGCCAATGAAGGAAATCAAAGGAACAGACTCGCCTCTCTCTATCAGATTGGCAAACATGGATGAATGACACAGAGTGCTTGGGGAAGGAGCAGTTTTAGTAAAACAGACTTACTGTACACATTCCAATCCAGGTGCCCCGGAAAGCCCCTTTCAAAACACTCTTAACTGTTTCTTGTCCTTTTCTCTCCACATTCATAAAATGCATCCTTTGCTAGACTCAACCTCCCCGGTTTCTTTTTTCTCTTTAAAAAAAAATTTTTTTTAATGTTTATTTATTTTTGAGACAGAGAGAGACAGAACATGAACGGGGGAGGGTCAGAGCGAGAGAGGGAGACACAGAATCTGAAACAGGCTCCAGGCTCTGAGCGGTCAGCACAGAGCCCGACGCGGGGCTTGAACTCACGAACCGCAAGATCATGACCTGAGCCGAAGTCGGATACTTAACCGACTGAGCCACCCAGGCGCCCCTCTTTTTTCTCTTTAAAAAAATGTTTAGGGGCACCTAGGTGGCTCGGTGGGTTAAGCGTCTGACTTCAGCTCAGGTCATGATCTCGTTGTTTGAGAGTTCGAGCCCCGCATCGGGCTCTACTATCAGCGCAGAGCCTGCTTCAGATCTTCTGTTCCCTTCTCTCTCTGCCCCTCCCCTACTTGTTCTCTCCCCTCCCCTCTCAAAAATAAATAAACATAAAAAATGTCTCCTTCTGGGGGCGCCTGGGTGGCTCAGTCGGTTAAGCATCCATGTTGGGCTCTCAGGGCTCTGCACAAGGAGCACAGAGCCTACTCGAGATTCTCTCTCTTTCCCTCTTTCTCTGCCCCTCCCCTGCTTGCTCTCTCTCTCTCTCTCTCTCTCTCTCTCAAATATAAATAAACTTTAAAAAAATTTTTTGTATTCTTGAAGTATGGTTGACATACAACATTACATTAGTTTCGCGTATACAACATAGTGATTCTACCATTCTATACATTATGCCCAACCTCCACTTTTATCAACCCTTCATCCCAGCAGCTGAGCATTCCAAGTCTACCTCACCCCTAGCCAATCCTTCTTCCTCTTCTGTTCCATCCATTTTCTTCCCTGCCACGGCCGTCTTAGCACTTCACCTTTGGCCAGCAGAGAAGAGAACTCTCTCAAATTCCCCACCTCTTCCCTCCAGCTTCTCTGAATCCAACCATCATTCATTGAATATATCTTGACCCAGTAACTCCTGTAGGCAGGCACCGGAATCGATTGGGGGCATGGTGGAGTAAAAATAAATAAATAAATAAATAAATAAATAAATAAATAAATAGGACACGAAAACCACAGCTCCTCCCTTTAAGGAATTTGGTAAAACAAAAAAATTAAAAACGACAATACAGTATGATAAGCGTCCTGGCAGAAGTCGGTCCACGCAGCTTACGAAACACGAGAGTGTTTGTGCCTAGTCCCCAGATGGATTAGTCAGATAGCTGGGGCAGTCAAAAAGCCGGATTTCCAGCCTCCTCTGCAGGGCAGCCCTGGCCACTGGCTCCGCCCTCCTGGGCTTCAGAGGTCACTGCTCAGTCAAGTATTCCCTTCTCAGATAGCCTTGATTTTCACTTCCCCCTTTCCCTCTGCTCTTTCCTCCTTGTAGGATCTTGTATCAGGATTCTCAGCACCTCCCCCCATTAATCCCCATTCTCTCTAGCCTCCACCCTGTTTTGGGGGAAGGAAACAGTAGCGGGTGCCACTCACGTTGCTATAGGAATGGAAATAGGTACAACCTGCTAGAGGGCATGTATCAAAAACCTTGATAATGTGAACACCCTTCGATCCAGCAATTCCATTTTTAGGAATTTATCCTAGGGAAAAAATCATGGATGTGTACAAAAATCTGTCATCGAAGACACACAAAAATTTTTATTGAGACTCGGTTAAGCGTCCAACTTTGGCCCAGGTCATGATCTCACGGCTTGTGGATGCAAGCCCTGCGTTGGTCTCTGTGCTGACAGCTCGGAGCCTGGAGCCTGCTTTGGATTCTCTGTCTCTGTCTCTCTCTGCCCTCCCCCGCTCATGCTCTCTCTCTCTCTCTCAAAAACAAATAAACATTAAAAAAGATTACGGTGCAACATGGAAGATAATACTGTTGAACAGCTATTTAAAGCTATGCTATGATGCTATAAAAATATTCAGTGACATAGGAGACGCTTCATGGTACACAATTAATGAAAAAAGGAAGGGACCAAATACTGACAATAAGATCACACTGACAGAGAGAGAGAGAAAGAGAGAGACAGCTCGAGCACAGGCACTGGATGACTTTAGCTACAGCACAAATGGCCTCATGTGGACAATTATTTATTTTCTGTGAGCCTCAGTTCCCAAACCTATAAAATGTGTATAATAAGAGCTACTTGATTGGGCTCCATAAGATAATGTATATGAAGTACTTAGCACAGTACCTGGCACATAATAAACTCTCAAAAGCGCTAATAGTGGTTCAGCTCATTGGCTTATTCATTCCCCCAAGTATTTATTGAGAGCCCTTGAACTTGCTACTCTCTCTGTTTGGAACTTTGCTTGATAAATCTCTATTCACTCTTCAAAACTCCGTGTAGCTATATTATGATGCCCTGCCCCCTCCAGCATTCTTCAAAATAAAAACACTAAATTTTAACCCCCCAAAATACACATATGCAGACATTAAAACAATACCTTACCTTTCAGGGGCACCTGGGTGGCTCAGCCGGTGAAGTGACCGACTTCTGCTCAGGTCATGATCTCACGGGTCATGTGTTCGAGCCCTGTGACAGGCTCTGGGATGACTGCTCAGAAACTGGAGACTGCTTATGATCCTGTGTCTCCCTCTCTCTCTTTTTGCCCCTCCCCCACTTGTGCTCTCCGTCTCTTTCAAAAATAAACATACATTAAAAAAAAAAATCCCTTGCTGGGGCCCTGGGTGGCTCCGTCGGTTAAGCGTCTGACTTCGGCTTAGGTCATGATCTAGCGGTTTGTGGGTTCGAGCCCCGCGTCGAGCTCTGTGCTGACAGCTCGGAGCCTGGAGCCTGCTTCGGATTCTGTGTCTCCTTGTCTCTCTGCCCCTCCCCAACTTGTGCTCTGTCTCTCTATGTCTCTCAAAAAATAAATAAACGTAAAAAAAAAATTTTTTTTAAATACCTTGCATTTCACAAACGTACTGTTGATCAAAAGAAGCCAGACCAAAGAATTGAAAGCAGGGACTCAAATAGATAACTCGTACATCAATGTGCGTAGCAGCACTATTCACAATAGCCACAAGGTGGAAACAACACAAATGTCCATTAACAGATTAACGGATGAAGAAAATGTGCTATACACATACGATGAAATATTATTCAGCCTGAAAAAGGAATGACATTTTGGTACAGTCTACAACATGGATGAGCCCTGAAAACATGGTTAAGTGAAATAAGCCGGATACAAAAAAGACAAATATTGTACAATTCCACTTATAGGAGATACCTGGAATAAGAAAATTCATAGAAAGTATAATAGAGGCGGGAAGGAGGCATGGGTATAGGAAATGGATAGTGGTGATGTGTGCATGACATTAGGAATGTCCTTAATGCCACTGACTTAGCCACTTAAAATGGTTAAAGTGGGGGCGCCTGGCTGGCTCAGGTGGTAAAGCATGTGACTCTTGATCTTGATCGCGGTCATGAGTTTGAGCCTCAGGTTGGGTGTAGAGACTACTTACATAAACAAAACAGGGGCACCTAGATGGCTCAGTCAGTTGAGCATCCGACTCGGTTGCAGCTCAGGTCATGATCCCAGGGTTGTGGGATTGAGCCCCACATCAGGCTCCATGCTGAGTGTGGAGCCTGCTTAAGATTCTCTCTCCTTCTGCCCCTCTCCCTCACTTGCGCATGCTCTCTAAAACATAAATCAACCAGTAAGTAAATAAATAAATTATATGGTCAAAACGGTAAATTTATGTGTATTTCACAATAAGACTTGGGGGGGAAAAGCTAGA
Organism: Herpailurus yagouaroundi; assembly: GCF_014898765.1. Lineage (NCBI taxonomy): Eukaryota > Metazoa > Chordata > Mammalia > Carnivora > Felidae > Herpailurus > Herpailurus yagouaroundi. The sequence goes on from NW_024412420.1 coordinate 17,510,631, forward strand.
TGGTTTGATTCCATTTATACAAAGTACAAAACCAGAGAAAACTAATCTATGGTGACAGAAGTCAGTGGCTGGAACAGGACATGAAGAGGGGTTATGGGGTCATTTGCTATGTTTTTATCTGAGTGTGGGTTCCACTGGTATTTAATTGGTGAAAACCACCAGCTCTTCGCTTATAAGTTTACCCCTGTCTGCCTTTTTTATACTTCATTCAATAGTTCACCAGAAAACGACAAAAATCCTAACATGTCTTTTGGAAAAAAAAAATTTTTTTAAATAATCTCTATGTCCAATGTGGGGCTCAAACTCACACCCTCAACTGAGCCAGCCAGGCACCCCCGAAAGAATTTTATATTTGAGAGAGAGAGAGAGAGAGAGAGACAGAGTGTGAGCGAGGGAGGGGCAGAAAGAGAGGGAGACAGAACTCGAAGCAGGGTCGTCAGCGCAGACCCGGATGAGGGGTTCGAACTCACGGACTGCGAGATCATGACCTGAGCCGAAGTTCGACGCCCAACGGACTGAGCCACCCAGGCGCCCCATGAAAGAATTTTAATTGCAAAAATTCAGATAAGTTCTTGGGAGATGAACCTTTTTCCCCCTGTCTTTTTCTGTGCTCCTTTTCTTGCGCCTTAAGCCTGCGCTGAATCTGTGCCTTCTTTGAAATGCTTTCTCGCCTTATTCACCAAGGTCCCACGCTACCTGGGGCCACATTCTTGGAGCAGCCGGCCGGTGACTAAATTGCCTCCTGTCTATAGACTAGCCTGAGTTGAACTTTTGGAGGTCAGTCCTCACTGATCCCGCTAACCAGGAACTCAGTGCACAGGACAGAGCAGTATTAAATCCAATCAGCCCGGGAGGCTGGGAACAAGACCGGAAGAACAGGCTGGGACAAGGGAAGCGCCGCTCACGTTCTGCCCAGCTGTGCCAGCCCGCCTCAGTTTTCCAGACGCGAAGCCACGCCCTCCCCCAAGCACCTCCCCCAATCCCATCTGGCCCCGCCCCCCACCCATGGGCTCCTTAGGCCCCTCCCAGTGAGTGTGGCTCCGCCCCGGGAGGGCGATGATCCCGCCAACAGTGACTCCGCCCCTCCTTCCGCTGAGAAACCTGTCCCTTTTATTTAAAGAATACATTTACGTCAGCCCGCCTTACGTAGATTTACGTCATCAGTGCAAAGCGCGGAGGCGGGACTTCCTTCTCTGGTTCAAACAGCTTCCGGGAGAAGCCGGAAGAAACCGGACCCTGGACAGAATCGGGGATAGCCAGCCCCTCCCCCGGCCCCTACGGAAAGGTGAGTCCATGGGCCTTCCTGGCGAAGTCAAAACACTTGGTCTGGCCCTTTCTGGTGAGGATCTCCTTCCCTATCCAGGCACCGTACTGGTCCAATCTCCCTTTAATTTCCCATGACTCCCCGCGTACTCAAGCCCCGCCCTCAGGCCCTCAGCCCCGCCCCGAAGTTTGAGGGGTGTGGATGGTTTGTGACCCCCTCTTCCGACTCTACCCCTTACGGGCTGGGAGAACTGAGCTTGCTGGCCAGGGACCGGGCAGCCTTTCGGCTCAGGTGGGCCCACGGACTTCTCTCCGGCGCCGCGGGAATAGGACCGCCCAACGCGGAGCCTGCGCCTCAGAAAACGCAGGGTCGGGACCCCTCCTCACCGCGCCGTCAGTGTCGCTCACAGGCTGAGGAGAGAGCAGAGGCCTCTGAGGCCGGAGACCTGGGGTCCTGCCTGGGCCCTGCCCCCGAAAGTTCCCTGTGTCTGTGCCAGTCGTTTTCGCGTCTCTTCGCCGCAGTTTCCTTTTCTGTAAATCAGGGTTGGTGACATTAACCTTCTTATTACCATCAGGGGCTAGTCTGGGGAGCGAGAAGTAACTGCTACCATTTATTGAACGGTTGCCATGTGCCAGACCCTGTGCTAGGTATCTTGCTTCGATGATTTCCCGTCACCGTCAAAACAACCTTATGAGGTAGGTGCTATTTTTAACCCCATTTTACTGATGAGAAAGCTGAGGCTCTGAGAAAGTTGTCCGAGGTTACAGAGCTAGTAAAAGGCAAGAGCAGGATTGTAATTAGTGTTCTGTTTTTGTTTTCACTCCAGGGCCCATGTTCTAAGTAAGGATGTGGAAGCTATTCAGATGTTGACATGTCACGCACATATTCTTTGAGCAGTTTCTATGGCATCATGCCAGGCACTGGGGTACAGAGAAAAATACTTGTCATCCAGAAGTCTAGTAGGGAGAGATGGACAAGTAGATGAGTGTAATGAAATGTTATAGGTATCGTGAGAATAGTTTATTAATGATAATCATCCGATCGGATTTGCCCGGGACAGCTGTGAAAACAGCACACTCTCCAAGGGAAAGAGTAGGTCCTCTAAGGAGCAAAAGAAAGGTTTTCCTGCCTTTCTAAGGAACTACCAAGGGAGAAACTACACGGTACGAGAAGAGAGAGACAGGTATGGATTGTGAGAGCTATTTTGGAATCTCTTCCAAGTCATTTCCACCTAGGTAGTGGTTTTGCAGTCGTGAGCCTACGATGACCCAGAAGGGTGGTGTTTCTGGTGTCCGTCCTCCTTCGCTCCCTAGGGCTCGCCGGAAGTGTTTCAGAGGCGGGAGACACAGTGCCTGCTGCATAATGTCTGCTGATGGGCCCTACACAGTTGTCCCTTTGGGGTGGTCTGTGACTCTGCTTCTGGTGAAAAAATGTTTTTTTGGTTCTTGACACCTGCGCCTGAATAGGTGACCACGAACGAGGTAGGGTTCAAATGAGACAATCTGGCAAGAGTGGCCGCGCTGTGTTTCCAGAAGGCCCTAGAATGAAATATTTCAGGCTCTTTGGTCTCTCTGAAGCCTCCTTGGAGGCTTCTCGGGGTGGGGGGGGGGGGCATAGTTGCTGGACCAAGTGATAGAAATCCTAGAGAAACTCAGGGCTCAAAGAGGCAAATGTTTTCCCCCGCCTACCAAAAAAGCAACGACGAGTTGCAGCAGCAGCAGCAGCAACAAAGTCCTGAGGTTTTCCTGATGATCCATGCTCTCGGGAGGTTGAAATGTGAGAGAGGGAAGGTGTGGATCCCGAAAACTAGTGTTTCGCATTGGAGACAGAAGGGAAGTCCTTAGCTTTAGGTTGGGGGTCCGGAGGTAGGAAGGTTTGTTCCCCCTTCTATGGGGAGCCGAACTCCCATTCTCTTTCAGGGCTGGCTCAGTTAAAACGTAAACAAGCTAGGGACCTGGCTGCAACTCCACGTACCCTGCTTATGCTATCCCCCTTTGTTCCTGCAGTGTCGACCCAGTCAGCAGCCAGGCCATGGAGCTCTCTGATGTCACCCTCATTGAGGGTGTGGGTAATGAGGTGACTGTGGTGGCAGGTGTGGTGGTGCTGATTCTAGCCTTGGTCCTAGCTTGGCTCTCTACCTACGTAGCAGACAGCGGTAGCAACCAGCTCCTGGGCACCATTGTGTCAGCTGGCGACACATCCGTCCTCCACCTGGGACACGTGGACCATCTAGTAGCGGGCCAAGGCACCCCAGAGCCCACTGAACTTCCCCATCCATCAGAGGGTAATGACGAGAAGGCTGAAGAGGCTGGCGAAGGTGGGGGAGACCCCACAGGGGAGCCCGGAGCCGGGGGTGGCGTTGAGCCGAGCCTTGAGCATCTGCTTGACATCCAAGGCCTGACCAAAAGACAAGCGGGCCCAGAAAGCAGCAGTCCAGAGGCCCCCCTGAGACCTGAGGATGGCAGCTGCCTCCCCCCCAGCCCTGGCCTCATCAATGTGCGGCTCAAATTCCTCAATGACACCGAGGAGCTGGCTGTGGCCAGGCCGGAGGATACTGTGGGTGCCCTGAAGAGGTGAGTGGCCTGGAGAGCGGGAGGCTTCTCGTAGCCCGTGCCCTCAGCCCTTGGTCACCTGGGAGGAGGCTGGTGTCCACATGGGAGCAGCAGGGATGGGTCAGGTCCATCCAGCCCCCACTAGGATTGCGTAGGATACTTCTTAGAAACTCACCCTTTGGTTTTTCCCCTCATTGCCCTGCTTTGTCAGTCCAGGCCTGTTTGCCTTCTCATTCCTCGCCTTCTGTGTTTCCTTCTGCCTCTTTCATCCCTACAGTAAATACTTCCCTGGACAAGAGAGCCAGATGAAACTGATCTACCAGGGCCGTCTGCTGCAGGACCCAGCCCGCACACTGCGTTCTCTGAACATTACCGACAACTGTGTGATTCACTGCCACCGCTCTCCCCCAGGGTCAGCTGTTCCAGGCCCCTCAGCATCCTTGGCCCCCTCTTCGGCCACTGAACCCCCCAGCCTTGGCGTCAGTGTGGGCAGCCTCATGGTGCCCGTGTTTGTGGTGCTGTTGGGTGTGGTCTGGTACTTCCGTATCAATTACCGCCAGTTCTTCACAGCACCTGCCACCGTCTCCCTGGTGGGGGTCACCGTCTTTTTCAGCTTCCTAGTATTTGGGATGTACGGACGATAAGGATATAGGGAGAAAATGAAAGGCATGGTCTTCCTTCTTTATGGCCTCCCCCCTTTCCTGGCCAGAGCTGGGCCCAAGGGCTTGGGAGGGAGGGGTGGAAAGGATGCGGTGGGTCCTCCTCCTCAGGACATAGGAGGCAGGTACAGGGCCTCCCCTTCACGTCCACGAGGGTACAGACGCCCCCTCTGTGCAAGCACAACTCAGGTAGAAAACGAGGACGTCATCTTCTTTCACTTTTAGGGTCCAGAAATTCAGAGCTGAGCTGGCGGTCTAGCTCAGTGGGCAGCCGGGGCTCGGAGGATTCCCTCCCAGCTGTGGCCCTAGCTCTTTCCATTGTCTTGCATGTCTGCTCCTCAGTACCCAGGGCTGCCTGCCAGGGCAGCTCAGCATGGCCCCAGCATACTTCTGTAGGGAGCCTGGAGTATTTTTCTGTTTCTTAAGGGAATATCCATCTTTTGAGACTAAAGTCACACAGCAGGAATGAAGGTTGTGTCCGCTTCCCCTGTAGGCACCTAGCCGCCTCTACCTTCTCCCTCCACCCCTGTAGCAGGAATAGGGTGTTCTCTGTGTTCTGGATAGTTTCCAGTGTTCTCCCCTTTTTCAAAGCACTTTGCTTGTATTTTTTTTTTTTTTTTAATAGTCCTTTATAGAGCTCAGTCAGGAAGGGGAGTGCGGCACAAAGCCAAGCCCCCAGCATTGGGAGAGGCCAAGCCACAGCTGCTGCTACCCTAGGCCTAAGGCTGTAAGCAAGAGACAGCTCTGGCCCTCAGCCAGTGTCCTACCCTGCCCAGCTCCAAGGACGAGCTCTGGGTATGGAGCCCTGGGCCCCAGGCCCTTGCCTCTGGGGCTCATGGATGGAGGGTCAGTGTCTGTGACTAAATAAAGTTCCGTTTTGTGGCTGTGGAGCCTCCTTCTGTGACATTAAGAGAATGGCTTTGCTCTGTCCCCATCAACATGGTAATGAGGGTGGATAGGCTGGGCTACCAATGGGAAATGCAGTTTATTTACACCAGCAGCCATGGGGGCGGGGGAAATACACAGCGTTTACAAAGTTAGCTACCTGTACAGGATGGATTACATATGCAAAAATAAAAATCTCAAGACCACAGGACAGCGTGAGCCCCACCCCCCTCCCCCAATGACCCCAGCATGCGGTAATGCCAGGCGGGTGGCCCCTGGGCATGCGGGGGGGGAGTGATGCATGGAAGGAAAAGCCACCGGCCATGGAAATTAGTACAGAACCCCCCCCCACACACACTCAGACACATGATAGGATACAGGGTGGACGACACCTAGCCGGGGTGGGAAGGATGGGAATTGAAACCCACACAGCCTGCTGTTAGAGGGAGGGGAGTGGGGAGCTCCTAGCCCCTGTTCAACTACATGGTAGGGGGGGCACACTCTCCCCGGAAGGAAAAGGGTTTGCTCCCTCAGGGTCCCTGCTGGACCAAGCCCATCTCTTACCCAGCTTGGGCGGGGGGCTCTGCCCTGAGGGTGGGCCAAGGAACAATGGGGAAGTGGATGTGGACAAACCAGTTCCCAAACTACTTCCCACTTCTCCCTCCTCCAACCAGAAGGGGGAAAGGGAGAGGCCAGAGGGGAAAGGGTATGGTAGGGCCTGAGCTGCAGCTGCCTCTCAGAAGGGAGAGTGGCCTGTGGCCTTCCTCCCTTCACCTTCAACCCACTCCCAAGACTTCATTTGGAAGCAGGCTGGAGGCTGGCTGAAATCCTCCTTCCCCTCTGGCTTCCCCTTAGAGGGAGAAGGCTACAGAGGGTCAAGAACAGAGGAGCCCAGGCCCTAGGATTTATTCTAACTCCTGCCAAAATTTGTTTGGCTTTTTAAAAAATAATCAATTAGTGGGTTAAAAACCAATTTGTAACCAGGCGTCAGCCACAATCAGAACCACCCCGGGGGAGGGGGGGGGGGGAGATTGGGGTTCCAGACAGGGTACTGCAGCCCTAGCTCTTGTTGTTCCCTTAACCCTCTAGGGTCCCTAACCCAAATCAGTCCAACCAGTCCTGGGTACTAGCTACCCAAATGTGGGATGGCTCCTCCTGGGAAGAGGGCAGGGGACACATCCAGCAAATGCCAGAGAACACAGCTCAGGGTCAACTCCGTGCCGTGTCATCAGTCAGCTCTGCTCCCAGCCCAGACTGCAGTCCTCCAGCTCGGCTCCTGGGAGTGATGGCGCCCACATGGAGGCGGGATGGTGTATCTCTTCAGGATGTAGACCAGGCAGGTGGCCGCGCTGGCAGGGTAGTCCCACCGGAGGGGACACCCCTTCCCCCTCCACTGACGACCCAGAGCACGGAGACTAGCCTCTTCCCACCCCACTCCTAGCAAGGGGGGAGAGGTAAAAGGTCAGGATTTTCCTCAGAGCCCCAAACCACAAGTACAGAATAAATAACTTAAAAGCGGCTAAGGAAGGGGAAACAGGGCAGGCTTCGGAGGCAGGAGCATTGAGAGAGGAACTGAAGCTGGTCAAGGTGAAAGAGGGGGGTAGCAAGCAGCAGTCGGGAACTTGGGCTGCCCTGCTAGGGCAGTGGGGCAGGGGAGGCAGGAGGAACATGGGGCCACCCCAGGAGGGTGAGGCTGGGCCCCTTCCTGGGGCAGGGAATGAGGTAAGAAAACATTTCAAATAAAGCAGCACCGTTCCCTCTCACCTTGGGGCCCCACTCCTCACCAGCCCTGGGTCAGGGAGGAAAGGTAGGGGGGAGTCATTTTGATACACAGCTCCCTCTTCCTATCCTCCCCTTGCCCGTTCCGTGAAGCTGTAGAGGCTGGAGGCCCTTTCCTGGCACCCAACAACAAAAGGACAGCTCCTGCTGCCAAGGAGGCCCATGGGGACTGAGGGGAAAGGGCTGCCCCTGTGAGGGGCAGGGAAGGCGGTGGCAGTTCTGGACACCCACCTCAGCAGACAGCTTGCTGTGCCTGCCTACCCCTGGGATTGGGGGCATTTGATAGGATTCTGCACACAGACAGGACACGCCCAGCCCTGCCCCTCAGCTCCAAGCACCGGACCCATTCACATTGCTGAGGGCAGCTGGGGGAGGCCCCCTCCAGGCTCAGCTTCCAGCCCACAGCCTCCCGGGTAGCCGCGATGCTCCTCGGCAGGGCTGAGTCCAGTTCCTGGGGTGGGGGGCAGGCAGTGCCCTGGCACAGTGCCCAGGTCAGGCCCCTGGCCTAGCTGGACATCCAGTAACTCACAGAATAAATAGGAAAACCGCCTCCCCACCAAACTTATGTCCAAGGCATAATATGTCCAGGTCTGAGTCCTGCATGCCAAGGGGTCGTGCTCCATCGCAGAGGACCCTGACACCCCCCAGGGGCGCATAACTGGATCCTCTGCTTGCCTGGCCCACCAAGCTTCCCAAGCCCAAACCCCCAGCAGCCGTCCATTTGCCAGGCTTCGCCACCTGGGTGGGGGTTGGGAGAGAGGGCTCTGCTCAGCCAAAGGCTATCCCTTGCACCCAAGTCAGTTGATGTCATCGTAGATGCTGGGCGTTGGGGGTGCCGGTGGCTTTGGCTTCTTCTTCTTGTTGGAGCCTAGGCTGGAGGCAGTCCCTACCAGGCTCAGATGGGATTTCTTTTTCTTGGTTTTCCGTGACTCTGAGCTGTTGGTACCTGAAAAGAAAGTGGCACGCGGGATGAGGGCTGGGCTGTGTCAGGAGAACGCAGGTGTCCCCACGTCCTCAGCTTCGGGCAGAGAGACCGGGGGCCCAGATGTATCACCTACCTAGACCCCATCCCTGATTCTCACTCGTCTTGGAGGAGCCCGAATCAGAGGGTGAGAGATCAGAGGAGCCGTCCCACTGAAGCCGGCTGATCAGGGCCTGGCTGTCAGTCATGTCAAAGCTGTCGTTATCCAGGGAACTCTCGACCTCTGGAAGGACGCTGGAAAGAGAAGGGGCCAAAGAAGGGCTTGAGGGATACCAATCACGATCTTCATCTTTCACAACCCACCACCCTTCTCAGAGGGTCACTTACGCTGAGGGTCCGAGGAAGTAAATCCGCACGGCTCGCCGCTGCTCATCTGTGTGCTGGGGGCAGCGCAGGGACCTGGCAAGGACAGAATTAATCAGACCCTCCTGACAAGGCAGGAAGAAGGGTAGGAGGAACTCAGGTGAAGCCCCTTCCCTCAACAGAGGAGGGACAAACAGACAGACAGGCGAGGGATACACAGAGTGCCCCCAGATTGTGGCCTAAGGCCTGACCATTACAGGAGGGAGGGGAGGAGTGGGGGCCCCATTGCTGAAGTCCAAGGGTACTCCCACCCCATGCCCAGGATGCGTGTGCAGGAGGCCCCTGGGCGCCTTTGCTAGGTTCTGAGCTCACCTTGTGCACATCTTCTTGGTGTGTTCAGAAATCACCCCACATTGCTGGAAGAGGAACAGAAGCTGAAAGGAGGGGCGGAGGGGAGCCCACTCCAGACACTAGATATTCTCTTCTGTACAAACTCTAGATTGCACGAGCAGAAACGGCCCCGGGGTGTCCAGAACAGACAGTCCCAGACCACCACTGGCCAGGAAACCTAATTCCAGAGAGAGTGAGCTATATGGCCCTGCCTGCTGTCACCAGCCTCCTCCAGGGACGTGACCACCGCCTGTGGCTCCAGCCCACTCCCAAGGGCCTTCCCTCCCCTGGTCTCTCACCGTGGTGAGCAGGCTACGCAGCTCCTCCGGCCCCAGGGTCTCGTAGCTGATCCCAGTTGAGTTGTTATACTGGGCAAGAACCAAAGGTACAGGTCAGAGAAGGGGCAGCCCAAGAGCGAGGGGGGAGGGGAGGACAGGGAACCCATCCCTCTCATCCTTTTCTACATGGGACTGCCCAGCAGTTCTCCAGTGATTCTGTCCACCCCACCTGCTCATCGGGGAGGGGCTGGGACCCAGCGAGAACGTAAAACATGCCAAGACCTAAACACCCCATCTAGTGCTTGGGGCCATCAGCATCCTGACCCCACCTGCCCAAATCCCACCCAACTCCCGACAAGAAAAACGGGAGAGAACCTAAGAGGGGCAGCACCTACTCACCTTAAAAGGATCCGAATTGCTAAGTTCCCCTGAAGAAGAAAAAAGAAGGGGAAGGGTGTTTGATGCAGAGGTACAGACAGAGAACCCTGAAAATAACCAGAGAGGAAGTGGGGGTGACAGAAGGATCACAGGCCCTCCCTCGATACCCCTGTCCCCTAAGCTCCCCACCTCCACCCTCCGGCAATGAGTCCCAGAAGACACAGCTAGAATCGCTCCCGTTGTTCAAGACCCACTTACCATTTTTGTGTTTTAAAGACTTGGATCTTCGAGGGGAATTGGGGTTCTGGAATGGGAGATACCATAGCTTTGGGGAAAGGGTAACGATAAGGGGGAGCCGAGAACCCAGGGAAGGAAAAAAGATTTGACAAAGAAACATCCTCAAATTCCTACTCTTCCTCCCCAGTAAGAGGCCCATCTACCCATATTCCCTCCTCCCCCATTCCCCCAGGGCCTCCGCTGCCCTCCTGCCCACCACAGACACCCTCATCCCGAAACCCAGAGAGGCACCCGATGACCTCAGACTTGAGTCAAAATACCCGAGGACTCCCTGCCCAAATGGGAGGGTGTCTGTCCTTCGCCCAAATTTCCCTCATGCTTGCCCCCGCTCTCACCTTGTCTGATTTCCTCTTCTTGGCTGCGTAGGACAAAAGGACAAAGGACAGGGTCACTTTAAGTTCTCAATTTAAGGACCTCTACGGAAAAGGACAAAGCTGCATTCTCTCCTCCTCATTCAAGATAACTTGTGACCCAACTCCCACTTGCCACCTCACCCCAATGCCCCCCAAGTTCCCCCAGATCCCCAAACACCTTTCTTCTCTGAGCCGTACGACCAGTCATTGTCATTGATGTCGTCATTATCCTCTTGGTCACTCTCCGACTTGTTCATATTGTTGCTGTTGGCAATCCTGCCGACGGGAGGGGAGAGAACGGGTCAAGGCGGCCACCTCTCTGCCCCCAACTTCACGGGTACAGTGCAGCGTCGGAGGCCAAGCACGAGCCACCCTCTGTGCCCTACCAACGCCCCCGAGGGACTACACCACGGCACAGGGTCCGGAAGACGCGCAGCTCTGGTTCCGGCAGCGGGAGAAGCCCTCACCGGCGGTTGGCGATCCGGCTGCTGTTCCGGCCCATTCCCAGGCACTTCTCCAGATGTGGAGCAAAGCGGGAGGCGGCAATGCTGCGGCTGCAATTGGGGCAAACACACTCCTTGCTCTTCCACTGGTTGAAAACCTGTCCAAAGATGTCCAACCCCGGCTGGTCCACGATCTCTGGGGACAGGAGAGGCGTGGCGATCAGGGTGGGCAGGGGACCCTCACCTCGTGTTCCCGCCCATGGCCCCGTGGCCTCATGAAACCCCCCTGCCTAAGCTCACAGGAGCTCCAGGCACTACTTCTGGCGCAGTTTCCAGAGAAGGGACCTCCGAGCGCCCCCGGGGCTGGGCTGGACTGCTCTCCTTCAACCCTGAAGCTCACCAAAATCCTTCATGCTATCAGGGTCCGTGTCGTCCAGGAAGAAGTAGCCACACTTGACAGCCCGGTGTACCTCAAAGCAGAATCCCAAACAAGAATCCTCGACCAGGTCCGCGTATATCTCCTGAGCGATGGCCTGGGCCCAGGGGAGAACATCCGCGGTCAGGAGAGTCACAGCCCCCTGGACTGAGAGCAACTCTCTCTCACCAACCAAGTCTGCCAATTCGCCCTGGCCAAAAATAATGCTTTCTTTGCCATTTTCCCCATCTTGACTTCGCGTCCTTTCTTCTTCCGGAGCCTTGGACCTTTTCAGCTGGCTATTCCCTTTAAGGAACCAGGCTGACTACCCAAATTCCTCTTTGGTGTGAATGCCAGATATAGCGACGTAGAGACATCAAGAGAAAGAACTAGAGGCACACGTGGGGGAGCCCTCACCTCTAGTTTGCTGTTATCCAGGCCAGACAAAGACATTTCCTCCATTTTCATTTGTAAACTCTTGTGGAGACGGCGCTCTGACTGCTCATAGCACAGCGGGCGGCAACACGGCTGCACACACGGGGGTGGGGGGTGCTGGTGTGAGTCCAAGGCACCTGTGAAGACTGCCACCTCCCCGCTGCACCTCACTGCCCAGAGCTTAATCCTGGCATCAAGATCTACCCCTCCCCAAGGCCTAGGCTCACTAAGTCTGGATGGTCCTGCAGGGCCCGAAACCCAAAGGCGGCCTAGTCTTTCCCAGGACTGAACTCAGGCCCTGGACTCGGCTGCCAGTCAGTGTCTGGGTCTATAGGAGGCAGCAGCTCAACCCAGGTCCCCCAAACTCAAACCCCTCTTCGATACCCATGGTGCAATGCAGCAGGGGGAGGAGAAGGAACTCTAAGGCCTCAAAGCAAACCCACAGGGTGTGGCAAAGAACTGCACAGACTCCTAAATACCCCCCCCCCTTCCCTAGGCTCTCCTCAGAGTCACCTCTGCTTTCAGCCAGGATGTCCACTTGGGGGGGTACTGCTACCAGAAGTAGGAACGGCCCTAGAACCCTACAACCTTCACCCCACTCTGTCTTCCCTTGAAATAAGCCTGTGACCACGGAAGGGGAGCAGAGCCCACAGAAACCTAGAGCCGAAGGAGCATTTCTGGCCCCCATGAGCAAGAAGAGGGGGTAGAGCCCGGTTGGGATGGCATGCCAGGAGTGGGCACTCCCCTTACCTGCTCTTCTTTTAGATAACCACCCTCCCTCCCTCAGGACCAGCCCGGAAGTCTCTCCAAGAGCCCCAAAGTCCAGGAATCCCCACCAAAGGATTCAGAAACAGCGCCCACAGTCCGGGGCCCCTCTGAACGGTGGGTACGAGTTTAAGGAGCTGCCGGCCTAGAGTGGGGTGGGGACTGACAAATGAGCCAGGGGCACTGGGGAGGGTAGGAGGCCGGGCCTCGGCTCTTCCCCCGTCCCTGCGGCACTGCTGCTGCATCATACCGACTGGGGGGAGGAGAGCCGAGCCGCCCGAGGCCGGCGCCGGTCCGGGACAGACCGACCCCTAGAGAGTGGGCAGAGTGGGACGCGTCCCGGCCCCTCTCCTTCCCCGCCCGCCGACAGCCCCAGCCGGCCGGGGAGAGGAGTCCGGGAGGGTGTCTCTATTGTCCCGGGGGCTGGGGCCTGGCTCCCTAACAAAGGCCCCGCGCCCCCTCCCCGGCCGGCCCTGCCCCGCCCAGGGGGGACCCAGACAGGGGGAGAGCTGGGGGCCCCGGCCGGGCCGGGAAGCCGGGGGAAGCCGGGCGTTTCCGCGTCGGCCCGGGGGGAGGGGAAGGGGCGCTGACCCAGACCTGGGGGGAGGGGGCCCAAGCCCCGCCTCGGGCCCCGCCCCCCGCCCCCCGCAGGCCCCTCCCCCGTCCCCGTCTCCGTCCCGTACTCACCCCGCCCGGGGGGCCGCGCCGGGGCCCGGCGGCCTCTCAGGGCCGCGTCCTCCGGCGGCGGCGGCGGCGGCGGCTGCTCCGGAGCCCCATGTCCGTCGGTCCGTCCTCGCCTCTCCCCGGGGCCCAGGGCCCGGGGCCGGGGGGTCGGGCCGCCCCCCCGCCTCGCCGCCTCACCGGGCGGCCATGGCCCCTTCCCCTCCCTTCTCGTCCCGTCGCCGCCTCCTCCTCCTCACCTCACCCCGCCCGCGCGCAGTCCGCGCGCCGTCCGTGCGCCCCTCCCCCCGCCCCCCACTCCAGCCCGCCTCTCCCGGGCGGGGGGTGCGGCGCGAGCCCGGAGCGCGCGCGCGTGCCGCGACCGGAGGATGGATGGATGGGGCGAGCGAGAACGCGAGCGTGCGCGCGCGCGCCCCTCTCCCCCTCCCTCCGCGCGGGCGCGAGGCCAAGCGCGAGCGCGCTCCAACCTCCTCCTCTTCCTCCTCCCGCCCCTCTTCAACACCCCGCCCCCGCCCTCCCTTCCTCTTCCTTCTTTCGCTTTCGCGCGCCCAGCGACTGCTCGCGCCTGCTAGAAGGGCCCGAGCGCGTGCATCTGCCCCGCGGCCGCAGCTCGGCAGCATTTGCTCCAGGGGGCGGGGACCGGGCGGGGAGGAGGGGCGCCACGCCGCCGTCCAAAGTACCGGCGGACGGGGACGGGGGCGGGGAGATGGGCGGGGCCTTCTGGAGCCACCTCGGCCAATCGCCGTCTCGCCTCGGTCCGGTCGGCCCAATAGGATGGCGGTGGGTGGAGCGACGTTCAAGGTGAGGTGCGCGGTGCGCTGGGGGCGGAGACGTTGTGCCGTCCCGGCCGGCTCCGGGGCGGGGGCAGCGGGTGGCGTCGAAAGAGAGCGCCGGCTCCCAGCCGAGCCTGGGACGCCTTCCGGCCCAGGCTCCCCCGCCCTTCCCTCGGGGCTCCTGGCTCTTCCCCCCCCCCTCCTCCGCCCCGTGTAGTGCCCCGGCGCCCCCACTCCGGCATTTACCCCGAAGCGTGCAGCCACTTCTCTGAAGAGGCCGGAGTTGAAGTGGGGCTCTGTTAGCACCTCAGGGCAGAAAACCTATGGAGCCAAAGGGGCTCGTCTGAGCCTCCGTTCCCCTGTTTCTGGGCGGGTCTCAGCCCACTCCAGGCCTGCGAGCCAACGAATGCCCGAGATGAGGGTCCTCCACTGAGAGCGGAGGCCGAGCTGTGCCCTTCTGAGCGGAGCGCCCTCCCCGCCCTCAGCCTAATTTAGATCCCACACCTGCTCGCTTTTCCTGCTTCCGGAACCCACGCTGGACCCCCACCTCTCAGCCAGCCTGCCCGGCACTAGCCAGACCCTTCCCCCGACCCAGTGCTACTCCCCTGGGTGTGCCCGTATCCGCGGGCTCTCACAGTCCCCCATTACCTTCTGGAGGAAAGGGCCTTTCCTAGCCGCACCGATACCCAGACTAGCGCTTCAATCTGGGTTATTCTCTAGGTCTGGAGTTTTGGAGCGGGTGTCTGACAGCTCTCTCTCGCCTAGAAGATGAGATTAAACGAGGAAAGTCTTCATATACTTGGTTGGGACCGTCACTGGCTGTTTAGTCTTCAGCAAACATTTATTGCGACAATAATCCTAAATGTTTCAGACCAGGAGTCAGATTAGAATTTAAATCTGTGGACTTGAAAAATGAACTTGGACAAATGAGCTGTCTGTTGCCTCAGTTTCCTCTGTTGTCACTGGGTATAATGATAGTGCCTATCTCATTAGGTCGTCGTGAGGACTGACAAGTCAGTGCATGTGAAACTCTTAGCTCAGTGTAAGTGCTTTATAAATCTTACCTGTTATTCTTACGTGCCCTGTAAGAATTCTTACGGTGCGCTGTGCTGGGATGCAAAGATGAAATAAGACAGTTGTGCCTCCTCAAGAAGTTCACAGTTTGTCAGATAAAACTGTAGGAAAATAATTGCCAAACACTGTGATGAAAACAGAGATGCACAGGGGTGCATCTATCTTTCTGGGGTGGCCAGAAAGATAGATAAAATGATGTAAGAGAGTTGGTCAGTAAAGGCTTTTTGTAGTGGGAGATTAGGAGGGCACTAGACATCCTAAACAGCAAGCTTCAGGAATATGGCTCAGTTTGGGGACTGGCTGGAACACAGGAATGAGTGGGGAAGCAGCAGGAGGTGAGCAGGTTAGACCATAGAGGACTAAAGGTGTGTTGAGCAATATGGACTTAAACCCTATAGGCCACGAAGAGTCCTCAAGGGGAAGGACTCATTTGACCAGCTTTTAATTTTTTTCAATGTTTATTTATTTTTGAAAGGAGAGAGAGAGAGCACAAGCAGGGGAGAGACAGACAGCGAGGGAGACAGAGGATCCAAAGTGGGCTCTGTGCTGACAGCAGAGAGCCTGGTGCGGGGCTCGAACCCACAAACTGCGAGATCATGACCTGAGCTGAAGCCAGGAATCAGATGCTTAACCAACTACACCACCCAGGTGCCCGTGACCAGATTTGAATTTTAAGTAGAATCACTCTGGTATGTGGATAATTATCAATTGGGGTATATGGAGTAAAGGACAAAGAGGCCCTGAAAACATCTTTAAGCTCTGAGGAGGAGATGCGAGGATATAAGGAGAATGACAAGTTCGACTTGGTTTGTGTTGTAGGTGCTGTGGGATGAGCTGGTGGAGACTCTGAAGGTCATTGAACTTGCAAAAGAATGAGGCCAAGTCTTCAGGAAGCTCCGAAGTGTGAATCAGGAATTCTCCACACCAGTGATGCTGATCGGCTTCCTAGTCTCTCAATATGCCCAGTGTATCTGCCCTGAGGAACTTACACATGCCCAAGAAGCCTTCCTGTCTCCTCTCTGTTTACCTAAATACTTCCTCACTTTCCCACCCGTGGCCATCCTCACACCAACTCCTTTACAACTGGATGGTTCTGTTCATCCAGGCCCTGGCCTGGGCTGCTCTGTGGCGGTGACCTCTTTGGGAACATGCCTGGTCTCCCCAGGTAGCATCAAGCAGTCCGCAAATACTGAGGACCGTGCTCGTCTGGGCCGTGGGTGAGGGCGTGGCGTTAGGGCAGCGAGCCAGAGAAACCCACAGACTTTATCCTAGTAGAGTCTACACCCCAGCAAAGCCTGATGTGGGTGAAACAAGACTGTGAAGGCATCGGGCTGCTGAAGAAACAAATGTCATGGGCACTTGGGTGGCTCAGTTGGTTAAGCATCTGACTCTGGCTCAGGTCATGATCTCACAATTCATGAGTTTGAGCCCCGCCTTGGGTTCTCCGCTCTCAGCAAGGAGCCCGCTTTAGATCCTCTGTCTTCTCTCTCTGCCCCCTTCCCTGCTTGCTCTCTCTCTCAGAAATAAATAAACATTAAAAAAAAAAAAAAAAAAGGAACTGGGGGCACCTGGGTGGCTCAGTTGGTTAAGCGGTGAAACGTCCAACTTCGGCTCACGTCGTGATCTCATGGTTCATGGGTTCAAGCCTCGCCTCGGGCTCTGTGCTGACAGCTCAGAGCCTGGAGCCTGCTTCCGATTCTGTGTCTCCCTCTCTCTCTGCCCCTCCCCCACTCATGCTCTGTCTCTCTCTGTCTCTCAAAAATAAATAAAAGCATTAAAAAAAAGGGGGGGGGGACAAATGACAGGAAGATGTTTTTGTCAAGGGGTCAGAGAAGACCCCCCCCCCGGGAGAAGTGATCTTTTAAGGGGAGCCCTGAATTAACTACACAGTGAGGTGACGAGGAACATGGGGGCAGAGGGAATGGTTATGTGTATAGGCAGAATGGGTACCGGCCCTCTCCTGAATGGCTGGCATAGCTGGGGTTGGTGCAGAGGCAACAGGCAGCAGGGGCAACAGATCTGCCAGGGCCTTGTCAGCCATACTTTGTCTCTCATTCGACAAATGTTTCTTGAGTGTCAAGTTTGTGTGCCAGGGCACTTTAAAAGGTGCTGGGATTACTGTAATGGACAAGCAGGTAAGGTGTTAAGTGTCTTTTACTTGGGGAGATAGACAAGAAACAAACAAATAGTAGAAACAAGATGTAGGAGGAGGCCTCACCAGAAAGGGTTGTTAGGGAAGGCCTGTGAGGTGACATTTAATCTGAAGCCTGAGGGTTAAGAAAACCAGCTATGTGTAGAATTGAGGGATTGGCATCTGGGGCAGAAAGAACCAAGTACAAATGCCCTGTGGTAGGCATGTTTGAAGAACAAAAGAGAACACTTGGCTGGATCATTGTGGGTGAGCGAAGGTGGGAGATGGGAAGCAGGGGCCAGGCCTTGTAGAGTCATGCAAGTTGTTAGTACAGAGGTCATGAGATTTCTTTTTAAAAGATAACTTTTGTAGCTGTGTGCAGAATGGACGGAGGGGGCAGGAGTACAAGCAGGAAGACCAGTTTTAGGAAGTCTTTGCAGAAGTTGGGCAATGGTGGTGGCCTTGAATAGGATGGGGATGACAGCAATGGCGAAAGGGTAGACAGATTTGAGAGAGACACAGGAAGTGGAATGGACAGGGCTAGGTGAGCAAATGAACATGGAGGTGAACGAGAGAGAAGTCAAGGCTGACACCCTAGTTTCTAGATTGAATAACCAGATGGTTGGCGATCATTTTGGGTCTTGAGGTGAGGTGCCTGGCAGATATTCCAGAGGGCACACAGAAATCTACACAGATTTGCAGCTTGGAAGACTGGTCTCTGGAGATACCACCTTTTGGATTGGTTACCTACGGGTGACAATTGGAGGTTCATAGGGTGACATGAACACCTAGGATAGAACGAGGAGGAACCAATGCCTGCAGAATAGACCAAGAAGTCAAGAGATGGACAGGTGTCCACCAGATGGGATGATGAACATGCTGGTCAATTGAGTCACCCCAGGGGAGGTGAGGAAATGGAGACCACAAAGGGCAGTGAGTTTTCTAGCAGTTTGACCAAGAACAGGAGAAGGGTGTGGGGCCAAGGGAGAGCTCTTGGATGAGGCCTAGGTCTCCAGCGTCGGTGGCTCCAGGAATCCAGCCAAAGCCTGTGCAGGGATTCACTTTTTTTTTTTTTTTTTTAACTTTTGAAGTTTATTTATTTTGAGAGAAAGTGTGAACAGGGGAGGGGCAGAAGACAGGGGGAGAGAATCCCAAGCAGGCTCCGTGCTGTCAGTGTGGAGCCCCACGCAGGGCTTGATCTCACCAACCATGAGATCATGACCTGAGCCAAAACCAAGAGTGGGATACTTAACCAACTGAGCCACCCAGGCACCCCAGGAAGGCTATCTTCCTTAACTTCAGAGGAATCGTCTAGGTTCAGCCTACTTCCTATCAGAGCCCTGGGTGGAGTTAGGAAAGTCATCTCTAACCCTGGGAGAGGCGGACGGCTCAAGGTGGGAGAGTTACCCCAACTCCCAATGATAAACCTTTGCATGGTTAGGGCGAATAGTCATAAAGTGACCCCTTATTAGGATCAGGGTTCACCCTAGTCATGCAAAGCTGATCATCACCCCCAATTTCCCAAGGCAACGCACTCTGGGAGAAAATATTGTTACCTGTTCCCTCAAATTCTCCGAGTCCTTAGTGGTCTGACAACCCAAGGTGTACAGACCGAATCGGAAGCTCAGTAACAACCCAGAACAATGTGAAGGTAGGTTGCCTGTGGAGTCTTCAGCAAGAGAAAGCTGGTTCTAGAGAGAAGCGCAAACAAGCCAGACTTCAAGTCTTTCCCATTGAACCTGTTGGGTCACCCCTACACCCTGCCCTTGATTCCAGTGACCAGACAGCAGTCAAACCTTTGTTTTTTGCTTTATTGTACAAAAAGAGGGAAAACAAAACTTCTACAGTTGGCCTTAAGCTTAGGCAGACACCTCTAAGACATTCCCTCCCACCTCCCATGGTACAAATTCAAGTTGTGGTTGTTGTTGAAACCTACAAAAACACTCCTTAAATATTAGAAAAAAAGGGGAGAGAGTGGGGGGGGTCCTCTGACTCCAACCATCCCATCCCAGTGCCAAAATGCACTCAGAGTGACCTCTTACAGCACCAACACCCCCACCCCCACAGCCCTGTTTGTACTGTAAGAATTTTTCAATTTTTAAAACAGGAAAAAAAAAGCGCCCCATTCAAAGTTGTTTTTAAATGAAAACACATTCCACTAAAACACAACAGCGCAGGGGCATTCAGACAGGGAAGTGGGGTTCTTTGCAGGGGCTCCTGGGAAGAAATAGAACCTATGAACCCCTGCGTCAGGGTCAGGACAAAGGGAGTGAGAGCGGGGAGTGTCCCCCCCCCCAATTCCCCCAACCCCAGCACCATGTCCAAGGCAAAGCAGATTGTCTGCCTTCCTTTGGGAGCAGGACCCACCTTTCCCATTCCACCTCCTGGGTAGAATTCCCACTCTTCCCCCATCACTTGACTTTCATTCAGGGGGAGAAGGCAGAAAAGCACAAAGCCCCAATTAAATAGGTCATTGACATGATTATAAGGAGAGAAAAAAAAAAAAAAAGCGCCAAAATTTAATAAAAAATTAAAAAATTTAAATCCACAGAGACCAGGTGGCTTGGCTTACTAAGGTTCTAGAATCAGGGTACCCCAAATTTTGAGATGGCCAGGAAGGGTTAAAGGGACAGCCGCAAAAGCAGCCTTTGCAGACCCCTTCCCCAGCTGGGGGTTTGGAGGGGTGGGGAAGGGAGCAGACCTGAGAAATCATAGGGAATGGGGGTGGGGAGCTGGAAGAGAGAGGGACAGGGAGGAGGGATGTGTGTTAAGAGCTTGAAGCCCAATTTCTGAGCCTCAGGTGGCCAGGCAACCTCTCAGATGAACTGGAAAGGCCTTTCCCACCAAGTAGAAGCTCTCAGGTCCACCCAATCTGTCCCTCTCCCCAGTGCCCTGCTGGAGACCAGCGGCAGCTCAGAGCCCTGTAGCCCTGGCAGAGGGAAGCAGGTACAGGAAGCATCAGAGTGGCTTCAGTAACCCCCCTCCCCAAATTGAATCAGAGATTAGGCAAAGCAGAGGATGTGGAGAAAGGGGCTGACCCAGCCTGTTCCCACCAGGATCAACGTCTCCCTGGGCCTCACCAACCCATTCAACCAGATTCACAGACTGAAGCGGGCTCCCCCTTCTCTCTTCCACACACACACTCACACACACGTGCCTTTGCACACATCCACAGGTGCACCCATGCTATGTACAGGCGACACACACACACACACACACACACACACACACACACACACACTTTTCCATTCGTGCCAAGACCGTTTTAAAAAAGTCCCAAACCTACCCCCCTAAACCCACCCTCTCCCAGAAATGACAACAGAGACGGCAGCCGAGATCGGTAGGAAACGTCTCGTTGACAGCTCAGAGCTTAAAAAAAAAAATATATACACATATATAAAAAACACTTCTGCCCCCTCCCCCCATGAGTGGGTCCAGGCAGCTCCTTCCTGCAGAGGGCAGGGGAGAGGGCTATGGGGCAGTGCCTGTTTGCTCTTAGGCACCCACCCTCCTCTCCCCACCTGTTCCCTGCCTCCAGTTCCAAATGTAGGGGTCCAGTCGGCAAGCCCCTCTGGGAAGGGAGGGGTCTTCCCCAAGCTTCCACCCTCCCATGGGTTGGGCTGCAGGTGTAGAGGGCCTCACCGAACTCTTTGGGACCCCCCACCCCACTCCCAGGTCCATTGTCCATGACGGAGCCGCAAGTGCAGAAGAGGGGTGGGCCGGCCCGGTCCAGTGGTGGCTCAGTCTGATGGTTGTGTTCCCTGGAGGGCCCCCCAGGGCTGATGTCTCTGAGGCAGCAGAGTCCTGGCCTGGGCTCCTCCAGCCCCTCCCCCACCGTATTTTGTTTAAAAAAAAAAAAAGAAAAGAAAAAGAAAAAGAAAAAGAAAGTGGGGGAGGCCAGGGGGCAGGGGATAGAACATGGGGGAGAAACAAAGGTGGTTGGTTGGGGAGGGGAGCCCCGGGTGGGGCCGAGCCTCAGTTGGAGTCAGAGTCCGAGGAGTCTCCCGACGAGGAGGAACTGGAGCTGCTGCCCTCAGACTCGTTGTCCTCGTCCTCGTCGTCATCCTCGTCGTCGTCCTCGTCCTCATCATCCTCCTCGTTCTGGGGGGCAAGGGGCGGGCAGTCAGCGGGTGGAGTTCGTGGCAAGGTCCGCCCGACCCTCCCACCATGCCCGGCCGCCTCGCCTCGTCTCCATCCTCGCTCTCATCCTCGCTGCTGGACTCGGAGGAGTCCCCGCCGTCCTCAGAGGAGTCCCCGTTCTCATCCTCCTCCTCCTCTTCATCCTCGTCCTCGTCGTCCTCATCCTCGTCCTCGTCCTCCTCAGACTCCTGGGAGGGAAGGAGGTGCGTCAGTGGTCTCCGCCCCGGCACTCGGGGCACCGCAGACCCGTTCCTGGCCTCCCCCCGGCCAGGCGGAGCTCCTTACCGACTTGGACTGCAAGGCGGTCCGGCTGGACTTGGGGTTTGGGCCTCGAAGCTTGGTCATGCTCTTACGTTTCTGTAGCAAAGGCCAGAGACAGACAAAGGGAGCCGCCGTGAGTTCCACACAACGACTCCCTTTCCCCGGCGCCGCCCTGCTCCCCGACTCACATTGGAGATGTACTCTTTATATGCTGCACGGTCCTGGGGAGACAGACTCTGTGGGAGACAGAGGAGGAGGGGAAGGTTGGAACACGGGGGGGGGGGGGGGGGGGGGGGGGGGGGGGGGGGGGGG
>NW_024412420.1:17532280-17543135 GCF_014898765.1 Herpailurus yagouaroundi
CCCCCCCCCCCCCAGGATCTGAGAACACAGCTCCCATACGACTGCTTAAGATGCCCCAAATCCTTTTCTAAGCTACCTTCTCCTAGGGTTGTTGGTTTTCCTGTCCCTCCTGTTGTTTCACCCGAGTGCAGGCTCGAGTTAGGGCCTTCCTCAGCTCAGAGAAGCCTCCCTCCCCGCCCCCCCCATGGCTAACATAGCCTGGCATCATCATTCCCACCCAACAAGCCTGGAGCCACAGATGAGGCAGTCTGGGGCTCCCCAAACTTCTGCCCACCTAAACCCTGCTAACCTAAACCTATTTCCCAGGGTCCCTGGCGAACCTGCCCGGATGGCTGGGTAGGGACACAGGGGACTCTCCCGTTACAAATCTGACCACTCAACCAAGGGACAGAAGGGGAGCTCAGAGGCTTGGGGCCAAACCAGAGTCTGGGAGAGGTCCTCTGGTCCTGGATGGAAGTAGGAAAAGACAATCTGATTTGGACTATTCTGCCTACTAGCTGTAGGACCTTGGGTAACCTACTTAACCTCTCTGAGCCCTGGTTTCTCTTCTTTAATAGCAACTGTTGGGACTTCGATAGCAACTACAGGGCTGCTAGGACGCTGACCGCAATCGTGAATGCGGAACAACTAGATGAGGCCTCCTTCTTCCCAGGGTCCAAGCCCGCTCACCTTGACCCAGAGGTCCAGGTGTACTTTGTACTGCTTCTGCTGCTCCTCTGCCAACTTTTTGTAGTGCTCCTTCTGGCTCTGGGAGATGCGCTGCCAGCGGCTGCCAATCTCGACCATGCGCTCCTTCAGCGGCAGGTGGTTCAGCTCCCCATTGGACAGCAGCTCCTGGGAGAACTTCTGGTAACCGTTCCTAGGAGGTGGGGTGGTGCAGGCAGGGTTAGGACCCTGGCCCAGCAGCCCTTCAGCCGTGACCTTCCCCAGTGCCAGGGCGGGTTCCGGACACGGGACTCACATGGGAGGCTTCTTGGGTTCTCCTTGGAACTTCATCTTTTTGGATGAGTTCGCGGCAGCTGGGGGTGCCCGCATCTCACTCAGCTCTCTCTGCGGGGACGCCCAGAAAGGTCACACTCGCTCCACCCCCCCTCCCACCCAGAAACATTCCTACCTCCTGCCCCGTGCCATCAGTGCCTGAGCCGGCTCTCCTTTTACGTCCCGGGGGAGGAGGAGAAACCGAGGCAGAGCCAGGGAGCCACTTCCCAACAGCTCACACCTGGGTCAGGCGCCGTTGCTCGAAAGTGCAGTCACAACTGCACCCACGTGACCGGCATCACTGTCCCCACTTTACTGATGTGTGACCGAGGCTCAGAAAAGGAAGTTGGGAGATTTGCTCGGGGTCACGCAACCGAGGCTGGGCCTTTTGGGACCACGGCCCACCCAGGGAGGAAAGCTGCCCACCCAAAAGGATGCTCCCACCAGTGCAGTGGAGGGAGGCGGCCCCAGCTCCACCCCGCCCACTGGGCCGAGCAGCAGAACCCTTCCCACCTCGTATCGCTTTTGGTCTTCGGCTGCCTTCTTAATCCACATCAGTTTCTCCTTCTTCTCCATGTTGTTCCAGGTCATCTCCATGGCTTTCAAGGCCTTTACCCGGTCATTCTGGAGACAAACAGGGGTGTCAGCTATGGCAAGGATCCCCTGGGGCCAGAGGTGGCCTGTGTAGGCAGCCTGCTGAGCAACCCCTTTCCAGCTCCCTGCCACCTTGAAGCGGGCCAGGTAGTCCCCGATGACGCTCTGTTGCCAGATCTCCTCAGCTCTCTTGGGCGACTCAGGCAGCTTGCCCCGTTCCTCGCGGTCCCCGCCTGGCTTCCTCTCCGACTGGGCCTTCAGCGCAGCCTCCCGGGCCTTGTACTTGGCCTGCGGAGGGATGGCAGTGGCGTCAGCCTTCCGGCCGCCCCAAGGGGGCGCGCGTTCCTCAGCCAGCAGTTGAAGTCTCCCCCCCCCCCCCAACCCCCTCCGCAAGGGCGGGGAGCGCAGAGCAGAGGCAGAGGCGTGGGCTGGTGCAGATGTCTCCAGCCTGGGGCTCAGCCCGCCAACCGGCTCTGCTCCCCAGGGAGCCAGAGCCCTCAGCTGACAGCTTCCCGCCTTCCGGCCTGCGGAGCTCCCAGCCTGGCTCACTCAGCTCACTCACTCGCTCTGAGCTCAGGCACACGTGTGGCTCACACAGGCCAAGGGTGAGGAAGTGAAGCTAGCCCCTGGGGGAGAAGCGGCCTGGTCTCGGCCCGGCAGCCCCCTCTGGCCTAGGGAGCCTGACCTTCTTCTTTTCCGACAAGTCGTTCCACATGCGGGCCAGAAGCCGGGTCAGCTCGCTCTCCGAGAGCTCGGGCCGTTCCTCTTGCAGCTGCCGCCGCTTTTCTTCAGAGAAGATGAACATGGCCGAGACGGGCCGCTTGGGCTTCTCTGAGCCTCCCTACAGGTGAACGAAGAGGGCCGGGTCCCATGGGGTGTTGGTGGGGAGCCCCATCTTCCCCCCCCCCCGCCCCAGTTCTGCCCCCTGCCCACCTTGCCCCCTTCCTGGGAGGGCTTCTTGGAGGCTGGGCTGGTGGCCTGCTTCTTGTTGATGCTTAACATCTTCTCCTCCCCCAGGACCCGCTGCTGTTCCTCCTCAGGAAGGCTCTGGTCCAGAGACAAGAGGTGGCATGGGGCTGTGCACCTGGCTCCCAGCCTGCTCCCAGGTTGTCCAAAGGGACTTGGTCCATCCCAATGCCTGTCTGCCCAATGCCCCGCCTATAACAACGCTCACCTCTAGAAAACGGAGCAGCTCCACTTCGTAATCTTTCTTTTTCTGGGGAAGGAAGGGGGAGTCAGGGTCAGGCCCTCCAGTTCTCAAGGGACAGTAGTCCTCTGCAAAATGTCCAGAAGCCGGACAGGACCTCATTTCCCCCTATAGGTGGTAGACATCAGCCCAGACACCACCGAGTCTGTAGCAGGCGCCCAAGATCCGTTTGGTCAATCCCTGACTGACCCCTAGCTGGGGCCAGATGTCATGCTTCAAGTTTCTCAGGCCAGGCCCAAGAGTCTCCAGAAGTTCCTCAGCATAGCTCACCTGGTCACACTTCTTGTGATAGGCATCCTTCTCCTTCTGGGAGAGCAGCTTCCACTGCTGGCTGCATAACACCATTCGCTCAGTGCTGGGCACGTCCTTCATGTTGGCCATCAGCTCCGCGCAGTACAGCGAGTAGCTGTTCCTATCAGAACCAGCAGGAAAGGAGGAGCATCTCCCTGAGCGACCGGGGCGGCTCAAGGCGACAGGCTTCCTCAACTTCGGACGCTGGCCAATGTTGCTGGCCCAGCTCCCTGGATGCCCGCTTGCCCACTCGCCCACCCCACCCCAGGGCAGCGCTCACGGAGGTGGCTTGGTGGGTCGCCCATCAAACTTGTCCTTGAGCTGGCGTTCGGCCTTGGTGAGGGTGGACTTGGTGATGCCCTCCTCACTGATGTTCAGCTCGGGGTGCTTCTGGATATAGTCACGCATAATCTCCTGCAGAGTGAGGTGGGGGGATGGAGGGCAACGGGGTGTGGGGTTAGCCGGGGCCGGGGACGGGGGAGAGCCGCTGGGGAGGGGAGGCAGGGAGCAAAGCTGGGGGGGTGGCCGTGTGTCTGCTATGTCACACGAGACGTGGTGCCCTGCCCTGCCCTAGCCTGAGATCTCATGGAGGGGAGGGGGGCGGGGAAGGTAGGGGCAGAGGTGAGGGGCCCAGAAGGCCCCTCCCTCAATGGAGGGACAGGGAGTGACCACCTCCCGCAGAGTGCGGAGGTCACAGAGATGGAGGGCAGAGGCTCTTGAAGAGCCGGATGGGGAGGAGCGCAGCGGAAGCCTAACCTCGTACTCCTTCCGCTGCTCCAGGGCCTTATGAATCCATTTCAGCCTCTTTTTGTCCGAGAGCTGAGACCACTGCTTCCCCAGGGAGTCCTTCACCTCCTTCGTAGTGGCCTGCAAACCAAAAGCCGTCAGACACACACAGGCAGCCAGGGGCAGGGAGAGGGGAGGGGGAGGGGGGCACAGAGGCCCCCGCCCCCTCAGGCCACAGGAGGTCACATGAGTGTCCCCCACAGGCCAGGAGGGGAAGGTGGAGAGGCGGGGGTCCCGCCTGGGTGCAAGGGGACAGGCTCACACACGCACGCACGCACACGCTCGCACGCCAGCTGGCCCAGGCCCTGTCCATGCAGCCCACCCCTGGGGAGGGGCCTCCTCTCCTGCTCCCCTGCACCGTGCCCGGCCGACCTGGCGCGGCTCCCCCCTTGCCACCACCGTGCGCCCTCCATCCCCACCCCCTGGCCGGACACTCACATCTGGCCGCACTTTGAGATACACCTTCTTCTCATGGGTGTACCACAGCTGCTGGGGGGTTTTGGGCTTCTCGGGGATGTCCGACTTCTTGGCATTCTGGATTAGGTCAGGGTGATCCTCCCTAGCCAGGGCACGGGGAGCAACAATCAGTGGGTGCGGGGGGAATCCTGCCCGGGAGACCCCGTCTAGCTGCCCCACCCACCAAGGCTCCTAGGCCTATCAATCGGGGCCTCTTGGGACAGCAGCCGCCTGCCTGTCCCTGCCCTTGAGCACGACCCACTAGGGTCTACACATGACCCATCCATCTTCCATGCCTCACAAATGGCAAACTCGAGGCTCTGGTCAGTGTCACCCTATCCTGCCACACCCAATGCCCTGTGGCCCTTCTCTGGGCTCCACTGCCTTACCTGAACCGGGCCAGGTTTCGCTCGAACTCCTGTTTTTCTCTCTGGAAGTCCTGAATATATTTCATCTGGGGGAGGAGGGGACGGGGTCATCCAGGACCCAAAGCCTGAGCTATAAAAACCACCGAGTCCTCCTTGCTAGCTATTCTGCCTCCCAGTGGTGACGTGGACAGAGGGTGGCATGAGCTCGCAGGAGATGGTGGCCTGCCTTCCAGCGGGCTGGGGAGACTCAACCGTAGCCAGTCACAGTGAGCAGTGACCGGGCTGGGACTCCCCCTGACCCTACCTCCCCACCTTTCCCCAGCACCGCAAAACTCTCCATGATGAGGAGTTGGGGGGGGGGGTGTAGGCCTCCTCTGGATCATTTCCTCCTCCAATGATCCTCCAATGTCTGTGGCAGCTGATAATGGTTTGCTGCCTCAGGGGTGGCCCACAGGGCCAGGGCCAGGGCCAGGCTGGACCCCGTTTTCGAGGGCTGAGGGGAGATGGTGTTGAAGGAACCTAGAGTGAATTCTTGCAATGTAAGTGACATTCTGATAGATCTGTCTCTTGAATTTGGGTTTTCTTCCCAAGCCACTACATCCAGTTCCCATTCCTAACCCCCTCCCATCACCTTCTTCCCTGCCTCCAATCCCTTCTTCCAGGCTCCTTCCTCAAACCTCCTTTCCAATCCGTTCTTTCCTTTCCTCATCTGCCTCCTGTCCTGGCTCCCACTCGGTGTCCAGCTCTCCTTTCTCCCCCATTCACAAGAGTCAGCCTTAGAAGGGACCAGGGGCTCATGACAACCGAGCCTAACCCCTGCCTCTCACAGAAGAGGCACGAGGCACGGGAAGAGACAGCTTCACTTTCCCCTGTGGTTCCTGCAGAAGACAGGGAGCAGCGCCCAGCCTACCCTGCCCCAATTCTGGCCCTCCTCACACAACTCAGCAGCCTTCAGAACAGGAAGGCACCGGACGGATCGGGCTTACTCTCTGCACCTCAGATAAAGACCATGTCCAGAGAAACGAAGTAACTTACCAAAGGTCACATACAGAGCAATTCAGTGGTAGTCAGGAGACCAGGCCCCAGTCTTGCGTCCCCCAGGCCAGCACCCTGTCCACCCTACCATGTAGCTTCTTGTCCTTCCCTGGTCCTTGGACCCTCTGCCTCTCCCTCCCATCCCGTGTGTGTCTGGGTGTCGTGTGGGCAGCCAGCTCTGCAACATCCCCATCAGAGGGGTCAAGGAGAACTCCGCCAGTTCCTACTCCTGCTTGGCCTGGGCAGCCGGTTTCCCCCAGCCAAGCTGGCTCCTTTTTGGGCACAGAACCAAGGGCACGTGAGCCTGCAGCCAGAGTACACAGACCAGAAGAAGGCTGCGCGTGGTGTGCCGGCTGGGTTATGGCTTTGTTTCCTCTTCCGGCAAACGTGCCCTCTTGCCTCTCCCGCTGCCCCTCCCCGACTCCTCTCCCTGGCTCCACCCTGCAAGTCCAGCACCAGCGGTGTCTGTCTCTCTCCCCACCCCAACTCCCTCGGGCCCTGCTACAGGCTCCTCCACTGCTTTGCTGCCAGCTTCTGTGAGGGTCCACCTGACCTCACTGCGCTCGTGTCCACCCCTGCCCTGGGCGACTCGGGTAACCTCTGCCCAAGGTTAAGGATCTCCGATGGCCCGGGATAGCACAAGGCCCCAAAGGTCAAGGTATGTCCTCGGGCGAACATGCGTACGGAGGAAGGAAGCCCACCTGATAACGTACGGACGGACACGGCAGTGAGAAGAGCACCGGACCCAAGTCCTGCTCTGCTGTCACTAGTTGTGGGACCCGGGACACGAGTCCCACCTGAGCCTCAGTTCCTTGCCCACAGGATCTGAATAACCCCTCCTCCGGGGGGTTACCTTTCCAAGGATACGGCACACATCAAATGAGACCACACTGGCAAATGTCAGAGGGTGGACCTGCTGTGCCAGCCTCAGAGCGAGGACGCGTGCACAGGGGCAGAGCCGAGTGAGAGAACGCTGTGAATGGTCTGGGGGGCAAAATGTTGGTCTGAGCGCCTGCTTCAGTTTGGATTACACCTTCGACAATGCCCGTGCCTGACGGTGTGCGGGACGGGGAGATCAAGTGTGGCTGCCCAAGACCCTACACTCTGCTACGCTGACCCACCCGTAACCCTGATGCCGAGTCCCTCTGTCTGAGCCTCCCGGCCCCCCCCCCCCCCGACTGACCTACACCACACCAGCTGCTACCTGCCTCTCCCTTCCTCCCGCCAAAGCCCCCCTCCCCCCACCTTCTTCTTCTCCGGCAGCTCCTTGTATTTCTTGGACAAAATCTTGGTCAGGTCCAGATTGCTCATCTCAGGGTGGAGTTTCGCATACTTGGCCCGCTTCTCCATGAAGAAGCGGAAATAAGGGGTCAGGGGCTTCTTTGGGAAGTCCGGGTGTTTCTGGAAGGAGGGTCAAGGACACGGTGAAGGTCAGACAGCATCCGTTCTTTGGACCATTCCTCTCCTACATGCCATGCTCCTCCTCTTGGAAACTCACCTTGAGTTTTTTGCCTTTGTAAGGATTTTTAACGTGTTCCTGAGCATCAAGGATCAATTCTGTCAACGTACGGAACTTCCTCACCTGGAGGAAGAAGGGAAGTGAGTGCAAGAGGACGTTCAGGACGGGGAAGCACCACCCCAGAGCCTAACCCCTTTTCCAGCGGGTCTCCTCTATTTTCCACTAGGCTGAATTCATCATGGGAGGAGCAGAGGCCAACAGCCACACACCTCAGACAGCCCCTGACACCCCAGGCAGGCACCCAGGCGCTGGCCCATGCCTACTGCAGAGGACCAGGCAGTCCGTATACACCAAAGGACAGCAACAAGGTGACCACCTGACCTCGATGCGGTTGTCCATGCCAGCACCTCATTCAATCCCCAGAACAGCTCAGGCGACAGAAGCTCCAAGACGGTAAGTATTCAAGGCCACACAGCTAGAAAGTGGCAGAACTGAGAACTCTAGGCCAGTGCTGTCAACCATGCCACCTCCCAAACGCACAAGGGCGACCACATGAGCACCTCGCCTGGTCTCTTTCCTTCCTGTTTACAGACTTCTGTTTCCTCTCCCCCACCAGGAAGGTTGAGGCAGAGTTCGTGTAGCTGTGTCAGGAAGGGGGGGGGGGGGGAGATCAGTTACCTCATTAGAAATCTCCACCCATTTGAGCTTGCACATATCTCCAGAAAAGTCTTTAAATGCTACTTTTTCCCAGTCCATATGTGACTCGGTGGTTTTGAACTTGGAGCTGTCGTTGGATGGAAGGTTGTTCTTCATGCATTCCAGCAAAGTCAGCATGTCTTCCTGAGACCAGCGGTCTGGGGAAGGGCAAGAAAGGCAGTCATGCCCAGCTCCATCCTTTCCCCTCATCTCTTCCCTAGTCCTTCTTTCCCAGAGAACCCCACATCCCTGGTTGCCTCCTACATGGGAAGGCACGCACGAGACACGACCTTGTCATAAGGGAACACTGTGACCATATGGATCAGAGCTGGGATTCCCGTCCAGAAGGCACCAAGACTACGACCGTTTCTAACACGCTAGGCCGCCACAGGCTACTGTTTATTACAGGGGAGAGGAAGAAATGAGCTACAGTGATTTGGGGCTCGGTGGGAAAACCGCTAACTTACTGGGAGAGGGGAGGGAGGCACAACACATTGATATGTGTTGCCAAGTTTAAGTTCTAGGCAGACACCGGAGATGTGCAAAGACAGGATGGAGTGTGGGCAGTAAGGAGAATCCATGCAGACGTTTTTCTCCAGCGTAACTGGAAACTAACCTTAAAGACACGGGTATCCCATCATCCCCCACTCCCTCTTGGCCTCTCAGGGAAGACCAAAGGAAAATTTGGGGCAAGTAAGAAAAATGGAGTGGAAACAGAAAAACCATACAGGGGAGTTGGGAGGCAAGACGGGCAGGTGGGCAAAGGGCCCTGGCTCCAGGGAGAACCGGATCCCCCGGATCCAGGGAGTTGAGCCCAACTCCCTAGGGAGGCAAAAAAAAGGGGTGGGTCTGAACCAGCGATTTCCAGTCACTGAAATACAGCTCCAGAAGGCCTCCCTGGAGGTTGGTGACTCTGGAAGGTGAGACAGGAGAACAGATATCCAAGGCTAGTAGTCAAAAGGGCTCTTCATTTGCATTTGCATCTGGTCAGGGTTTCCGCAGGGTGGGTCACATGGACCCATAATCCTTTCTCCTCTCAGTGTCCCACAGTCATGGCCAGATGCTCATCTTCATCCTACCCCCTGCCCCCTCCCCCCCACGGGATCCCTACTGGATGGGATAGGGTCTAGTTATGGACGGCCTATGGCCTGGAGCCTCAAAGCCACCAAAACATCCTCTCTCTCCACCTGCCTCACCAAAAATCTTGTCCTCTTAATAACAATAAAAACCTGAAAAGCCTTCCCAATCCCTCTTTTCTCCCTCTTCCCCCCACATTCCTCGTCCTACCTCCCATTCCCCGACACCGGGTGTAGAGAGGGCAAGGGCACACTGGGGTCTGCCTGGGAACCCCAGAAAGAAGGCTCGCACAGGCCTCCCTCTCCCTCTCTAAGAGAGGAAACGGAGTGTGAAAAATACAGCTTACTGTCTCAAGGCCAAATAATTTGGGTTTGGTCGAACTTAACTCATAAAACTGAAGACACCGACCTCATCTCAATTCAGAGAATGCAGACGGCAACCCTTTTGAAGGAGAGCGGACCCTGCAAACAGCCATGTGAAAAAGAGAGCTTAAGTTAAAGAGCTCCTACCTTGGCCTTTGGGGGCGGCCATTTCCAGGTCTGTGGGGCAGTCAGCTTCTCCGTTCATTCTTTAGCCGTCCAGCCACCTCCTCCAGCCACCTCCTCGGGTCGTGCTGGCCGGGCAACCCGCGGTCAAAACCACCTCACCCTTTAGGAGAGATACCAGTCCCCACTCAGGCGGGATGCGAGGTGAGGGACTTTCTATTCCTCCCTCCCCCAAAGGGGAGGGGGGCACAAGTCCACACTTTCACGGAGACTGCCAAGACCCTAGTAGACCCAATGGGTCGGTGGGTGTGGGAGCGCCCCCCCTCCCCCCCGCCCCAGCCCCTGCAGCCCGGCTCCACCGCGTGCGCCCTCCCCTGCCCACGCGAGAGACTGCTCCCAGCTCCCGCGTGCAGCTAGCGCCCGCCCTCCACCCTCCTTCCCCCACCCGGGCCAAAAAAAAAAAAAAAAAAAAAAATCTCCTCCTCCTCCTCCGTGCGCCCGCCCCGGGGAGGCCCCAGGCTGGAGGGCGGGGGAGGAGGAAGGGCGGGTAAAGGGCGCGCGCGACCGCGAAAGCGGGCACGCGCCGCAGTCTCCTCCTCCCGCCTCCCCCCGGCCGGTTCCCCCCGCCTCCGCAACCCGGCGGGGACCCGGACGCAGCGCAGCCGCCGCCAGCCCCGGAGCGCAGCGGCCGCACCGCCCCCGGGGACCGGATCCGGATTCCCGCCGCCCCCCCTCTCGGGCTCCCGACGCCGTCCCCGCCCGCCTGGGCGGGCGAGCAGCCGGAGAGAAGCGGCCTAGCCTGCCCCCCGCCCCCGAGCCACCCACCCCGGCCAGAGGCGCCGCCACCGCCCAGCCACCCCGACGCGCACGGAGGAGCCCGGCGCAGAGGCGCGACCACGGCGGGAACCGCCGCCTCCTCCCCCGAGCTTGCGGCCCAGCCCCGCCGGCGCCCCCGCCCCGGCCTCCGGGGAGCCGAGCCAAGGAGAGGGCGGGAGGACGGCGGCCGGGAGGCGGGGGCGCAGCGCTCACCGGCCCCGCCGCCCCCTCCGGCGGCCGGCGAGAACTGCGCCTGCCGGCTCGGAGAAGCGCGGGCTCCTCTGCCCGTGGCTCGGGCCCGGGCCTCGCTTCCTGCCCTCCCCTCCCCCGGCTCTCGGCGTCCTCTCCAGTGCCCTGATCCTCTTTCGTCCAGTCCCCTGCCTGGAGGGCGCCCCGGGTCCCCCTCGGCGTCTCCGGCACCCGCGGCTCGCTCCCCGCCGCCCGGCCCCGACCCCGGCGCGCGTCCTCAGCCGCCTCGGTTACCCGGCGCAGCGCGGCCTCCGGGCTTCCCGCTCCGGCGTCTCCCTCCCCGGCTCTGAGCGGCGGCGCCCTCCCCCGCTCGGCCGGGCACAGCCGCAGCTCCCTCCCGCGGCGGCAGCGGCTCCTC
>NW_024412420.1:17543535-17626210 GCF_014898765.1 Herpailurus yagouaroundi
AAAAAAAAAAAAAAAGAAAAAGAAAAGGCAAGAAAGAAGCTCTTAGATTTGCAACACATTGAAAAACCGGGAGAGCACCCTGCCTCGCTGGATCTCGGCTTCCCGCGAGGGCCTTCCGGGTTTTAGAGCGAGCCTCTCGTTGTTCTCAAAGCCCCTCACCTCCGCCGGGTTTAGGATCCGAGGAGTCCGAGCAAAAAGTTCTCCCCCTGGGCCGTAGCAAAGGGTGTCAGGGTGGGAGTTGGGATTTCTATAGAAGCAGCAGCCATCCCCCCAACCCTGGTGTCGGTAGTTGGGCCGAGGTTAGGGTGGAGAGCATAATCCCGTTGGGTCTGAGCGAAGGGGCTTCCGGGGCGAAGTGGGAGCCGGGAGACCGCGCTTCGCGCATCCCCCCTCGGTCTCTGCCTCCGGTCCCCTGCCAGCTCCCCCTTTAATTTTTTTTTTTTTTTTCCCTCTCCTTTAATCTAATTTCTTCCAACTCCACCTTTGTTGTTACCGGCGTCACGCCCGGACCAGCCAATCCCCGCCATGCAATCAGCTTGTCAAAAAGACTCGGCCAGCCCTGGGAAAGCAGGCCGCGGGCGCTGCTCCCCCCTTCTCCCTCCAGCGGCGGCGGGGAGCCGCGAGGGGAGCCTGGCACCCGGGCCTCGTCGCCTGAGCCGCCCCGGGGCAGCCTTCGCGTAGGCCTCCGGCACTCCACCATCCCGCGGAGCGGGTGTCGAAGGGCCTGGGCGGGGACCACCAGCCACCCTCCCGCTGCTGTCGGTTGCGGTCGCCCGTCCCGGCCTCCCCTCCTCAGAGGAAGGGTTGTCGGGACGCTGGGAGCCAGAAGACTGAAGAACGCCTGCTTCCAACAGACGAGCCTGCGGTCTGGGCCGTCGCTCCCCGGGCAGCGCCATGCCTCCAGACTCCCGGGGCCCGCGGGCTGCCAGTCTCCCACCCCGACACTGCTAACTGCCCACATCTCGTCCGACTGGGTCACCCGCCCCTTGGACTCTCCCCTGGCACACAGCCTTTTCTATCCTCACTCAGCGGCCTCACTGCTGCTGTAATTCCTCATGTCTCCTGGGAGCAATGAGATTCCTTTCCCAGGACTTCCACAGCCCACATCTGCCACGTTTTACAGACAGGGAGGAAAACCCTGTCAAAGATCTGGTGTGACGGGATTTTTTAGTTGGCAGGGCACGTAGGAGACGCCGATTTACCTTGATGCTAATGAAGCTTAAGCTAATGGGCCCTGTTTCGCAGGGCCTGTGAGGTGCCCTGTACTTAATTTTGTTTCCTCATTTGATATTATTTTTGTTAAAGACCCCCCCACCCCCCAATTATACAAGTTAGGTCTCCACAAATCCGGCTCTGCCCTTGCAGCATATTTAGAGCATTTTGCTGTAGGATCAAGCCATCTCACACTGTACTTGGAGAAGGCAGGGACTGACTTTCTTATTTCGACTGGGAAAGAGCAAAGCCTTTGGAGTTAGAAGTCCCAGCTCCCAGTTTCTCGGCTTTCCCACCTTCTTAACTGTGTGCATGTGATCAAGTCTCCTACCCTCATCTGATTCCAGTTTCCTCATCAATAAAATGAGAACAGCAATCCTATGTTTTCTGCTTTCCCCCTCGGGGGTTGGAGGGTCAACTGAGATGTTATTCTACGTAAACTGTAGAATATTCTACCGTGTCACTTGCCACAATTGAGAAACTTAGATCCCAAGAAAGTTCCCCAAGTCTTCCACATACAGATCTGGAGTCCAGGTGTCCTGGCTCTCGTCCCTGAACTTCTTGGCTGGGCCAAGGGGCCTTTCGGTAAAGTGCTCTGGAATAAAACAGGATGAACATGAATCATAAAAATGATTATTATTGATTTTTCATTCCTTGGGCAGCAAGAATCACGGCTGGCACTCTTCCCACTTGGAAACCAATTGGCTTGTTTTACATCTATTGCGTCTCTGGTGAGGTCAGGAGTCTAGGACTTGGGCTATGGGCCAGAGCATGAGGGAATCTGCCCTTGGTCCTTTTTCTTTGCCCCCTCTCTCACTTTACCCTCCCCCCTTTCCAGTTTTCTGCCCTGTACCTTGAAGCAGAGCCTCAGCATTCCACAACTCCAGCCCAAGCTGGTGACAAGGCATAATCTTAGCTACACACTCTCCACTTGGCCCCAGCCCTTCCTTCGGTTGCCAGTATCCCAGCACCCGGCTCATATCAAACCCCTAGTGTGCCTGGAATGCGTTAGCCAAAGTGTGGTACTTGAATTCCTAGTGTACGTGGAGTCATTTTTATTTATTTGATGCTCCACAATGAATATTATTTTCCAAGTTATGTGTATTTTATTTTATTTAATCAAATTTTTTTAGAGAGAGAGCATGAGCAGGAGAGAGGGGCAGAGAGACAGAGAGACAGAGAGAGAGAGACACAGAGAGAGAGAGGGAGAGAGAGAGAGAATCTTAAGCAGGCTCCACACTGAGCTTGGGAGCCCAACACAGGGGTTGATCCCATGACCCTGAAATCATGACCTGAGCCACTCAGGCGCTCCAGAACGTTTCTTTTTTCTTTCTTTTTTTTTTTTTTTAACGTTTATTTATTTTTTGGGGACAGAGAGAGACAGAGCATGAATGGGGGAGGGGCAGAGAGAGAGGGAGACACAGAATCAGAAACAGGCTCCAGGCTCCGAGCCATCAGCCCAGAGCCCGACGCGGGGCTCGAACTCACGGACCGCGAGATCATGACCTGGCTGAAGTCGGACGCTTAACCGACTGCGCCACCCAGGCGCCCCCAGAACGTTTCTAATACACATTAAAATACACATAACATTGGAGCACCTGGATGGCTCAGCCAGTTAAGCATCGATCGGACTCTTGATTCGGGCTCAGGTCATGATCTCACGGTAAATGACTTTGAGCCCCGAGTCAGGCTCTGTGCTGACAGTGCAGAGCCTGCTTGGGATTCTCTCTCTCCCTCTCCCTCTGCTCCACCCTTGCTGGTGCTCTCTCTGTCTGTCTCTATAAATAAATAAATAAATAAACAAACAAACAAACAAACAAATAAATAAATAAATAAATGTTTTCAAAAAATAAATGTTCCATTTTTAAATTTTTATTCAAGATAATGACATAAAGCCTCCATTTTTCCCCCCTGAGCTACTGTTCCTTATTTATTTTTTCTTTTTTATTGAGGTATAACTTACAGATAATGAAGTACTCACATCTGAAGTTCACAGTTTGATTTTTACATATATATTTTTAATATTTATTTATTTATTTGAGAGAGAGAGAGAGAAAGAGAGAGAGCACGAGCCAAGGAGGGGCAGAGAGAGAGGGAGACACAGAATCCAAAGCAGGCTCCAGTCTCCAAGCCGTCAGCACAGAGCCCAATGCAGGGCTGGAACTCATGAGCTGTGAGATCATGACCTGAGCGGAAGTCGAAGTTGGATGCCTAACCGACTGAGCCACTCAGGTGCCCCTGATTTTTACATACGTATACATAGTATATATATATATACCATGTAACTAACACCCAGATCAAGGTATGGAATGTTTCTAGCATCTAGCAAACTTACTCAAAGTCAATATTCCCCTCCAAATATCACCAGTATTCTGAGCTCCATTGCCATAGATAAATTTAGCCTGTTTCTGGAGTTCACGTACATGGAATTATACAATATGTATTCCTTTACAGCTGGCCTCATTCACTCAATGTTACGACTGCGATCAATTTGTGATGTTGCATATAGCAGAAGTTCGATTTTCGTTGCTATGTAGCGTTCCATTGTATAAATACACCACAGTTTGTCCTTTCTACTTTTTTTCTTTAATGTTTATTTATTTTTGAGAGAGAGAGAGCTCGAGCAGGGGAGGGGCAGGGAGAGAGGGAGACCCAGAATCCGAAGCAGGCTCCAGGCTCTGCGCTGTCAGCACAGAGCCCGACTTGGGGCTCGAACTCACCAGCTGACCTGTGCGGAAGTTGGATGCTTAACCGACAGGCCCCTGTCCTTTCTACTTTTAATGGTCATTCAGGTTGTTTCTAGTTTTTGACTATTAAGAATAAAACGGCTTCAAACATTTTTGCACGTATCTTTTGGTGGATATGTGCATACATTCCTCCTGGGTATATTTCCAAGAGTGGAATTCCTGCATCATAGAATATAAATATATTGGACATTAATGATATCGCCAAATGGTGTTGTCAAGGTTTTTGGATTTGGGCCGTTCTAATAGGTGTGTAATGATATCTCTTTGTTTTAATTTGCAATTCCCTAATGCATATGACGTTGAATATCTTTTCATAGGCTTAGTTGCCCTCTATATATCTTTTTTGGTGAGATGTCTGTTCAGATTTTTTGCCCATTTTTCAATCAGGTTGTTCATTTTCTTATTGTTGACTTTTATGACTTCTTTATATATTTTCAATAATAGTCCGTTATCAGATGTATCTTTTGCAACAATTTTCTCCCAGTCGGTGGCTTGTCTTCTCGTTTTCTTGACATTGTCTTTCATAAAGCAGAACTTTTTAATTTTAATAAAATCCAGCTTACCAATTATGTCTTTCATGCCCTTGGTGTTGTTTTATCTAAAAAGTGATCACCGGGGCACCTGGGTGGCTCAGTTGGTTGAGCGTCTGACTCCGGCTCAGGTCATGATCTCGCAGTTTGTGAGTTCAAGCCTGGCGTTGGGCTCTGTGCTGACAGCTCAGAGCCTGGAGCCTGCTTTGGATTCTGTGTCTCCCTCTCTCTGTGCTCCTCCCTCATTTGTGCTCTGTCTCTCTCTGTCTCTCTCTCTCAAAAATAAATAAACATTAAAAAAGAGAGGGAGACAGAATCTGAAGCAGGCTGCAGGCTCTGAGCAGTCAGCACAGAGCCCGACATGGCTCTCACAAATTGCGAGATCATGACCTGAGCTAAAGTGAGATTCTTAACCAACTGAGCCACCCAGGCACCCCTTGAGTGTCCTTCTTAATACCCAACACCCATCTAGCTCATCTCCTACCCTCCTACCTCCATCAACCCTCAGTTTGTTCTCTGTCTCTGGTGGTTTGTTTCCCTGTCTTCTTTCCCTGCCCCTTCCCATATATTAATCTGTTTTGTTTCTTAAATTCCACATATGAGTGGAATCATATGGTATTTGTCTTTCTCTGATTGACTTATTTCGCTTACCATAGCTCCATCCGAGTTATTGCAAATGGCAAGATTGCATTCTTTTTTTTTTTTTAATGTTTATTTATTTATTTATTTTCGGGGGGGGGGGGCAAAGAGAGAAGAAAGAATCCCAAGCAGGCTCCTTGTGCACTGTCAGCACAGAGCCTGACTCGGGGCTGGACCCCACGATCATGAGATCATGACCTGAGCTGAAACCAAGAGTCGGATGCCCAACTGAGTAAACCACCCAGGTGCCCCCAATATTTCATTCTTTTTGATGGCTAAGTGATATTCCATTGGATATATATACACCACATCTTCCTACCTTCGTGATTTACATTTAGATCTATGATCTATTTTGAGTTAATTTTTTGATGACAGATATAAGGTCTAATAAGATTAAATTTTTTTTATATATTTAAAAAATTTTTTTTCAATGTTTATTTTTGAGAGATAGAAGACAGAGCACGAGATGGGGAGGGGCAGAGAGAGAGGGAGACACAGAATCGGAAGCAGGCTCCAGGCTCTGAGCTGTCAGCACAGAGCCCGATGCGGGGCTCGAGCTCACAAACGGTGAGATGCTGACCTGAGCCGAAGTCGGACACATAACCGACTGAGCCACCCAGGTGCCCCTAGATTAAATTTTTTTTTTTAAGACTGTCTTTCGTCCATTGTATTTCTTTTGCTCCTTTGTCCAACAGTTGACTATATTTATGTGGGTCTGTTTCTGGGCTTTCTGTTATGTTCCATTGATCTACTTGTCTGTTCTTTTGCAAATACCACACTGTTTTGATTAGTGTAGCTTTCTAGTATATCTTGAAGCTGAGTAGTATCAGTTCTCCAGTTTTTGTTTTTCTCCTTCAATATTGTATTGGTTATTCCCGGTCTTTTGCCCCTCCATATAAACTTTAGAATCAGTTTGCCAATAGCCACAAAACTACTTGATGGGATTTTGATTGGAATTGCTTTGAGTCTATATATCAAAAAGGCAAGAATGACAACAATATTGGGCTTTCCTACCCACGAACTTGGAAATCTCTCCGTTTATTTAGTTCTTTGGTATCTTTTATCAGAGTTTCGTAGATTTCGTCATACAGTTCTTGTACATATTTTGTTAGATTTATATTTAAGTATTTCAGTTTGAGTGCCAATATAAATCATAATACATTTTTTATTTCAAATTCCTCTTGTTCATTGCTGTTATATAGGGAAGTGACTGATTTTTGCATGTTAACCTTGTGTCCTACGATCTTTTTATAATCATTTATTAGTTCCAGGAAGTTTTTTATTGTTGTTATTGTTAGTTCTTTCTGATTTTTTTTTTTTTTAATTTGAGAGAGAGAGAGAATCTTAAGCAGGCTCCAGGCTCAGCTCAGAGCCTGACTCAGGACTCTATCCCATGACCCTAGGATCATGACCTGAGCTGAAATCAAGAGTCATTCAACCCACTGAGCCACCCAGGTGCCCCTCTTTCTGATTTTCTACATAGACAATCATGTCATCTGCAAACAAAGACAGTTTTATTTCTACCTTCCCAATTTGTGTACCTTTTCCTTTTTTTTTTCCTTCTCTTATTGTATTAGCTAGGATTTCCAGTATGATGTTGAAAATCAGTGGCAAGAGGATAGGTACATCCTGCCTTGTTCCCAATCTAAGTGGGAAAGTGAGTTTCTCACCATTAAGTATGATGTTAGCTGTACGTTTTTTGTAGATGTCCTTTATCACATGGAGGGGATTCCTTCCTAGTACACTGAGAGTTTATATCATGAATGGGTATTCAATTTTGTCAAATGATTTTTCTCATCCATTTATACGATCATGTAGTTTTTCTTCTTTGGCCTATTGATATGATGGACTGTATTAATTGATTTTTGAATGTTGAACCAGCCCAACATATGTGAAAGATAGGCTACTTGGTTGTGTTGTATAATTCTTTTTATGCATTGTGGAATTAAATTAGCTAATATTTTGTTGAGGATTTTTATATCTATATTTATGAGAGATATTGATCTATATTGATCTTATAATGTCTTTGATTTGGGTATTAGGGTACTGTTGGCCTCACAGAACGCATTAGGAAGTATTTCCTCTGCTTCTATATTCTGGAAGAAATTGTACAGAATTGATTTAATTTCTTCCTTAAATGTTTGGTAGAGATCACCAGTGAACACATCTGGGCCTGGTACTTTTTGTTTTGAAAGATTATTAATTTTTGATTCAATTTCTTTAATGGATATAGGCCTATTCA
Source organism: Herpailurus yagouaroundi (assembly GCF_014898765.1). Classification (NCBI taxonomy): domain Eukaryota; kingdom Metazoa; phylum Chordata; class Mammalia; order Carnivora; family Felidae; genus Herpailurus; species Herpailurus yagouaroundi. The sequence goes on from NW_024412420.1 coordinate 17,550,906, forward strand.
GGTTGTCTATTTCTTCTCGTGTGAATTTGGGCAGATTGTATCCTTTCAAGGAATTGTTTCGTTTCATCCATTTATCAAATTTGTGGAATTATTTAGAATATACCTCTATATCCTTTTAACATCCATGGGATCTGTAGTGATGACATCTTATTTCTGATATTAGCAGTTTGTGTCTTCTCTCTTTTTTTCTTTGTTAGCCTAGCTAGAGGTTTATTGATTAAAAAAAACCCAAAAAAACAGCTTTTTTCCTGGGGTGCCTGGGTGGCAGGCTTAACCTGCCAGTCAGATGCTTAACTGACTGAGCCACCCAGGTGCCCCTATTTTTCCCATTTTTAAAAATGGTAGCAAAACACATTTAACATAAAATTTACCATCTTTGCTATTTTTATTTTTATTTAAAATTTTTTTTAACATTTATATACTTTTGAGAGACAGAGAGAGGCAGAGCATGAGCAGGGGGAGGAGAGAGAGAGAGAGAGAGAGAGAGAGAGAGAGAGAGAGAGAGAGAAACAGAATCTGAAGCAGGCTCCAGGTTCTGAGCTGTTTGTTAGCACAGAGCCCAATGCGGGACTCGAACCCACAAACTGTGAGACCGTGACCTGAGCTGAAGTCAGACGCTTAACCGACTGAGGCATCCAGGTGCCCCTTTTATTTCTATTTTTAAAAAATGTTTATTTTTGAGACAGAGAGAGAGCATGCTTGTACATGAGTGGAGGAGGAACAGAGAGAGAGGGAGATAGGGGATACGAAGCAGGTTCTGTGCTGACAGCAGAGAGCCTGATGCGGGGCTTGAACTCATGAACAGTGAGATCATGACCTGAGCCGAAGTGAGTTGCTTAACTGAGCCACCCAGGCACCCCATCTTTACTGCTTTATGTTATGCAACCATCACTACCATCTATCTCTAAAACTCTTTTTATCTTGTAAAACTGAAATTCTGTCCCTATTAAACAGTAACTTTCCGCTCCTTCTCCCCCCAGCCCTTAGCAACCACCATTCCACTGTCTTCATCATTTTTGACTACTTTTAAGTATCTCCATAAATGGAATCATACATTGCCTTTTTGTGAATGGTTTATTTCACTTAACGTGTTATTTTGAGCGGGGAGGGGCAAAGTCAGTTAGGGGCCTGACTCTTGGTTTCAGCTTGGGTCATGATCTCACAGCGAGTTCAGAGCTTGGAATTTCTCTAGCCTGTCTCTCTGCCCCTCCCCAGGTTGCTCTCTTTCTCTCAGAAAATAAATATATAAACATTAAAACTAAAAAAATTAAAACTAAAAAAATTCTTTCCTTTTGTATATAATTTCCATTGTAAATAATATTCCATCCACATTTTGCTTATCCATTCATCCATCAATGGACACTTGGCTTGCTTCCAAGTTTTAGCTATTATGAATGCTGCTGCTATGAACATAGGTATACAAATATCTCTTTGAGACCCTGCTTTCAATTATTTTGGGTATCTGGCCAGAAGCAGAATTGCTGGATCATATGGTAATCCTATTTTTAATTATCTGAGGAAGCACCATATTGTTTTCCATAGCAACAGCACCATATTGTTTTCCATAGCAACAGCACCATTTTTACATTCCTACCAACATTGCACAAGGGTTCCAATTTCTCCACATCGTCACCAACATTTGTCATTTTCTGTTCCCCTTTCTTCCTTCCTTCGTTCCTTCCTTCATTCCTTGCTTCCTTTGTTCCTTCGTTCGTTCGTTTGTTCCTTCCTTCCTTTCAGTAATCATCCTAATGGGTGTAAGCTGGTATCTCATTGTAGTTTTGATTTGTATTTCCCTAGTGATGAGTAATGTTGATCATGTTTTCACGTGTTTATTGGTCATTTGTAGATCTTCTTTGAAGAAATGTTTATTCAAGTCCTTTATTCATTTTTAAATTGGGTTGTTTTATTATTATTGTTGTCTCTATTTCTTTTCTTTCTTTATTTCTTCCTTTCTTTCTTTCTTTGTTCCTTTTTTTCTTTCTTTCTTTTTTGAGACAGAGATAGAGAAAGAGCATGAAAGCTGGGGAGAGGGATGGAGGCAGAGGGAGAGAATCTTAAGCAGGCTCAATGCTCAGCATGGAGCTGGACGCCGGGCTCGATCCCATGACCCTGGGATCATGACCTGAGCCAAAATCAAGAGTTGGATGCTCAACTGACTGAGCCACCCAGGTTCTCCTCTATTTCTTTTTTAATGAGCTTCAAAAGTTTATGTTTTTCAAGGAATTTAGTTTCATATAAGTTGTGAAATGTATGGCTATTTATGTTTGTAGTATTCATTCACTATCCTTTTATGTCTTAGGGTCTGTAGTGATGCCCTCTAATTTCTATTATTTATAATTTATATTTCTCCTTTTTTTTTCTTGGTCAGCATGGCTGGAAGTTTATAAATTTTATTGATTTTTTTCCCAGGGAACTAATTTTTGGTTTCATTATATTTCTCTCTTATTTATACTCAATTTCATTGATTTCTGTTCTAGCTTTATTATTTCTTTTTTCTGCCTGATTTGGTTCTAATTTGCTCTTCTTTTTCTAGTTTTTTTTTTTTTTTTTTCTTTAGTAAACTCTATGCCCAACATGGGACTTGAACTCATGGCCCTGAGATCAAGAGTCACATTCTCCACCAGCTGAGACAGCCAGGCATCCCTCTCTAGTTTTTTAAGGTAGAAGCTTAAATTACTGAGTTGAGATCTTTTTTATTTTCTAACCTAAGTATTTAATACTATTTCCCTCTAAGCACTGCTTATATGCATCTCACAAATTTTGATCTGTTTTCATCTTCATTCAGTTTAAAATATTTTCTGTTTCCCTTGTGACTTCATCTTTGATCCATGGGTTATTTAGAAGTGACTTGCTTAGTTTCCAAATACTTAGGCTTTTTTTTTTTTCCAGATGTCTTTCCATTACTGATTTATTTTTTTATTAAAAAAAAATTTTTTTTAACGTTTATTTATTTTTGAGACAGAGAGAGACAGAGCATGAACGGGGGACGGGCAGAGAGAGAGGGAGACACAGAATCGGAAACAGGCTCCAGGCTCTGAGCTGTCAGCACAGAGCCCGACGCGGGGCGCGAACTCACGGACCGTGAGATCATGACCTGAGCCGAAGTCGGACGCTTAACCGACCGAGACACCCAGGCGCCCCATATTTTTTTTATTTTTTTAAAGTTTATTTTATTTTATTTTGAGAGAGACCGAGAGATCGCGAGTCGGGGAGGGGCAGAGAGAGAGGGAGACAGAGAATCCAAAGCAGGCTCAGCACGGTCAGCTTGGGCCCGATGTGGGGCTCAAACTCATGAAACCATGAGATCATGACCTGAGCTGAAACCAAGAGTCAGAGGCTTAGCCGACTGAGTCACCCAGGCACCCCCCATTACTGATTTCTAATTTAATTCTGTGATGGGCATAGATTATACTTCCTCTGACTTCAATTCTTTCACATTTGTTAAGGTTTGTTTTATGGCCCAGAACATAGTCTATTTTGGTGAATGGGTGTAGTTGAAGAGAATGCGTATTTTGCTATAATTAGTTGGAAGGCTCTACAAACATAAATTAGGTCAAGTAGGTTGATAGTGCACTCCAGGTGTTCTATATCTTTAATAATTTTCTGCCTACTTGTTCTATGGTTAATTGAGAGAGTTGTGGTTTCCTACTGTAATTGGGGATTATCTAGAGAGACAGAATCTGAAGCAGGCTCAAGGCTCCAAGCTGTCAGCACAGAGCCCCACGTGGGGCTCGAACTCAAGAACTGTGAGATCATGACCTGAGCCAAAGTCGGATGCTCAACTGACTGAGCCACCCAGGTGCCCCTGAAATTGTGTTTAAAAGTTATGTATGATCTATTTTCTTAAACTAGGTAAATTAGTGTTCCCATATAAGTCAATCTGCAGGAGAATATTCTAAATGATTAACAGTGAGTGATTACCGAGAGGTTTTCTGGAGGCTTTTATTCTCTGTATTAGATAGTTCTATAATTTTAAGTGTTTCACGTACAAATTTTTAATAATTGAAAAGATGGGGGGGCACCTGGGTAGCTCAGTAGGTTATGCATCCAACTCTTTTTTTTTTTAATTTTTTTTAATGTTTATTTTTGAGACAGAGAGAGACAGAGCATGAACGGGGGAGGGTCAGAGAGAGAGGGAGACACAGAATCGGAAGCAGGCTCCAGGCTCTGAGCTGTCAGCACAGAGCCCGCCGCGGGGCTTGAACCCACGGACCACGAGATCATGACCTGAGCCGAAGTCGGACGCTTAACCGACTGAGCCACCCAGGCGCCCCTGCATCCAACTCTTGATTTTGGCTCAGGTCAGGATCTCATGGTTGGTGAGTTCGAGCCCCACATTGAGCTCTGTGCTGACGGTGAGATGCCTGCTTGGGATTCTCTCTCCCTCTCTCTCTGCCCCTCTCCTGCTCACACTCTCTCTCTCACTCTCTCTCTTTCTCTCAAAAGGAAATACAGAAACTTTACAACAAAAGAAAATATGAAGATGTGGTTTAAAGAGAGATGGTTGCGTGCCTATGAATGTGTCCTCCCTACCTGGAAAGCAGTCTCTGGATCACCTTGGAGAAGAGTCAGCTGGGCTCTCTCTGCCTGCCCATTCCTGCCAAGCTCCCCAACCATGGCCTACACCTCCTGCTTCTGCTTCCTCACCAGCTCTTCCTCACCTCCTGTCATCTGGCTCTGGGCCCAGGTGCCTGGGAAAGAAACAACTTTCTGAGGTCACCATGTGGCCTGCCAACCCAGCAGGCTTTCCACCATGTCATTTGACTTTGCCGAGCTTTTCTTTTCTTTTTTTCCTTTCTAAGTAATCTCTACACCCAACATGAGGCTCAGACCCCGAGATCAGGGTTGCACAATCTACTGCTCTACTGACTGAGCCAGCCAGGCACCCCTGAATATATTCATTCTCTAGACCTTTATTCCCCGAAGATGTTCCCCCTCTCTCATCACTGGGCCAGCTCTTACTTTCCCCTTAGGAATCAGAGCAAATGTCTCTACCTCCAGGAAGCCACGCCTAATTCTAGCCCCGCTCTGCTCCCACCACTCTGTGCAAATCCTCACCATTCTTGTTGAATGCCATGGTCCTGTGCTGATCGCAGGGCCTGTGAGCGTGGGGGCTATGTCTGTTTGCCTCTGCTATTGGCTCACTTACCTTCAGATTCTCAGTTTGCCTCCCTGCAGCCAGTCCCTCCTGTATATAGCTCCCAAGTGCCTCACCTTAATCATGTCACTCCCCAGTTCAAGAACCTGCAATGACTCCCTGGTGTCTCCTGAATCAAGTCCGAACTCTTCCTCTTGGGTATATTTAATTACATCAAAATTAAAGGTTTGATCAACGAGGTAAACAAAATTAAGACAGAGCTGACAAAATGGGAAAATATTTTAACAAGATCTCAAACCAACAAAGGATAGAGAATGTCTTGCAAATCAACACCCAGAAAAGCATCAACCTCAGTAAGAATATGACCAAATGATATGACAAAACCGTGTATATAATGGGAAATCATTTTTTGAAGTTTTTGAAAAATTTACTCATTTTGAGAGAGAGAGAAAGCTCAAGTCAGGGCGGAGCAGAGAGAGAGGGAGAGAGAGAATCCCAGGCTCTGAGCTGTCAGTGCAGAGCCTGACGTGGGGTTTAAACCCACGAACTGTGAGATCATGACCTGAGCCAAAGTCAGATGCTTAACCAACTGAGCCTCCCAGGTGCCCCTATATAATAGGAAATCTTTTTTTTAATGTTTATTTATTTTTGAGAGAAAGAGAGTGTCCAAGAGAGATCGGGGAAGGGGCAAAGAGAGACAGAGACACAGAATCACAGAATCTGAAGCAGGCTTCAGGCTCTGAGCTGTCAGCCCAGAGCCCAACACGGGGGTCAAACTCATGAGCCGTGAGATCATGGCTTGAGCCGAAGTCAGACACTTAACTGACTGAGCTACTCAGGCGCCCCTAACAGGAAATCTTTTTTTTTTTTTTTAAGTTTATTTATTTGAGAGAGAGAGAAAAAGAGAGTGCGCGTGCGCAGAGGAGGGGCAGAGAGAGAAGGCAAGAGAGAATCCCAAGCAGGCTCCAAGCTGTCAGCACTGAGCCCCATGAGGGCCTTGAACTCACCCACCATGAGATCATGACCTGAGTGGAAATCAAGAGTCGGATGCTTAACCGACTGAGCCACCCAGGCGCCCCTGTAATAGGAAATCTTAAAGACTAATCAGCAAATGCAGAGATACTCAAACTCTACAGTGATCAGAGAAATGCAGAAGAACAAACAAGCAAACAAACCCCAAAAACAAAGAACAATGAGGTAATTCCTCAGCCAGACTAGCAACAATCAAAAGGGCTGAATAATGTCAATAATATGGGGACATAGGGACCTCGTGGGCTGCCCGTGGGAGTGCTGAATGGTGCAGACAACGCGGAGAGGAATATAGCCATATTTGGTCAAGACAGACCTATTTATACCCTATGACCTAGCAAATCCACCCCTGGCCCCTGGATACATAACCCAAAGAGGTTCTCACCGGAACCAGAAGGGGACAAGCCTGAGGACGCTGCAAGTCATTTATGGGAGGGGAGTAGGGTGCAGCAAGGTGTCCCTTCTTGGGAGACAGAAGAAGCCGAAGGTAAGGTGCTCCATGGAGCACCACACAGGAGCTAAGGCAACTCAGTGTTCACCTTTGGATCCTAAAACCATAGTGTGGGGCAGAAAGAGCACCAACAGAGCCGGGACTAGAACATGATGCTGATAATGTATAGGAACAGACAGACAGACAGATACACACACACACACACACACACACACACCCCAAGCACAAACAGACATCTTGAGAAATTTATCGTAGGTTGGATATTTGATAATATCAGGCACGAGTGCTCATTTTGTTGGGTGTGATGGTGGCACCGCGGTTGGTTAAGAAAATGATCAGTGTTGGTGGGAAGGTGCACAGCTGAAGGGTGCGTCTGAGATTCATTTGGAAGCATTGCGAGAAAGATGAAACAAATCTACCCTGAACTGAGGATAATGAATTTAACCCTTTGCCCTGGAAGTCCAGGCGAGGGAGGGGAAAAAAAATACCCCTATAACTCTACCACTGTGGCGTTTTCATATTTCCCGTCTAAGCCTCTAAACTTCATTCCTGTGCACGCTATCCTTTCCTGCATGGCTGTCACCTTGACTGTCACAGCACTTCATGCTTTGCTTAAGAAACAGGAATAAACGTTTTGCTTCCTAAATGCCAGCACCGGGGGCACCTGGGTGGCTCCGTTGGCTGAGCATCCGACTTTGGCTCAGGTCATGATCTCACTGTTTGTGGGTTCGAGCCCCGCGTTGGGCTCTGTGCTGACAGCTCAGGGCCTGGAGCCTGCTTCGGATTCTGTGGCTCCAGCTCTCTCTGCCCCTCCCCCGCTTGCGCTCTGTCTCTCTCAATAATAAATAAACATAATAAACTAAACTAAACTAAACTAAAATAAAATAAAATAAAGGCCAGCACCGAGGCGGGTGATCTCAATTTATCCTCTCAATAACACTGTGAAGTCAATATCGTTACCACCGTTTTACAAATGCAGATGGCGTTTTCTGTCCTTCTCCAACTAAATCACAAAGCTGGAATTCCAAACTCATTGGCCTCAGAGGCTCAGGATCACGTGATTGCACCTAGCTGATTCAGCAGCTTCTTCATCATCATTATTATTTTGTGGGTCTTTTTCCTAAGTAGGCACTTGAACTGACAACCCCAAGATCAAGAGTCATATGCTCTACAGACCGAGCGAGTCAGGTGCCCCTCATCATTTTTTTTTTCATGTTTATTTACTTCTGAGAGACAGAGTGTGAGCAGGGGAGGGGCAGAGAGAGAGGGAGACATGGAATGGGAAGCAGGCTCCAGGCTCTGAGCTGTCAGCACAGAGCTTGACGTGGGGCTCGATCCCATGAACTGTGAGATCACAACCTGAGCTGAAGTCGGATGCTTAACCCACTGAGCCCCCCAAGGTGCCCTGCGCCCCTCATTATTATTATTTGTAAGGCCTGCCTAGTGGCCTATCATATTGAGGTAGGGTGATTTGCTATAATTTACTAACCGCCCTCCTATTACAGAGTATTTGGCCTCTTTCTAGTTTTTTTTTTTTTTTTGTTACCATAGATAGTCCTATTAAAAAAATAGCTTCAGGGCGCCTGGGTGGCTCTGTCGGTTAAGCGTCTGACTTCAGCTCAGGTCACGATCTCGCGGTCCGTGAGTTCGAGCCCCGTGTCGGGCTCTGGACTGATGGCTCAGAGCCTGGAGCCTGCTTCCGATTCTGTGTCTCCCTCTCTCTCTGCCCCTCCCCCGTTCATGCTCTGTCTCTCTCTGTCTCAAAGGTAAATAAACGTTAAAAAAAAAAAAATAGCTTCAGGGGCCCCTGGGTGACTTGGTCACTTAAGCGACTGTCTCTTGATTTCCACTCAGGTCATGATCCCAGGGACTAGGGATGGAGTCCTGCGTCAGACTCCCCACTGAGCATGGACCCTGTTTAAGATTCTCTCTCTCTCCCTCTGCCCCCTCTCCTCCACACACACACACACACACACACACTCTCTCTCTCTCTCTCTCAAATTAAAAAAAAAAAGGCAATCTTCAGGTATAGGAGTACGTAGTTGGCTGAGTGGAGCATGTGACTTTTGATCTTGGGGTCCTCAGTTTGAGCCCAATGTGTGGAGTAGAGTTTACTTAAAAATTTTAAAATATTTTAAAAAAAGAGAGAGAGAAAGTCTTCAGGTGTATAGCTTTTGGATTCTATTGAATTATTCTCTTACCTTGAGGGGGGTTATTTTGTGTTCACACTGCAGTGTGGACCTCGTTTCGGGAACCCATTCACATTGAGGCAGTCTTCGAGAAAGGGTTGAGTGGGTGAGCAGGATTTAAAACTGCAGAGGTGTTGAGGGAGTGTGTATGTATTGGGGGGTTGGAGGGGGCAGAAGGACAGCTCTTAGAGGAAACGTGGGCAGTAGGGAGAGTGGGACAGGGCATCTGTTGGGGGCGGCCGGAAGCGCAAAGGGAGTAAGGCCTCAGGACAGGCAGGAAGTCGATGGGATTGATTTCTGTGGCCTTCACGCTTCCCTAATGCCTTGCCTGCTCAAGGTGGCCAGTGGGGTTCTGGCGAGCCCTGAGGACCGGGCCAGCTGCCGTGGAGACATGAAGCTGCTGTTTGCAGGAGGTGGACAGCCAGGACGGCTCTCCCTGGGGCCAAGGTAGCTCTCTGGCCCTTTGGCGGCTGTCCCGGGCAGCCTGGGAGGGGTCAGCTGGGGATAGGCGGCAAGTAAATATAGATGCAGGGAAGGAAGCCAGGTGGCCCAGCCCTGCGCTGACCTCTCGTTGGAAGGCTGAGAAGTGTGGGGAGGGTTTATGTTTTGGCACCCTCCTGGCCAGGGGGTGAGTGACACCTGGCCCAGAAGCCTTCTAGATTTGCTGGAAGCTGGTGGTCTTCCACGGGGACCAGAGTGAGGGCCAGTGGAAAAGCTGGTCAAGAGACGCTGTTCCTGCGTAACTGAGCGCAAACTGCCTTCCCTCCCTGGCGAGGCCCCTCAGAGGCGCTGCCCACCTTGATGCGTGCAAGCCAAGGGGCTGATTGGCCCCAAGGGATGTGGGGCCCATGGTACAAGGGACAGGGCCAGCCTGAAGATACCGGATGACAGTCCTTTCAGCCCCTCCCCCCACTGGGTCTTGCTCATTCTGAAGAAGGATGTCCAGAGCGTAATGTGTCTTCCCTTGCTCTCTCACGCTCTCACTGGCGGCTGGCCTTCTCCACCCTAAGACTCAGGGCCACCAGTTGTATCCCTCCCCCCAGGATACACCCTGCCACCCCCCAGCCTGGCCCTCCTTGCCCGCACCCTGGGTTACTCTGGGCACCAGCCCCACGGCATGCGTGCCATGTCCACAGGGTCCGGCCAAGACCCCTTGGACCCCCGACTCTCGGAGGGAAATTGCAGCAAGGCAGCCACTCCACCACAGACGCGTTTATTGGCAAAACCTACTCCCAAGCATCAAGGGGAAGGGTGCTAGCAGTGCGGGCGACTTTCTTTCCACTTTCCTGAGCAGTGTTCAAGGAGCAGAAGGAGGGAGGGGGCAGGGACACCCCAGTGAGGATCACAATACCAGCAGCGAAGGTTGATTGAGCGCTTCCTCTGAGGCCTGAGGCCGGGCTGTGCTAAGCAAGCGCTTTACATGCACTGTCTCATTTAATCCTTACAAGAATCCTACAAGGTAGGTACCATTATCATCCCCATTTTACAGATGAGGAAGCTGAGGCATAGAATGGGGAAGTGGTGAGAGGCAGCTGTCAGCCTTCAGGGATGCACCCAAGAGCCTCCCATCGGGCGCCCAAGGCACCTGATTCTCCGTTTCAACCATTTCTCACCGCTTCCAGCTCTTTCCACTCTTTTTATATTTTTGTTTTGTAAAAAAAAAAAAAAAGGATTATGCCCCTATTCTGCAGAGTCCACTGTCTCTTACCCCAATTGGTCAAATCTGGGTTTTCCCCAAGATTCAGCTGGGGTGAGGTTGTGGGCAGTGCGTCTCCAACGGGAGGCCTGGGCATTTGTGTGAAGCCGAAGTACAATGAAAGCTCTTAGAAAATACGCAAACAATAAATTACAAACCTCCCTCCCTTCCCCCCCCATCTGATCTCACCCCCTCCATCCAAATCTAGCACAGACTCTGCATCACAGCCTCCGCCCCCCCCTCCCCCGCCCCCATTCCCCACCCCAGGGCAGAGTCTTTTCTAGGTTGCCCCTGTATCTGCAGGGACCAGGGCCCTCAGTAAGTGTTTGCAGAATGAATGAACGCATGACTGAGTGAGAGCATGGGAGGAGGGAGTGAGCACTTAGGAGTCCTGGGTCCCCGCCCTGACTGCGTCTTCACCTGCTCCTTGCCCTCACCAGGACACCTCCCTCTGCCCCAGACGAGAGGGTCCAAGGGATGGGGGTGGGAATAGGGAAGGGGAGCCAGCAGGGGCATCTCTAGGCATGGGAAGGTGGGTAACTAAAGTAGAGCCTAGGGCTCTGGCCTCAGAGTCAGGAGACCTGGTTCAAACCCCAGCTGTACAGCTCAGGAGCTGTGTGGCCTTGGGCCAGCCTGAAGATACTGTCTGACAGTCCTTTCAAAGTTGACAAGGCTCCTTTTTCACATTTATCTTTGGTCCTCAGTAGCCATCCTGTAGCGTGGGTATTATTATAATTATACTCATTTTACAGAAGAGGAAGCAGAGGCTGGAGGACTTGCCCAAGGTCACACAGCATGCAGGAATTTGAACCTCACCCCCTCCACCTCCCCTGCCACTGCCCCTGTCTGTGCTGGCTGTGAAGACGTTGGTTCGGATCAGAGCCTTCCAGCTTGGGAACCCCACGTGGCAGTGTGGCAGCAGGAGGGGACTACACAGCGAATTTCCTCATGTGGGCCCTACTGGCCATCTCCAGCCATAAAAGCTGGTTTACTAGTCACTCCTTCCATCCCCACCCACAGCCCCAGGGCTCCAGTTGCTACCCCAGGAGGGACATGAGAGTCTATGAGATACCCATGAACTTCTGCTTTTCCTGGGAGAGAGGGGAGGCGGGAAGGTGGAGGGGGCTCTGAGGCCTGGGCCTTCCCCTCACACGGGCATGGGCGCCTCGTTGTATTCATCCTGACCTTCCTCCTCATCAAAGTTCGGCTTGGCATCGTCGGCATCCAGCTGGAGGGTAGAGTAGCAGGAGAGAGGGTAAGCTTCCGGGGAGAGGCGGGGCAGATGAGCCCTCCCCCCAGTGCTGAGAGCGCCTCTGGAGGGAGAGGGCCTGGCTCTCTCTGAACCTTGGACGAGTCATGTCCTGCCCCCTCGGCCCCCAGGTTTGGTCCAGATGAGCGGTGTCCAATGGGCGAGGAGCCCCCGGGGATCCGGTGCCCCGGCAGGAGAAGGCCTACAGAGGGTGTGCAGGGCACCCCTTCGCCAGGGCAGCCCCACAGCGACTGTCACATCGTGGAAGCATTCTACTGGAGGAGACTCTGTCCAAAATGACTTACAAGACCACAGGACCAGTCCCCCAGCGGTGAGGACAGCTCGTGTGGAACACAGCCCGTGTGCTTCCTAACTCTCTCCAACCCTGCCATTACTTCTGTTACAGGTGAGTAAACCCAAGGCGTAGAGAAAGGAAGCCACTTGTTCCGGGTCAGAAACTAGAACGAGGCAGTGCTGGATCTGGACGCAAGTCCCAGACCCAGACCTTAACCTCTGCGCCCTTCTGCCTTCCTTTGTTTCCAGACCCACCCCTCCTATTCTGCCAGCCCCGGGGATGACCCCTCCCTGCCCCCTGTAGCTCTGCGGGGGGGGGGGGGGGGGGGGGGGGGGGGGGGGGGGGGCGCAGGGGAGGGGAGGGGAGCAGACACTTACACACTTGAGCTCCAGCTCCCTGAAGATAAGCGGCAGCAGGAGGCGGCGCAGAGGCACCGTGAGAATGAGGATGAAAGGCAGGATCAATGAGATGGCCTGGAAGGACTTCACGACCCACAGCACCACCAGGCAGATGATCTGAATGCTCGTGAACAAGTGCATGCGCCAGGTCTTCACCTGCGGGCAGAGGCTGGGGTTACCGCCCGCCCTGCCCTGGCACCCCGCAACCCCCCACCCCACTCTGGGCTGGGCCGCCAGGAGGGCTCTGTACCCGCTTGACGTAGGGCACGACCGGGTGGTACTTGGGCGGCTTGAACAGAAGCAATAAGCGGTCAAAGAGCTGGATGCCGCTGAGGGATGTGACCCCCATGTAGAGGAAGATGCCAAACAGCACAGCCAGGGGGATGAGCGACAGGATGGGCCCCATGAGGATAGACACGCCTGCGGGGAGAAGCACACGCTCTTAGCCCCCAGGGGCCCCAGTGGGCCAGAAGCATCAGGGGCTGGGGAATGAAACCATAGGTACCGTATGAAGCCTTCTTAATAGGTATTACCCCCATTTTACACAACACTATTAATGCCTGTGCCGCTTTCCAAGCCTCTGACCGGCCCGCCGGGCCCCTCAGACTTCGGCCCACGGCCAACCACTCCCAGCATCGTCCTAATCTTCCCCACCACCTAGCCCCAGGCCCCCGCCCCTAGCCCACCCCGTCCCTCCCCCCCAGGTATTACCCCCATTTTACAGATGGGGAAACAGACCCAGAGAAGGGAAGCAACTTGTCTGCAACCTCGCAGCTACTAAGTGGCGGGTCAGGGAGTCAGACTCCTGCCAGCCCGATTTCAAAGCCTTTTCTTTTAGCCTCAGGGGATCACAGAGGTCAGAGAAGCCCAACTTTTCCATCGCTCCAGCCCAGGATACCTCCAACCCCCTCCACCTATCCAAACCCTGACCCTCCTCCAGCTAACACCAACTTTGTCTCCTATGTCTCTCAGTCATAGAACAGCCCAGCTAGAGAGACGTCAGGGGCATCTAATGAACCCTCTCATGGTACAGACTGAGAAACCGAGGCCCAGAGATGAGGAGGGTTACTAAGTTAGCAGCAGGGCAGGGCTGGAACCCACCATTCACTGACTGAACTTCTGTTGGATAAAACTCTGAATGCTGGGTCCTATCTAGAGAAGTCCCCTGCTCCTTCCTCGACTCAGATGTCCATCTCAGTGCCTTGGGCATCTCCTCCAGAATTCCCTCATGTGGACAACTGACACTGGGAGACACGGGCAGGGGGCACGTCGGGGAGATCTGGCTACAGTGCGGGCAGGGCTGGAGAAGGCACTGGATCCTAACGGGCAGGGGCTGGGGGCCCGGAGCAAGGCCAGAGGGTGGTAGAGAGTGTGGCCAGCCCTTACTCACCCACGAGCACAGCGACCAGGAGCCCGCTGATCCGCTGCTCCCTGACCGATTGAATCTGGGGTGCAGCCCCCGGGGTGCTGTCCTTGACCATGACGGTGAGTGCGTTGGCATGGGTGATGGATCGCACGGTTGTGGCACTGAGCCAGGGCAACCCAAAGAGGGCACCCACACCGCCCATGCCGATAATTAGCAGCAGGTCCAGGTGGAATCCAGAGCCTTTGACCATCTTGCGCTCTGGTTTGCTGATGAGCAGCCTGGCGGGGGGTGGGGGTGAGGTCAGGGGTGAGCAGTGCTCTCGCTTACCCTCACCCTCTTTGCCCCTCCTTCCTTCTCCATACTTGTGTCCCTCTGTATCTTATTTATCCTGCTGTGTTCATCTCCCTTAGAGTTCCTTGCTCCCCTCCCTCCCACCCCCTCTTGAGAATCCAGACTCTAAGAGTAGAAGTATCTTTAGATATCATCTAGAACGTCCACAAGCAGCTGAATCAGCTGAACTTCAGGGAGCCTCACTGGTACAGGTCCCTTCTGAGTTCTGGCACCTCGTTTTGTCTCCTTTCTCTTAAAAAGGCTTCCCCAAATTATACAGTGTCACGTCCCGCAAAACCTGGACCTTCCCCCGCCCATCCATCACTCCTGCTTGTCAGGAGGGCCACAGGTTTGACTGAGACTCGCGCTCAGTCCTTGGTGTCATGCCTGCCCGGAGCCTGTCGCTTTCCCCGCCTCGGACCCTCCCAGGCTCGGCCCCACCCTGGCTCTCACGTGGTGATCTGGGACTCAAGGAAGATGAGGATGAAAACCAGGAGGGCAGGCAGGACGGAGGCAAACATCATCCAGATGGGGAAAGGCGAATACAAGCCCAGAGGGTGGATGATCCAGCCCCGGACCGAGGAGTTGGACACCGAGAGGCCTTTAGGCACACTGAGTTTCTGTGGGAGGGGGATGCTGGTGAGAACACCGGAGGCAGGAGGCTGGGGGCAGGGAGGCAGGGCCAGCCAGGGTCCTGGGCACTTGGGAACTTACTTCTGGTTTGTACCCAGTCACTGCACTAAGCCCTTTATGTACATCTTCTCATTCCCAACTTTATAGATGAGGAAACAGGATCAGAGAGGTTATGTGGTTTGCCTTGCATCACACAGCTATTTGGTGTCAGAAGTGAGATTCATACTCAGATCTGCCTGGCTAAAGCAGATTCTTTGGAGTAAAAAGGGAATCTGCCTCAGACCCTCGCTTCAGTCAGAGGGCTCCTGTAGGGCTGTGGGAAGGACTTGAGGCTCTCAGGGGAGGCAGGGATGGGTAGGGGTAGTTCTAGATGGCTTTGGGTTTGGGAAAGCTATTCTTGGGAGGGGGACACTGGGAGAATGAAATAACAGTGGGGAGAGAGGGTCACCTGGGTATAGGTGTCCTTGACTGAGAAATCCACCAGGACCATGATCAGAATGGAGATGGGAACCCCAAAGTCTCCGATGACCCGTCGCAGCTGAGGGCAGAAATCAGTGGTCAGTACCCGGTTGTTTCCCTACCTCCTGCCTCCCACTCCTGCCCCTTCTTCACCCAGGGCGCCTTGCTTTTCCCAGGGAGTCCATCAACATCTAATGCCCTGTCCTGCACCTCAATGTACCTGCTTCCTTTCTTCTTTCTCTGGCCCAGCCCCACCTCTGGCCCCACAGCTTCTCCACCCCTTTTCTAAGAGCTGTCCTTGGCTCCCCACTAGGTTCTCAGCCTGGGCATGCTAAGAAAGGGAGATGGTCTTGCCTGAAGAGTGGCAGCCTAGATGAGGAGGAGACCAGGGAGGTTTGGAATGGGGGATGGGAATCTAGGGTAAGAAGGAGAGCTAAGGACACTGAGGAACCTAGAGGCATGCTTTGGACTGAGATAGGGCAGTGTAGGCAAGGGCAGGGTGAAGGGAGGGTGTGCTCACCCAGCCGGGGAAGTAGGAGCTGTTCTTGAACTTGCGCAGTATCATGGCTAAGAAGAAGGTGCCAGCCATGAGCACAAGGGAGAGGAGGGCTGTGTTGGGCAGGGGAGCCTGAGGTTTGGGCACTGTTGTCACATTGTAGTCATAATCCTTCTGCAGTGGATGGTCCTGGAAGATCTGCAGCAGAAAACCAAGGCATCCTATTCCCTTTCATCCATCTGTCCATCATCCATCCATCCATCTGTCCATCATTCATCCATCCATCCATCCATCCATCTGTCCATCATCTATCTATCCATCCATCCACCCATCAATCTGTCCATCATCTATCTATCTATCCATCCATCCACCCATCAATCTGTCCATCATCTATCCATCCATCCACCCATCAATCTGCCCATCATCTATTTATCCATCCATCCACCCATCAATCTGTCCATCATCTATCCATCCATCCATCCATCTATTATCCATCCATCCACTTACCTTCTTCCTCAACTGACAGGGTAACAGAGGGACAATGGGATTCTATAGCTTAGTTTTCAGGAGTAGAGAGCAGGCTCAGCTTGGGTGGGGTTAAGCCATGGTGGTAATGAGTACATGTGTGTGTGCACGTGAGCACTCAGGGACTGGGAGACCTGAGAAGGCTGGTGGGCAGGAAACAAATGCCAAGGAGGTTCCTAAAAAGGGCTTCGAAGACTTGGAAACAGAAAGCCCCACCAACGAGCAGAATCAGGGGCAGACACGCATCGTCCACCCTTCCTCCATATAAAATGCAGATGCAGAGGTGGGCATAGTTTAAGGTGACTGAGGTGAGGAGGCAGGGTGCTCCAACCACAGGCCCTGTGGTTCTTGGGGGTGAGTGTAGAGACGGCATGCAGGACTGGACATGGGCGCACAGAGGCACAGGCACTATGCAGTCACAGCAAGAGTACCAGCCCACAGGGGTCCTGGGGGGCTCAATGTGTTAAGCATCCAAGTCTTGATTTCGGCTCAGGTCATGATCCCAGGGTCGTGAGATTGAGCCCCATGTTGGGTTCCGTGCTGGGTGTGGAGTCTGCTTGGGGTTCTCTCTCTCCCTCTGCCCCTCCCCTGCTCACACTCCCTCTCTCCCTCCCTCTCAAAAAAGAGAGCACCGGCCCACAGGCAGCAGGAGTCAACAGGAATGCTGTCACGGCCACACACTGTGAAGGTACAGCCGCACGAGTGCCATGTGGACACGTGCGCAGCGACACACACGGTCACATGGCGCGTGCACAGAGTCACACGTGCTTGTCGACACTCCCGTGGCCCTTACCTTGATCAGCTTGAAGAAGGTCTCAGAGATAAAGATGAGGGAAATGAGGATGGAGAAGATCTCTTGGGTGTAGCGGGAGATAAACTGGACCAGGAAGCTGCCCTCGAAGGCCACAATGAGCACCACTAGCAGGACGAGCCAGAAGCCGATCCACACGCGGCCCACGATGTACTCCAGGTTGCTACTGCTGCAGAACTGCAAGGGCGGGAGAGGCGGCTGGGTCAGCGGACAGGCCCAGGCACCTTGCGTCAGGCAGGTGGGGTCAGGGCCAGAACAGAGCTACCGAGAAAAAGGCTTCCTCGAACACGAGCAGGGGTCCTGAAAAGCCAACCACCAGCAGCGGCTGAGCCCCGAGCAGGGAGAAGATGATGCCCTGGGCCGCAGTGGAGATGAGCAGCTCCGACACCCCCATGTGGTTAAAGGTCTTTTCTCCTGTGGGTAGAAGTTACAGTGTGGTCAAGGTCAAGAGGTCATTCCCAAGGGCCAATAGAGCGTTTCACGGGCAGGCTGGTGCAGGGGCCCCGACCGTCAGATCGGGACGGAAGACAGGGCCGACACGGAGGCCAAAGGGTCAGAGGTGAGGGTGAGGGGGGCCATGTGGAGGCACTGACCCAGGAGGCCGCCGAAGGTGATGGCCGGTGACAGGGCAGCAAAGTAGATGAAGATAACGGTAGCCAGGACCTGGGGGCTGAACGCGTCCGTGATGTCACTCGGGTAGTGGGAGTAGCGGCGCTTGATGTCGCGTACCAGGCCCCCGAAGAACCGGCCTGTCCGCCGTAGAGGGTCTTCCGGGCCACCAGGGATCTCTGGACCCCCATTCAAATCTGCAGTCAAGGACAGGACCGTGGTCACAGGGGGTAACAGCAGGAGGTATGGGGAGAGAGGAATCGAGGGGAGAATCTTTATTTTTTATGCTCATTTATCTATTTTTTGAGAGAGAGAGAGAGAGAGAGAGAGAGAGAGAGAATCCCAAGCAGGCTCCGAGCTGTGAGCGCAGAGCCCAACAAGGGGCTCAAACTCGCAAACTGTGAGATCATGACCTGAGCTGAAATCAAGAGCCGGACGCCCAACCGACTGAGCGACCCAGGAGCCCCGAGGGGAGAATCTTCTGATGGGAAGGGAGAGGCCAAGGAGGCTGGGAGACATGAAGACAGAGAGAGGAGGGGAGGCAGGGTCCCGCAGGGCTGCGCCGGGGGAGCTGAGGGTCTGTGGGGGCTGCAGGGTAGGTACCTAGGGCCTTGTGGAGTCTGGGCTCCTGCCTGACAGTGCCTACTCGTCTCTGCAGCAGCTCCCTCTGCACGGGCACCAGACCGAGCAGGGCCTTCTCAGAGGGCACTTCGGAGGGAGGCAGCACCAGGCTGCAGTCCAGAAACTCCTCCAGGTTATCCACCAGCTCGTCCCGGCTCTGGGCCAGGTAGGCCTCAATGCGGAACACCTGGGGGCCGGAGAGAGGGTCAGGGCTGCCTGCACCTGCTAGACGAAAGGACCCAAGAGGCCACATTCAGGGCCTCCAGGAACCAGAACCCTCTCCCCCAGCTCCTTCGTGCTAGGAACTGCTTTTCCTGCTGCCCCCCTCACCTTTATGCCCACCGCAAAAGGGTTTTGGGGAGGCAGACAGGGCCTCGAGTGGGGAAAGGAGAAAGGAGGCTGGGCCAGACCAGGCCAGACCTAACCCGCTGGAACCGGGTCAGAGTGGCCACACCAGACCAGGCCAGATCAGGCAGGGCTGGGCCAGAGCACAGGAGCCCTGGACTACCTGTCCCTGGCCACACAGGGTGGAAGCAGCTGGGTTAGACCGCATGTGCCAGACCAGCAGGACTAAGGTGGCTCAGGCCGGTCCCGTGAGTGACGTCAGCGGCCGCCCCGCCTCAGGCTCCCCCGGCCCTCGCCAGCCCCTCCTCACCTTCTCCGACATGAGGGTGGCAGCAGCCCGCCCCAGCTGGGTGTAGTCGATGTGGGGGGCCTCAGGTCCCAGCAGCACGAAGAGGAAGCGCACGGGCACTTGGAGCCGCACGGCCTCCTCCAGCAACGGGGCCTCCTCCAGCGAGGAGGCCTCCTTCAGCCGCACGAAGCCCAGCACGGGGCGCGCCAGGAACTGCGCTCGGCCTGCGAGGGGAAGGGGTGACGGGGTGGGCGGTGGGGTGGTCAGGCCAGGCTGAGGGGGGCACTGCTGAGGCCGGGCTCAGGGAGAGGAAGGCTGGGCCGGGCCGGGAGGCAGAAGCAGGGGGTGCGGAGGGAAAGGGGGCACCAGCTCCTTACCCACTAGCACCAGGGTGGCCTCCGAATCTGGGGGTATCTTTTCCAGAATTCCAGATGCTGAGTGTTCTTCTATGTCTTTCTCTCCCTGTTGGAAGGAGGGTGGTGAGGGGACGCCTCTGGCCGCTCTGAGCATCCAGCCCCCTCCTTCCCTAACCACTGTCATGTCTCTGCATGTTCAGGTTGGGAGCTCTCCAGCGCTCCCTTCACCCCCGGTACAGCCTCACCTTCTTACAGAAGAGCTTCGTCTCTAACGAGGGCTGCTGCTGGGAAAGCAGAGGCTCTGAGGGGTTCCCAGAACTCGTCACAACTGTGGGCTTCATACCCCCCAAGTCCTCCAGGTCTCTGGCATGGCTGCAGGAAACACAGGGGACGCGGACTGAGAGAGCTGTTCGGGCCGGGCTGTTAATAGCGTGGAGACCCGTGGTGGGAGGGATCAAGCAGGGCTCCCCAGTGACCAGACTAGAGAAACCCCGGGACAGGAGGACAATCGGCCTCCTGTGGAAGGACGGGGTGGATGCCAGCGGGTGGCCTCCGTCTGGAAGGACGAGGTGGGGCCAGGAGGGAAGGGCCTTGAGAGCCTCGCCTCCTGAGGACCAGTAGCCCCAGTAGCCCCCCAGATCTGAGCGTGGAGACATGGTCACCCCCCCCAAGAGGTGTCCGAGGCAGGAGCCATCGTGGAGAAAAGTGGGCCCTGGCCTGGTGGGGGAGGGGCCACCCGGGCCTCTAGGGAGAGCTCGGGGCAGGCGGGCTGGGGAGGTGGCCCTTTTGGCTGTGGAGTCCGGGTCCTGGCAGACAGGGGCACCTGTGCTGGAGCAGCAGGGTCCGGAGCAGTGTCTCTCGGTCGTCAGGCCGGATCAGATCCTCGTAGATAAACCTGTCCAGCAGCTGGTTGGCCACCCCCGCCAGGGAAGTCTCTGGCAGGTCCAGGAGGACAGCACCTGCAAGGGGTGGCGGGGTGAGCCGGGCGGCCGGACGTTGGCCCTCCTCCCCTCCACCGAGCCGTAGGTGCAGGGTCGCAGAGGCGCCCGGCGGGGCTCACCCTTGGCAAAGGCTCTCCGCAGCTCCAGGAGGCTCCAGAAGGTGAGGTAGGACAGGTGCGGGCAGCCCCAGGTCCCGTCTTCCCCCAGGTTCTCCTCCAGCCGCATCCAGTGCGCGACCTCCACCCACCGCAGCTCTTGGTTCTTCCCATCCATCACCAGCTCGTGCAACTCCACGTAGACCTGCAGCCCCACAGGCCTGAGTTCGTCTCCAGGGCCCGGAGCAGCGCCCTGGGGAGAACACTGTCAGCCCGGGACATGGGGGACACTCAGCAGGCTCCGAGGGATGTCTGAGGGAGGCCCGGGGTCCTGGGAGGCACTCGGGGCAGACCCCGAGCTCAGGAGGGGGACCGGCAGGAGCAGCAGCCTGGGCGTGTCGGGCGAGGCAGCAAGTGTGGGGAAGGGTACAGCCCACACCCCTGGCTCTATTCCCCGACTCCCTGACCGGCCTCCTCACCCCATCTCAGAGGCATTTGGAGAACCTCCAGACCAAAAGGGGTGCTAGAGAGGACACCTGGGAGGAAAGGGAGAAAGGAGGACTTCGGGGTCATCGGGTGGATCTCCTGCCTTCAAGACTGTTGAGCGGGCTCGGCATGCCCTTCCCTGTCCTTGGGGCCAGAGGACCACTCCCTGGAGCCTCGCTGAGGGCAGACCCAACTTCCCAAGCAGCTAGACAGTCTGATGCCCAGCAGGGAAGTGTGGGGCCTGGCGGGCCTGGGCAGAGGGGGCACGTATGTAATTCTGTGCTTCCCCAGGGAGCACGTGACAGCCTGGCCAGAGGGTCTGGGAGGGCAGGTCCCCAGAAGTTACTTTATCTCTGCCCAGGGCTCTCCCTGCTCAGTGGAGACCCCATCAGCGAGGGGTGTCCTCTCCCATTCTGCCTATTTCCCGGGGTGCCCACTCCTTCTCTACCTGTTGGTGGGGTTCGCCGATGCTAAAGCTGTGTCTGTCCTTCTTCACCTCCCTTCCCCTGGTAGAAGGGCAGGTCCCACGGGCAACACAGAAAAGAGAATTGGGGGAGCCCAGGGGTCCTCACCTCGTGGGTCTCTGGGTACGATGTGATGTGGTAATCTGTGGCTGTCGGCTCGGCTTCGTGAGCTGAAAACCCGGAGGCCAGTTAGGGTTGCCCCCAGATAATGCCCCCCTCGGGGTCGTCCTGCACCCCGCCCCCCCCCCCCCCGTGAGCCTCAGCGCAGCAAGGCTCCCTCCCTTTGCCGCTGGGCAGGACCGGGGTGCCCGCACCCCACCCACCCCACCCCTGCTGCTCCATGGGCTGTGGCCCCCCGTGTGTCCGTTCTTGGCCCGGCCTGGCTCTGTCATGCCCCGTCCGAGCATGGTGGACGACCCTTGAGACTCATCTTCAGCGGTGACAGAGAGGGTCACTTCCGAGGTGCAGGGTCCTGAGCAGCAAATCTCAGGATTCTCCTAGGATCGCCCTCCTCTCCCATCACCTTCTGGGACCAGATTCCCTACCTTCTTCCCTCCAGCCTCAGCAATCCCACCTGCCCCAAAACTCCTCACCGTCTCCAGGTGGAGCACTGGGAGCCAGGGTGGGCTCTACCTTATATAGCCCCCACCCCCCACCCCTCTCCCAGCCCGCATTTCTCAGAGGGGCCTCTTATCTTCCATACCAATTGCCAGCACTTAAGTCCTGTTGACGGTAAACAGGTCCCCACCTGGGGCTCCCCAACCGAGACCTTGGCAGGGCCAGGAAGGTTTCCTGATGTCTCTCTGCCCTGGGAGGGTCCCCACAGCCCCCCATTTCTCAGGACCTCTAGACCCCCAAACAGAACGATGCTCTCAGGACAGACCCGGTGCCTGGCCAAGAAGTCAGCCTTGGATGGGCACAGGTGGCCTGTGGGCTCCTGCCCTTGTCCCAGACAGGCTTGGCTGCCCTGTCCCAAATGGAAAGGCCTGGCCATGGGTGACTCGTTCTGCCCGGCCCCCGCCCCACCCCGCCCCCGCAGTCACCCCCTGTGATCACTTCAAACAAAACTCTGTTTATCCTTCAATCAGCCAGGATTGTGGGGAAACTGGCCCTGGGGCTGGGGAGGTAGTGGAGAAGGGAGAAGGCATGTTGCCCATCCGTCTCTGTCTGGGGCTCAGCACCTCATCCCGACAAGACAAAGAGAGACGGGGCTCACCCACTGGCTCCTCCACCTGAAACACGGGGACGTCTGGGTCTTCATAGTCCTCCTGTTCTAGAGTGATCTCCAGCTCCTCTTCATAGTCATCCTGTGGGAAGTGGCCATCAGGGCTGGGCTCTGAAGGGCTTCTCCAGCCACCACGAAGGCAGGGGTCCAGGGCGGGGTTCCCAGAGCCCCAAGATAGGAGCCCCGCAGGTACCACGAAAGACTCACCAGCCGGTCCCCCATGGTGCTGTCCAGATTTCCTATTTGTCTGCGGTGATCCACGCTCCCAACATAACCCACACTGCTGGTCCCTGCAGTGGGGCAGCACAAGCTGAGTGAGACACAGGGCATCCCGGAGTCTTCTGATCCCCCGCCCCCAGAGGAGGCTACATTTGAGTGGAGGGGGATCCCATGTGTTGGGAGACAGTGGGCTCAGGGGGAGAAGTGTCGGAGGGGCCTGGAGGAAGGAGCTAGATTTGTAGGTTGAGGGCAGGTGCACGGGGGCCAGGAGAGATGGGGCAGGTAGAGGAAGCTTGGCTGGCATTGATCAGAGGGCGTTTGAGAGGATGGAGGGCCTTCAGGTTCATCTCCTTCCTCCGGCCACCAGTCCTCACCTGGCTTCTTTTCCTGTCCATCCTCAGGACTTAGCCAACTCCGGGGACATGACCTGTTTCTTCTTCAAGGAGCTTAGCTCCCCTGACAGTCTTCACAACATACCCTCTTCTGCCAGAAACAGCTACTTTCTGCTGGGCATGGGGCTGTAGCGTCCTTGGGAGTGGCTCACAGGTGCTGAATGACATGGCCCTGTTTCTCTCCCCCACTCCATCTCTCATCCTCGCTCCCCACCTATCCCGTTGGCCTCACGAGCCCTTTCCTGCCCCAGGGCCTTTGCACATGCAATTGCCCCGCATCCCAGGTGCCCCTCCCCCACACCTCATCCCTTCCCACATCTCAGCTCTTCAGATTCCCTTCCTGACCACCCTGCCATTCACTGACCCGATCGGTCGTTTTCTGGCTGTTTGATTCATTTATGTATACATCATCTGAGGATGCCTCTAGTAGGGAAGCCGCTCGAGTGCCAAGATCTATGTCTCAGTCCCTCCCTACTCAGTCTCCACTAATCCCCTACTCCTAGAAGAATGGTTGCCACCAATAAATATGTTTTGGATGAATGTAAAGCGTGGCTCCGCCCTGCAGGCTTGTGCCTCTGGGACTGGGGAGTCAGGATGCCTGGGACTCGGCCAAGAGACGGCTGAGCCCCGCGCCTCCATTTGCTCAGTTGCGGCTCTGGCAGAGAGGGAGGCATGGTCACTCCGGGAATGTGAGGACCAGCCCCAGGGGAGCACAGAGGTCCCCTAGGGTGGCCCCGGACTGGGCGTGGAGGGGCTCCCTTTCCCCCTCACCCACTGAAGCCCTGGGTGTCGCGACAACGGCGATTCGGGTCAGGTCGACAAACATGCCCGCTCCGTGCCCGCACGGAGCTGAGATGAACAAGACAACTGTCCCTCCCCTCAAGAAGCTCCCGGCCCTGACTGGGACCGCAAAGTGGGAACGCGTGACAGGCTGAGGGCGCCGGGAGATAACGAGTCCCCCAGACGAACAAGAGATGAGCAGAAGGTGTCGGGGGCCAAGGACCGTAGGGCAGGACGAAGGGTAGGAAGGACCTGCAGGTGGGGTTGGGGGTGGGGTGGCTCCAAGGAGGGGGACCCTGGGGCTGGGCCGAGAAGCTCTGAAGGACCTGAAGGGCTGAGAGGTGGGGAAGGACAGCCCGGGTCTGAGGAGTGGCTGCCCAAAGTGCAGAGGTGGGACCGCGCCAGACAAGGCTGAGGGCAGAGGGCAGGGAGGGTACACAGAGAGAATGGGACAGAGAAATTTCTTTCCAAGGAGTGGGTGGTGCTGGGGTCCCAAGAGACAGGGAGAGGGCATGACAGAGGCCCGCCAGACTGAGAAAGGCAGGGGTCCCTGCCTCGCGGTGGTGGTAGGGGAAGTGAAGACTAGGGCACGGCCCTTGAGGGCCCTTGTCACACACAGCTTTTTCTCTCCCTCTCCTGTCCCTCTCTTTCCTCTTCTCCCATCTTTGTTTCCTTCCTCCCTTCTCTGGCCTTGCCCCGGCCTGGGCCTCAGATCCCTAGCAGTCCCAAGGGTATTAAGCCTTAGGGGCTAAAAGTCCCTCCTGTGAGGCTGGGACTGTGGCCTCCATTTCTGAGAAGTGGGTTGGTCCGAGGGGCCGTGCAGAGCCACAGGAAGCAGCCTGTCTGCCACTGACTGGCCGAATAGCCTTGGGCAGCCCCCAGCCTCTCTCCAGGCCTCAGTCATCCCATCTGTACAATGGGGAGGGCCTTCCGGCCAGGGTTCTGAGACTTCAGTGAGACAGAAGAGAGGAGAACGGGGGTGATTTGAACGCATCTGGGGCCTTACAGGGTGCACCCATGACCCAGATTGCTGGTCCCACTAGGCCCAGTCACCCCCCGCAGCTGCCGGCCTCGCACTGATAAGAGCCTGGAACCCGAACCCTGCCCTGTGTCTGGAAACTCCCCAAACACCTGGCCGTCCAACCAGCCGGGGCAAGGCCAGATAACGGTGAGCAGGGCATCTGGAGCCCAGGAGGTGGAGCACAGCTGGCAGAGGCTGGGGTCTGGGATGGGGCGGGGGGTGGGGTGGGGTGGGGTGGGGGTTGACCAGATGATGGGGAGGGCTCCCTGGTGGCATAGCACTGCCTTTGTGTAATCGCCCCCACACCGCACAGAGCTGTGCTGCCTTATCTCCTATAGTCCCCAAACTACTCTGTGAAATGGGTAATGTCATTAACCCCCTTTTACAGATGAGAAAGCTGAGGTTCAGAAGGGTTAACTTGTTTTGGTCCTATGGTAGGTAGGTATCAGAGGCGGGTTTAAACCCTGGCCCAGCTGACTCCAGCCGCATCTCTAGCCATCATGCTGAGCTGCCTCCTAGAAGAGAAAACAGCTCTAAGCTGTTCAGCACTAGTGGTTAAGAGCGTGAACCCCGCAGTCAGACTGCCTGGGTTCAGATCCTAGCCCTGCCACTGCCTGCGTGACCTCGGGCAAGTGACTCAACCTCTCTGTGCCTTGGTTTCCTCGCCTGTAAAGTGGGGGTGATATTGATACCTACCTTATAAGCCTGTTGTAGCACTGAGTTAAGTTGATCTACGTAAAGCACTTAGAATAACGTCTGATGCACAAAGAGCTCAGTGTAAAAGTTTGCCGTCATTATCACTGAGACTGGGGATCAAGGTCAGACTTGCTTTCTTCACCTATGTCTCTGATTTTCCTTCAATTCCCATGGAATTAGCCTAAATGCTTTGAGATCCTTGGGTGATGGGGGACTCCTCCTTTCCCCCCAAACACTCTCTAGGATGGGCCCGGTGCCGGGTCTGCCTGGTCGACTCCCCTGCAAGCATCTCATACGGGAAGCACTGTCAGTGGCCAACTTTCCTCGCAAGAGGGAGATCAGATGGCCTGTACGTCCCCGCACGTGGAGGAAAGAGGGAGCTGGGCTGTAAGACCGGTGGGACTGGTAAATAGGAGCCTGACAAGGACCCACGCTTGGGGGGGGGATCAGATTTGCCCCCCACCCCCACCCCAGCCACACGCCTCTGCTGCTACGTGCCAGTCTCTTTTTCCTAACACCTGCAGCCCTGTGCTCTCCGGCTGTAGGTGCCAATGGGCTTGTGCCCTTAGGGGTAACAACACACATCCTACGTTCTCAACCCACCCACCCGCACCCCCCTCCCTTGGAGGTAGGGCGCCTGTGCCCACCTAGACACAGATTCAGGCTGCGCACCTGCAGAAGCCCTCGGGACAGGTGCCACAGGCCACCCCCCAGCCCCTCCCGGCCCTGCTCACCTGCTCACGAGCCTCGGGGTCCCTCAGCGAACTCCTGAAGCCACCGGTGTTCTCTGCAACCAGCCGAGCTCACACCTGCTCTAACAGCACCAGGTCCTGGCTCCCAAACCCCTGACTCATGCCCCCGCCTCCTAATCTGCCCGCCCCACGGTCCCGGGAGCCCCTTCCCACCCCCCGCCCGGCTCCTTCTGGGTGCCCAGTAAACAGAGTTATCTCTTACACACATCTGGACAGCTGTGAGTCTGGCCCACCCCACCCCAGCCAGCTACTCGCAAGGACTCTCCTGGGTCTTCCTTCGTGGACCAAGGTCAGACGGCTGGCTTCTCGAGCTCCCAGCCTCAGGGCAGGTCTGCCCCAGCTTCTGGGTGCCCCTGTCCTGCATCTGTCCGCCCTCGCTCTGGCCAGATTCCTCTGCTCCGGCCCCAAGATGCATGGGTGCCTTCTCTCTTCTCTCTTGGCTCAGAACTTGCTCTTGCTCTACGGCCTTGCCCACGGGGACCTGCTCAGTGTACACAGGGTCCAGGCAGCCCCCTCCCCTTCTTGCCCCGGACGAGGGCTCCCTAGCCACCCTCTTTCCCCGAGACCCTGGATGGCACCGAAGAGCCGGCCCCTGGATGCTAAAACTCTGCCATTCAGTCAACCTGAAACAATGTCAGGTCAACAAAAACAACCTTCCCCACACAGGGCTCCTAGCTCACAAAGCCCCAATGTCTGGGCACACTGGTTCCTCTGTCGGCAGCCTGGCCCAGGCCCCCGGGCCAGAGCAGCCTGCATTCTCGGCCCCCGCCGTGCCCCTGCCCACACCCCACCCCCCAGCAGGGCTGCCTCTGCTCCTGGGGGTGCTGGGGCCAGTCACCTGTTCCCGGGCTCTGGTTGCTAAAGAAGCAGAGACTGAAAGATGAGTTCAGATTGGCACGAATGAAGAGAGGCTTGGAAGCACACAGAAAGGGGCGTTTGTAGATACTGCTCTGGGCGCCGAGAGAGGAAACCATCCTAGCCCAGCACCAAAACTGACTGGCCGTGGGACCCTGGGCAAGTGCCTGCCCTCTGTGGGCTTCAGTGTCCTTATAGTGAAGTGAGAGTACCTAGCTCTGGGGCTACGAGCCCGGGGGCTCCCTGCTTCAGACTCAGACAGGGACAGAGAGCTGGCATATCCAGCAATTTCGCCGCCGTTTCCTGGGTCTCGACCGCAAACCTGCACTGCGCCAGCCCAGAGGAGAGGGAAAGGGGCAGGAACACGGAGCCGACCTCCTGCGTACGAACACAGTGCTGGGGGCTTCACCTGGCAGTCACACCGGATCCTTGCAGCCTCCACAGGTCCCAGAGAAGGCAACGAGAGTGACAGAATGTCAAGTGGAGTCCTTGTTGCCACCCCCTACCCCTACCCCCCCCACCACCACCAGGTACTTCCTAGTGCTAAGGGAAGAGCCTTTCCCAAGGTCCATGGGGTCTTTGTCCAAGCCTGTGCTCATGGAAGGTTGGGAGCCAAGGCCAAGTGTCAGCAGGAACAAGGGAAGCCAAGGGTGGACCCCCAGGCCGGGCCTGGGGGGTGCACCGCGAGCGGTGATTTGGTTACATTCCTCCTACGATGTTATGCCAGACCACACAGCCCAAGACCACGGGCTGGGACGGGTTGTCCCAGAGGGAGAACCTCCGGGCGGAGAGCGCTGTTCTCCTGAAGGGGGATGGGACTTTCTCATTTCCTGTCGTCCTGGATGTCACCTGTCCTCAGTGAGAGGTGAGGCAGCGGCCACGGAAGGGAGGCTGTCTTCTCTTTCTTGGCCTGAAAGAGCAGAGGCTGAGATTCCACACGAGAAGGAGGGATGTCACGGCAACCTGGTGAGCTGTCCTTTGCCGTGGACCTGGCAATGAGGTGGAGCAGCGTGGGCCCATGACCGCTGAAGGCAGACACGTGTCACAGTCTCACACCTGCTCTTCGGTGCCCACTGGATGAATCTGGCTGCTCTCCCCAAGTCCCCGGCAAAGCCTTGCTGGACAGCCCCCTGCAGGCACTGAAGGGAAGATCTGGGCCCACATTCGGGGCAAAGAGGACTGTGGGTTGCAGGGGCGGCTGAGGTGAGGCGTCCAGATGGCATGGGGTGACCCACTGAAGGGAGCCGGGAGGCTGGCAGAGAGGACAGGGTCTGGCCAGCTGACCTGGAGGGGTCCACGGGTATTCCCTGGTGAAGATATGACTTCCTGTGCCCTCACGGACTGGGGACTCAAACCATGCGCAAGCACCCCATGGCTGGGACATTTGGGTTCAGGGGAACTGTGGGGGCAGGAGGCTTTGGGACCTCGGTGGATATGTGACCTTGAGCTGGCCTATCATCTCTCCACTCTTGGTGTTCCTCTCTGGGCTGTTGTGAACACCTAATGCGATGAAAACGGGAAGCATAATCTGCCGGGGGCACAGGTAAGGGACTGAGTTGTGGAGGGAGAAGGAGCCGCGGGGACAGAGTATCCACCCTCCAGGAGCTCACACCCAGTGGGGCCGGCAGCACCTAACAACCACGAGGTGCAGTCACAGGTGTGTGAAAAGGATGGGGGGCCTGAGGGACGAGTGACTGGAAAGTGGAGATGTCCCCAGGGAGTCTTCTGAGCTGAGTCTTAGGAAAGTGCATCGGAAGAGCAAGCAAGGCCTCCCATGTGGAAGGACCAGAGGTATAAGGAACCGCGTGAGTTGGGGGTGCAGAGCCATTCGGGGGTTAATGGAAGTGGGGCAGTAATCCCTGCACATTATGACTGGACCAGTCGCCATTAGGGCAGGTGAGGGCTGTGGGGGGAGGGGGGGAGAAGAGGGGAGGGGGGGGATGGGACTGGAACTGGAAAGGTGTTCAGGGATGAATCAGCCCAACCCTCCTCCCTCGGAGTCCTAAACCCCACCACCCCACTCCTCAATCACCCCAGGAGCCTCCCATCTGGTCTCCCGGCTTCACTCGAGCCCCCCTAGGTGCCACCCAGCACTCAGAGGGGTGCTCCCCCGTGACTCCCCCGTCGTGACTCCCCCTGCTACAGACCACTCCGGCCCTTTGCTGCCCCATCGAGGCACCTGCATCATTCCTGCCTGTCTCTCCCCACCCTGCCTGGATGCTCCTCCCCCCCACCCCCCACTCCTTCTCACCATTCAGGCCTTAGATCAATGTCACCCCCCGCAAAAGACCTTCTTTGACCATCCATTTCGAGATAACCTCCAGCCACTCTATTACTGCGTCAAGGAAAATCAGCGTGGACTGTGTGTCAGAGACAACCCCAAATCTCAGCGGTTTAAAGGAAAATGGGAGTTTATTTCTCTTTGATGTAAAATCTGGAGGTTGGAGCTCCCCGGCTGGCATGGTGCTCTGCAGTGTCAGGCACCCCGCCCAGGTACCTTCTATTCTGTGGCATCCTTGACATGTGGCTTTCTCTTCATGGTTCATCATGGCTGCTTGAGCTTCAGCCATCACTTCTGCATTCCAGCCAGCAGGGAGGAGGAAAGGGTAAGGAAGGATGTGCCCCTTCTCTTGCAGGCTATTTCCTGGAGACTTTCTGCTCGCGCCCCATTAGCCAGGACTTAGTCACATGGCTATACTCGGCTTCAAGGGAGCCTGGGAAATGTAGTCTTTATTTGGGGAAGTCGTGTATCCAGAGCTCTATTACCCGGGACGAAAAGGTAAATGAAAATTAGAGGGTGTCCAGTAATCTACCAGAATCATGTCACCTGCTAAATACTCTTCTTTTTCCTACCAGCTGATGGTTTCCTGCTTTATTATTTGTTATTCTCTCTCTCCACCGGAATATCAATTTCACAAGGGCAAGTTTTTTGCAAGGGCTTGTGTCTATCACTATATCTCCAGGGCCTAGCACAGCGCCTGGCACAGGCAAAGGTAATGAATTTGTACTGAATGAATGAGCGACTCCCCCACAATAATTATTTGAGGAATGCATTCTCATTCCCATCTTACAGATGGGGGAAAATGGGGCTCAGAGAGATTAAGTAACTTGCCTAAGGTTACATAGCAGGTAATAGGGCCAAGGTTTGAACCTTGCTCTCTGTGGCTCCAGCTCTGTTCCAGCTCTTTCTACCTGAGGTGCTGGCTGTGCTGATGGCTCAGCTCCACCCTGAATCAAATGAGAAGCCGGGAAACCTCACCTGGAGTCTGTTAGTGTCCTCTCCCTGGTAAATTCTACCTCAAGTTCTCACCAATGGCTTGCCTTTGGCCTCTAGTGGGATCAACGTAAGAAATGGTTGTTTAAAAAAATTTTTTTTAACATTTATTCATTTTTGAGAGACAGAGAGAGACAGAGCACAGTTGGGGGTAGGGCAGGGAGAGAGGGAGACACAGAAGCCGAAGCAGGTTCCAGGCTCTGAACTGTCAGCACAGAGCCTAACGGGGGGCTCAAACTCACGAACCGTGAGATCATGACCTGAGCTGAAGTCGGACGCTTAACCGATTGAACCACCCAGGTGCCCCCAAGAAATGGTTGCTTTAGGGGTTCATGGGTGGCTCAGTTGATTGAGCATCAGACTCTTGATTTCGGCTCAGGTCATATCTCACGGTTCGTGGGTTCAGGCTCCATGCTGACAGCGTGGAGCCTGCTTGGGATTCTCTCTCTGCCCTTCTCACACCACCCCACCCCCAAATAAATAAGGAAGCTTTTTTTTTTCCAACTTTGTAATGTTTATTTATTTTTGAGAGAAAAAGAGAGTGAGGGACAGAGTGTGAGTGGGGGAAGGGGCAGAGAGAGAGAGGGGGACACAGAATCCGAAGCGGGCTCCGGGCTCTGAGCTGTCAGCACAGAGCCTGACTTGGGACTCGAACCCATCAACTGTGAGATCATGACCTGAGCCGCAGTTGGACGCTTAACCGACTGAGCCATCCAGTCACCCCCGTAAAGAACTTTAAAACAAAGAAGAGGAAATGGTTGTTTCGGACAAGTTTCTGTAACTCTTCTGCAAGTCTCCGGGTGAGGATGTTACATAGAAGCCATGAATTCATTCCCCCTGGCATCGAGCACTAGGAAGAGGTCTGAAACTTCAGACAAACTGATCGGTTTCTTTGTTTCAGCGGAGGGAGAACTACCTGTCTTATCAGACCTTCCTTTTTACCTTGGCTGCTAGGAAATGTGGAGTTTAAATTACGCGTTCAGAGACAGCCCTAGCCTCAGGAGAAGTGCTGTAGGGCACAGACTGCTTGTGACTTGGAACCAGGGGGCCAGGACTTGTGTCTCAGCCAATGCTCCATGAACAAGACATTCAAACGTCCCCGAACCTTAGACCTGAGGTTGTAAACGTAGCATCCTTCCCTCCCAGGGCCGTTAGGAGGATGAAATGAGCTAATACATGGGATGACTCTCTAGAAGTGCCTCAGTGTGGGGCGCGTGGGTGGCGCAGTCGGTTGAGTGTCCGACTTCAGCCAGGTCACGATCTCGCGGTTCGTGAGTTCGAGCCCCGCGTCGGGCTCTGGGCTGATGGCTCGGAGCCTGGAGCCTGTTTCCGATTCTGTGTCTCCCTCTCTCTCCGCCCCCGCCCCCCGTTCATGCTCTGTCTCTCTCTGTTCCAAAAATAAATAAACGTTGAAGTGCCTCAGTGATATATAGATGGTTGGCCCTTACCACGTACAGGGCACTCTGATTGCCTAGGCTAAGCTGCAACTTCTCAGGCCCCAGGAATTCTCTGATAAGATTGCAAAGTGGTCAGGGAAGGCTTCAAGGAGGAGGCTTCTCTCAAGACAAGAGGACCCTCTGGTGCAGGACGCTGATAGTGCTGTCCCTGTCCCCTGTAGTGCTGCCCGCTTCCATTTCCCAACCTGGCGGGCCCTGGTCCAAATCATCCTTTCTGGTACTGTCTCATCTAACACCAACCTCATGGTCTAGCTCTGTCCCCAGGGGTAAAGCACAGCTCACAGGCGGAGAGAGAAGCTATAGGATGGCTCACAAGTCCCCGAGACCAAAGGGCTTTGGAATGAGGAAGAGTTTAATCTTGGGACAAACCCCAGCCCAGGGCTGGAGGCTAAAATCTAGGCCCTTTCCACCTCATCTCTTGCCTATTAACCAGCAACCTCTGACCCTCTGCTTCCTCAGCCATACAAAAAGACTTAATCACAAGGCACAAAGACCACCCTCAATAAGGTGGCTGTCTTACAGGCTGTTCTTTGTTAATCCTCACAATACTTGAACAAAGTGAGGCACAGAGAGGGGAGGTAACTTCCCAGAGGTCACACAGCTCATAAGCTGTGGAGCTGGAACTGGGTTCCCACGCAGGCAGCCAGGGCACAGTGCTTGGGATGGGGACGGGGAGGGGAAACCTTCAAGGAAATGGCTCTTCTCAGTCAGTGAGAGTTCAAGGTCAAGCCGCCTCAGGGAGCCAGACATAGGTGGGTCCCTCAGGCTCAGGCAGGGCTGCAGAAGCCCATAGGCTTACAGAGGCCTGAAGGCCTGCCCCTCGGTTCTGACTGCCCGGATTCACAGCTGAAGACACCCCCTCTCCCTGCCCCTGCCTACTTAGGGCCCAGGCGACCTGCCCGGGATGATGGGAGCCTTGCTTGGGCGGAGGAAGTATGAAGAGCAGGCTCCCTCTTCCTTCCCGAAGGGCTATGGGGCCAGGGCACACACAGTGAGCCACGTGCAGGTGCCAGGGGCCCACTGACCCTGCACTCCCTACCCTACTTCCAGCCGCTCCTGGCGCTCCTGGCGGGCGGCCTCAGGATAAAGTCCAAATTCCTCCTTCTGACCCAGTTTCTGCTGACCTCCTGACCGGGCCTCCTGGCTTTGAACTTGCTCTTGGTCCCAGGTCCCATCCTACTAGTCCAGGTCTCTGCACTCTCCCTTCCCCTGGTTAAATGTTTAAAATTGGGCTCAGTCCCAGAGCACCTGGGTGGCTCAGTCGGTTAAGCATCTGACTCTTGATTTTGGCTCCGATCGTGATCTGTCGTGATCTCAGAGTTCGTGAGTTCGAGCCCCGTGTCAGGCTCTGCGCTGACCGTGTGAAGCCTGCTTGGGATTCTCTCTCTCTCTCTCTCTCTCTCTCTCTCTCTCTCCCTCCCCTGCTTTCTCACTCTCTCAAAATGAATAAACTTAAACAAAAATTGAGCTCAGTCCCTCTCCAGTCTAGCCACCTCCCCTTTGGAGGGACCTCCATCACACTATTCTTCCCCTTCCCAAGGGCTTCCTTGTGACCTGGTCACCCTCTGCTTTCAGGGTGGGCCTGCCCCCAGTCGGAGCTCAGAACAAGGTGGCATGGAGGCTGAGCATGCATTATCAGGCGACCAACCACCGCTGGGAAGCTGCCTGTCCCTCCTCCCTGCTTTCCATGCCTGACCCTTTGAAATATCTGAAGCATGGAACAGCTTCTTTTGCAGGTCAGGGCGGGTGGGGGGGGGGGGGGGCGGGCGGGGGGGGGGGGGGGGGAGGGTCAGCTCCAGGCACTATCCCTCTGGGCTCAGAGGGCCCCTGATGCCAGGAGCCAAGGTAGCAGGATGCCACATCTGGAAGGCTCCATCTGTGGTCCCCAGGGCAATTTGCACTGTGTGAGAGGAACCCCAGCATTAAGCATGGTCTTCCCCAGTCACCCTCCCCTGGGCCCTTTATTTTAAAATAAGGTGCGGATAGAGGTGCCTGGGTGGCTCAGTCGGTTGGGCATCGACTTCGGCTCAGGTCATGATCTCACGGTTCGTGGGTTCGAGCCCCGCGTCGGGCTCTGTGCTGACAGCTGGGAGCCTGGAGCCTGCTTCGGATTCTGTGTCTCGTCTCCCTCTCTCTCTTCCTCCCTCACTCATGCTCTGTCTCTCTCTGTCTCAAAATAAATAAATAAACATAAAAAATTTTTTTAAATAAAGTGAGGATAACATACGTGTCGCTGCAGTCGTGATTCCACGTGAAACCTCAACAGCCAGCATTGGCTAGAGCTCCACACTTCTTGGGCTGGGCCTGGGCAGGGCGATGAGGGGGGAAGGAAGGGAAGGAGGGGAGGGGAGAGGGATGATGCGCAGGAATCTGCTCCTGCTTAGTGCGTGTCCGTGGCTCCAGTGGGGAGACAGCTGCTGGTGCACCTGAGCTGGGCAGGAGGTGAGGGCAGGGCACCCTCCCTCTGCCGTTCAGGTCTTGCCCCTGACTTGTCTTTCACAAGCATCCCCTGGGGTCTCTGTGGCTGACTCACCCTTCCTCAGGGAAGCAGGGAGGGGGGCTCCCTGTCAGTCTGGACCTCCCCTCCCAGCCCGTGGGGGCCCCTTCTCTCACCACCCTTCCTGGAGGAGGGGACATTTCCTCCGGGAGAGGGCCAGGCCTGACTTGACAGATGGCGGATGGCTCCTCCCTCCAGAAACAGCTCCCTCTCTTCTCACCCCTCCTATCTGCTGAGCCAGATGTTTGGCGCCTCCGCCTGACAGCTGATGGCAGGGTCTGTCTCAGGGCCTGGGCCTATGGGTGTGTCCCCCACCGTGTGTGCGTGTGTGTGTGTGTGTGTGTGTGTGTTTAGGGGAGTTGTGGTTCAGCCAAAGGCTTTGGAGTCAAACCAACTGTATCTGCTCTTACTAGCTGTGTGACCTTGAGTAAGTTTCCAGATGTCTTCCAAGTCTCATAGTCTTTACCCATAACATTCGCCCATAACATTGTGCAGGTAGTGTGAGGTATTGTACAGGAGGCCCTGTACATAGCTCCAGGCACACACGGTCACGTTTGATGATTAGTAGCTATTGCCACGGTTAGGGGAAAACCCTAGTCAGCACAGGGATCCCTTGAGGGGAGGCCTCCATCAGCGGGACCCTACGATGTGACACTCCCAGCAGGTGGGGGTAGATGCCCAAAGGCCTGGCTGGTGGAGAAGGAGGGGAGCAAGGCCTCTGGGTCCCCAAACCCCCAACCCTAGCTTCTCCTCCTCTGTAGACTGTCCCAGTCAGGAGACCTAGAGCTGCCCACCTCCAATCCCAACAGCGAGGCTGAGCTCTGGAAAGACCTCGTGGGGGATGTTTCAGAACCCTCTATTTCTCCCATGTGCTCCGTCTCCCTGGGTGGCGAGGCCAACAGGCTCCAGCAGATTCAGCTTAGTAACTCAACTGTCCCTTCTTGACCTTGGAGAAGGACAAGGAGTCCCCAAGTCCAAATTCTCCCTGTTGACTGTGCTTTGTTTCTTTTTGAATAAGCCTTGGAGCAGCCAATCGGGACCCAGAGCCTCAGGCCTGCCCCAACACTGGTTGATTTCAACTTGGGCCTGGCCAGTGGTGCAGAAGGGGCCCTGGGTGGGGTAGGGTGGGGTGGGGAGTAGGGAGCCTGTCTGCAGGGCCCAGGCCCCTATCTCAGAATCCAGTATTGACAGCTGGGAGACTTGGGAGAAAAAATACTAGGTCTGATGCTGGCAGGAGGAGGAGGATGGGGGAAGGGTTTCCAGTCTATGCCTCAGTTTATCTTTTGGATAGCTGGATGAAATGGGGTTTCCTAAGCCTCAGCTCTGAAAAGATGGGGCGTTAGTTCCTTTATTCATCCAAGGAGTAGGTCCATAACATTTATTTTGCCCTACTAATGTATGGGGCACCACGCTAGGTACTTGGAGATACAGAAGCCTGAAACCCATGCTGAGGGTCCCGGGGCCTTCAAGTCTGGGAGAGAGTAACCCCCCCTCCCCCATCCTGGGACGGTGCAAAGGCAGCAGCCCAGAACCCACGGGAGGAGCCTCGCAGGCACTAAGTCACATCATTTTGGCCTCTAAACCTCAGGATGAGCAGGGATTCCCTCCTGCGATGTAGCAGAGGAAAGGGAATCAGAATCCCAGGATGATAGCGGCTTTCATGTCCTGAAGAAGCAGGAATACATTCAGGGCAGTGCCGAGAAGCCCTACTGCTGGGCAGGCGTGGTTTGAGCACCAGGCAAGTAAGGGTAATTAGGCGAGCCTGAAACAAGCCAGGTGTGCAAAGGAGGCGGGGCAACACGAACAGGAAGTCCAGAGAGTCAGAATGTGCTTCTGGCCGGGGACAGGCCTCTGCCCCAGTGGCCATCCGTCCTTGTGTGTGATCAAAGGGGCCGAAAATGAGAGCAAAAAATAAGCAAGGACATGAGAGATGCCTCCACGCAGTGGCTTTAAGTTCCCTCTCCTCATTTTGTACTTTATTTTTTTTAAATTTTTTTATTTTTCAACGTTTATTTATTTTTGGGACAGAGAGAGACAGAGCATGAACGGGGGAGGGGCAGAGAGAGAGGGAGACACAGAGTCGGAAACAGGCTCCAGGCTCTGAGCCATCAGCCCAGAGCCCGACGCGGGGCTCGAACTCCCGGACCGCGAGATCGTGACCTGGCTGAAGTCGGACGCTTAACCGACTGCGCCACCCAGGCGCCCCCCATTTTGTACTTTAAAGACAGACTTTAGGGGCGCCTGGGTGGCTCAGTCGGTTGAGTGTCCGACTACAGCTCAGGTCGTGAGCTCGTTGGTGGCGAGTCTGAGCCCCGCGTCGTCGGGCTCTGTGCTGACAGCTCGGAGCCTGCTTCGGATTCTGTGTCTCCCTCTCTCACTGCACCTCCCCCGTTCGTGCTCTGTCTCTTTCTCAAACAAAATAAACATGAAAAAAATAAAAAATAAAGAAAGAAAGAGAGACTTTAGATCATTGGAAAATAACCATTGCAAAGAAGCCTCGGTTTGCCTGGTAACCAGACATAGTATGTTTGGAAGCAATTTTATTTTTTTTTAATTTTTTAAATTATTTATTTATTTATTTATTTATCATCTATTTTTGAGACACGGAGAGAGTGTGAGTGGGGAAGGGGCAAGAGAGAGAGAGAGGGAGACACAGAATCCGAAGCAGGCTCCGGGCTCGAGCTCTCAGCACAGAGCCCGACATGGGGCTCGAAGCCACGGACCGCGAGATCGTGACCTGAGCCGACGCTCGACAGACTGAGCCACCCAGGCACCCCACTTATTTTTTTACTGTCATTGTCAAAAGGCAACTCAAGTTTAAAATGTTTAGAGAAATTTAGTTTGTCAAATTCCTAATTGGGGTGAATGTGCTGGGCAAATTAATTAGAGATGTTGATTGCTTAAAGCAGTATCACTCAGTAGATTCAGAAAGTTAATAAAAGGGACATGAAACCAAGTTCGCAAAGTAGTGAGGATTTCTCTCCATCAGTAAAGGCCCCTGGACTTTAAAGAATTTAGTAAACAGCCTCTCCTACCCCGAAGCCTGTAAACTTGTCTGTAGTGACACCGCCTGCCCTCCAGGGGGCCCAGGCTGCTCCTAGTGACTCCCCACCTCTCCTGAGCCCTCCACCTGGTCCCCACCACTTCCGTCGTCCTCCCTCACTGTGTGCCCACTTCTCCCAATGCACACACTGGCTCCTTCCCTACAGCCCTAAATGAACTCAAGCCTATCCCATTAAAATAACCAATCTTCTCTTGACCCGACCATGATTGCCCTGTTGCTCTCCTCCCCTCACAGCTCAACTCCTCTTCCTTGCCTCTTGTTCCCTCCTCTGCCCAAGACTGTCCAGCCTCTTCCCTGTCTCCCCTTTCCACTAATAACCAATTAGTTGCTAAATCTAATGGACACTTTCCAGCTCCCCAGCTGGACTTCTCTGTAGCATTTGACATGTGCAGCCTCTCTCCCTTCTTGGAAATATCTGCTTTCAGTTCCCCTCCCCTATTCCTTTGATGGTTTCTTCTCTATCTTCTAGGCTGGTTCACCTTCCTCCTATCACCTTCCCCCATGTCAGTGCTCCCCAAAGTCTGTCTTTCCTATCTTCTCTTTTCACTGTGCACACTCTTGTAACTTGGTCCTCTTCCAAGTTGCCCTCTGTCAGCCAGTGACACCCCCATCCACCCATAGCTCAAGCCAGAAACCTGGCAGTAACTGCAAAACTTCCACCTTCTCTGGCCAATCACCAAGGAGCCATTCATTGGCTTCCCTGTAACTGATGACCTTTCTAAAGCCCAAATCGGAGCCTATCGCTCCTTACTCCTGTTCAAATCTCACAGTTCTAACTTCGAGTGTCCTTCTTCCTGTTCCTTCTCTCCACTTATGTACTAAACCACATGTAGATCGTGAATGACTAGCGTAGGGCATGGCACACAGTAGACGTCAATAAACACTTGTGGATTGTGAATGCTGAAAGGTGAAGGTAAGAAGACGGGAAAACGTGGACCATGCAGCTCCCAATGGCCAAAGCGAGAACAATTTGAGCAAAATAAATAAATAAAGTAGAATTGGATTATAACCTAAAGTAGAAACTAAATATCCATGAGTCCATATTGATATATTTAAATAATTGAATAAATTAATAAATGGAGGAGAAGAGATAAATCTCCTATACAGACGAATTCTAAAGACTACATATTGATACCCCCCTCCACTACTCAAGGGTAGGCTATGCCTAGTGACTCCCTTCAAAAGAGTACAATTTGGAAAGTGTGTGTGTGGGGAGGGACACGTATAACTTTACAGTGGAATAACCTGATAAATGCTACCTCAGCCAGGGAGCAGGATCAACATTATCCATCGTTAGTTACGTTAACAGTATGCACACTTGATATGGTGGGATGAATCTGGGACTCCATGATCTCCCTTCCTGCAACTCATAACCTCAGGTCTCATCATGAGAGAAACATCAGACAGAGGCCGATAAAGCAGGGTGATGGGTTCATTCTACATGCCAACTTGACTAGTCTACAGGGCTCAGTCATTCAATCAAACACGAATCTAGGTGTTCTCTGAGGGTATTTTTATATGTGATTAACATCTACAGTCTGTTGACTTTAAGTAAAAGATAATATGGATGGTCCTCATCCAATCAGTTGAAAGGCCTTATGATGACGAAGGCCTTATGAAAGGCCTTATGAAAGGCCTGATGACGAAGAAATTCTACCCGTGGACTGAAGTGTCAACACTTGCCCTATAGACTTCGGACTTGCTAATCAGCACCCCCTCAACTGAGTAAGCCAATTTCTTGGCAATAAAGCAATTTATTATTTATTATCTATTTATTTATTATAATTTATTATTATTTACTAATAAACATTTATCTATACATGTCTAAAATATATTTATAAATATATAAACATATATATACATACATAGGTACACAGAGAGACATATATGTTTATACATCTCTGTATGTCTCTGACTATCTGCCCTCCTGGTTCCCAAGGGTTAAAGAAGAAACCAAAATGGAAATTATAAAAAGTTTTAAAAGTTTTGAACCGAATGAAAGACAATGCCAAGAGAACGAGAAGACAAGCCACAGACTGGGAGAAAATACTTGCAAAAGATACATCTGATAATGGACTATTTTTGAAAATATGCAAAGAAGTCATAAAATTCAACAATAAGAAAATGAACAACCTGGGGCGCCTGGGTGGCTCAGTCGGTTAAGTGTCCGGCTTCGGCTCAGGTTATGATCTCACGGTTCTTGAGTTGGAGACCGCGTCAGGTTCTGTGCTGACAGTTTGGAGCCTGGAACCTGTTTTGGATTCTGTGTCTCCCTCTCTCTCTGCCCCTCCCCTGATCATGCTCCGTCTCTCTCAAAAATAAAATAAACATTAAAAAAAAATTTTTTTTAAACAGAGAGGGAGGTAAACCATAAGAGACTTTTTTTTTTTAAGTTTTTATTTATTTATTTTTAAGAAAGAGAGAGAGAGAGAACAAGCAGGAGAGGGGCAGAGAGAGAGGGAGACTCAGAATCTGAAGCAGGCTCCAGGCTCTGAGCTGTCAGCACAGAGCCCGACACGGGGCTCGAACCCACGAACCTGTGAGATCGTGACCTGAGCCAAAGTTGGACGCCCAAACCCCTGAGCCACCCAGGTGCCCCAAGAGACTCTTAAAAATAGAGAACAAACTGAAGGTTGCTGGAGGGGGTGGGTAGGGTGGGTGGGTTAAATGGGTGACGGGCATTAAGGAGGGCAATTTTCAGGAGGAGCACTGGATGTTATATATAAGAGACAAATCACTAGGTTCTCTTGAAGCCAAGACTACGCGGTATGTTAACTAAGTTGACTATTAAAAAAAAAAAAAGTAGAAAAAAGTAAGAGTAAAAATACATAAAACACAAAATAAAGTATCATAGAATCAATAACAACAAAGTTACTTCTTTTAAAAGATTAATAAAATTTAAAAATCTCTAGTGTGACTTATGAAAACAAAGATCTCGTTCGGCAAACGTCAGGAATGAAAAGGTGATTGGGCGCCTGGCTGGCTCAGTCGCAAGAGCATGTGACTCGTTCTCGGGGTTGTGAGTTCAGCCCCACGTTGGGTGTAGAGATCACTTAAAATAAAGAAACTTTAAGAAGTAAATGAAAAGGTGAACTTCACTACCAGTTTTAAGGACATTACAAATTAGAGGGGGCGCCTGAGTGGCTGAGTCAGTGGAGCGGCCAACTTCAGCTCAGGTCACGATCTCACAGTTCATGAGTTTGAGCCCCGCATGGGGCTTGCTGCTGTCAGTGCAGAGTCCACGTCAGGTCCTCTGTCCCCCTCTCTCTCTGTCCTTGCTCTGCTCACATGCTTTCTCTCTCTCTCTCAAAATAAATAAACTTAAAAAAATAAACTTAAGAAAAATAAAATAAAAATAAGAGTATATTATGGATACATTTATTTTATGCCAAGAATTTAAAATTTTCAATAAAATGGGCAGAGTCTTAGAAAACTATGACTTATACCCTCTCCAGAAGCCAAAAGGGAATTCTACCTCATCATGATGGAGGTGCAAGGACTGGACTGTCTGTCTTGCTGTAAACGACTAGAAAACTAGACGAGACGTATGAAACAACCGTTGTAGACATTAACGATGGGCGGTGCAGGGCTGAAATCTCTAAGACGAGGGGAACAAACAAAGTAAGCCCCATGCTTTTCCCAGTTTCTGCCCGGAGGCACGGCCTCATCGGTGCCGGGAAGTTGTCCCAAAGCAGCGGGTTTTGCCGGGGTTGAGACAAGAGGTCAGAGGTTAGGGAGGCTTTCACAACTGGAATTTGCAAAATGGAATATTACAGATAAAGGAGCTATGTATAGAAAGAGCTCCAGAAATATGCATCAGAGTGTCCCTGAGACTGCCGTTGAATACTAAGCCACGTATGTGAGGGTGAAATTCCACCCATCTGAGAGAGGCAGTGGCAGGCTGCAAGCGAAAGACTTGCCAGAGATTACAGAAGACGAGGACGTAGCTAAGTTCCGGCCACCCAGAGTGGAGAATCCTTGTTAAAACACCCAGGGCACTCAGGAGAGGCTCTAGAAAGGTAATAGACACCTTGGTAGTAGGGCTACTGTAGCGTTAGAGTAAAGGCACATTTAGACCTCCCCTAACACCTTAAAAATAAGCTTCAAAAGAATTGAGTTTCTCATGAGTAAGTTAATTGCCCGATAGGACCAAGTCCAGCATTTTGGGAAATAAAACTCAGCACCTTGAGTAATGCAGTAAGTCATGGTCTGAGAGAAAATGTTTGCAACGTACATATCTGACAAAAGGCTTGCATCTAGACTATGTAAAAAATTCCTACAACTCAATGATGAAACCAGGCAAACAATGAAAAAAATTTGCAAAAGACTTGAACAGACACATCACACACACACACACACACACACACACACACACACAAATGGCTAATAAGCTCGTTGAAAAGCTCAACATCGGGGCGCCTGGGTGGCTCAGTCGGTTAAGCATCTGACTTCGGATCAGGTCACGATCTCACGGTCTGTGAGTTCGAGCCCCGCGTCGGGCCCTGGGCTGATGGCTCAGAGCCTGGAGCCTGCTTCCGATTCTGTGTCTCCTTCTCTCTCTGCCCCTCCCCCATTCATGCTCTGTCTCTCTCTGTCTCAAAAAATAAATAAAAACGTTAAAAAAATTAAAAAAAAAGAAAAGCTCAACATCATTAGTCATTAGAGAAATGAAAAAAAAAAAAATTAAGTCCACAAGGAGATACCACTACCTACCCAGTTAAACGGCTAAAATGCACAGATCAACAGGGGTGCCTGGGTGGTGCAGTAGGTTAAGCACCCGGCTCTTTATCTCAGCCCAAGGTCGTGATCTCACAATTCATGAGTTCGAGCCCCAGTTGGGATTCTGTCTCTCCCTCTCTCTGCCCCTCCCCTGCTTGTGCTCTCTCTCTCTCTCAAAATAAATAAATAAACCTAAAAAAATTAAAAAAAAATAAAATGCAGAGATCAACAGCACTGAGTGTTGGAAAGGGGGTGGAGCGTTGGAAATCTTACACTTTTATATATCGTACAAATTGCACAACCACTTTGGAAATCGGATTGGCGGTTTCTTTAAAAGTTAACCATATACTTATCCTATGATTCAT
This sequence comes from Herpailurus yagouaroundi, assembly GCF_014898765.1. NCBI lineage: Eukaryota > Metazoa > Chordata > Mammalia > Carnivora > Felidae > Herpailurus > Herpailurus yagouaroundi. The sequence goes on from NW_024412420.1 coordinate 17,593,456, forward strand.
TTAATCAATCCTAGATATTTATCCCAGAGATCTGAAATATATCTTGGATGAGAATGTTCTTGGAAGTTTTCTTCATAATAGCCAAACACTACAAACAGCTCAAATGTCTATCAACGGGAGAATGAACAAACTGTGATATACTTCTTATCTCATCGATAAAAGTAAATAGTTACGGGGGCGCCTGGGTGGCGCAGTCGGTTAAGCGTCCGACTTCAGCCAGGTCACGATCTCGCGGTCCGTGAGTTCGAGCCCCGCGTCAGGCTCTGGGCTGATGGCTCAGAGCCTGGAGCCTGTTTCCGATGCTGTGTCTCCCTCTCTCTCTGCCCCTCGCCCGTTCATGCTCTGTCTCTCTCTGTCCCAAAAATAAATAAACGTTGAAAAAAAAATTTAAAAAAAATTATAAAAAAAAAAGTAAATAGTTACAGACGCTTCAACATCAGCGAATCTCAAAAACATCGTGCTGAACGAAAAACAGCCAGTGCCAAAGAGTATTTATTGTGTGATTCCACTTCTATAAAGGTTTAGAGTAGGCAAAACGAATCTATGGTTCTAGAAATCGGGTCAGTGGTTGCTTCTGAGGAGTCTGACTAGGACGAAGCATAGGAGAATGTCCTTGGAGTTGTGGAAATGTTCTGTTCCCTAACTGCTATGTGGGATACATGAGTGCACGTATCTACTAAATTAGTGAATGCCATGCTTGACATCTAAACATTTTGCCGTATGTAAATTCCACCTCAGTAAAGAAGAACCATATTGGGGTCCCACCGCACACCCACCGGAGTGGCTAAAATTAAACAGAATAAATATACTGAATGTTGTCTACTATAAGAAGCAAGTAGCTCTCTCATACATTGGTGATGGGGATGTAAAATGGTACCACCACTTTGGAAATTTCTTATGAAGTCAAACATATACTGACCATGTGATCTAGCAAGTCCACTTTCAGGTATATACCCAAGAGAAATGAAAATATTTGATTACAAGTATTGAAAATTTATACAATACCATTTGTCCTAGCTTTCGCCGAAATAGTAAACAGAATCGAAACAATCCTGATATCCATCAGTAAGTAAATGGACAAATAAATTGTGTTATATCTATACAGTGGGATACTACATTTTATCCACTGTATTTATCCACCAATCCCCATCAGCAACAATAAGGGATGAATTGGGGCCCCTGGGTGGCTCAGTCGGTTAAGCGCCCGACTTTGGCTCAGGTCATGATCTAGCAGTGTGTGAGTTCGAGCCCCGCATCAGGCTCTGTGCTGACAGCTCAGAGACTGGAGCCTGCTTCGGATTCTGTGTCTCCCTCTCTCTCTCTGCCCCTCCTTTGCTCTCTGTCTCTCTCTCAAAAAGAAATAAACATTAAAAAAAATAATAATAATAAATAAGGGATGAATTAATGATACTTGCAACAACATGAATACATTCCCAAAATGTTATGCTAAGTGAAAGAAACTAGACACATACATCTTATATGATTGCATTTAAATAAAATTCTTTTAAAAAAACTAGTTTACAGTGATAAAGTAGATAAATGGTTGCCTGTGGACAAGGGTGAGGCAAAGGATTGACTGGGAAGACCCACAAAGGAATCTTTTTAGTGATAGATTATTCCATATCTTGATAGTGGGTGTAGGCATTTGTCAAAACTCATTGACTTGTAAAATTAACACGAGCCCATTTACTGTGTGTAAATTATTCTTCAGTGTTATTGAGTTTTAAAAATGGAGAACCATTGGGGCGCCTGAGTGGCTCAGTCAGCTAAGCGTCTGACTTCAGCTCAGGTCATGATCTCACAGTTCGTGGGTTCAAGCCCCGCGTCGGGCTCTGTGCTGACAGCTCAGAGCCTGGAGCCTGTTTCAGATTCTGTGTCTCCCTCTCTCTCTGCCCCTCCCCTATTCATGCTCTGTCTCTGTCTCAAGAATAAATAAACATTAAAAAAATTAAAATAATAATAATAATAATAAAAATGGAGAACCAGTTGGCAAAGTCAAAATAAAAAAACTAAGACAAAAAAAAAAGAATAAATAGAATACCCAAATGATGCACAACGATTAAAGAAATTGAATCAGCAAAGATAGTTCCACGACCAGATAGCTTCATCATTAAATTCAGTCACATATTCACAAAGCAAATGCTTCCAAAGATTCACAAATTATGTCACGAAGCATAAAAAATAAGGTGGCATGTCTTAACTCATTTAACAGCATAATCTTAATACCCAAACCTGGCGTGGATAGTACAAGGGAGGGAAATAATAGGGCAATCTCACGCATGAACATAAATTTTAAAAGCCTAAATGAATAAAACATTTAACAAACTAAAGCCAATAATATATATAAAAAAGGTAATATACCATGACCAAATTGGCTTATCCTAGAAATGGAATTTGATCACATTAGAAAAAATCAATTTATGTAACCCTCCACATGAACATAAAGACAGAGTAAAAACCAAATATTCATCTCAGAAACAGAAAAAGCATTTGATAAAATTTTGTCACCCATTAATGATGAACACTTTGAGCAAACTAAAATAGAAGGGAACTTCTGTAACCTGATAAGAGATACCTACAAAAAAACTTGTAGCAAACATCACACTTAATATTGAAATCTTCCCTTCTGAGGCCAAAAACAGAACAAGGATGCTTGTTATTTGGTGAGGAAAAGACAAACCTGTTTTTGCAAATGAACTAATTGTGTATCAAGAAAATCCAAAAAAAGCTACAGGTTAATTAATTCAGCGTATAGAAATTTTCAGCAAATCAGTAGAATCGGCTTAAAAGTCAATCGCACAAAGACAGACAACTCATGTAAAAAATGTTCAAAGTGGGGCGCCTGGGTGGCTCAGTCAGTTGAGTGCCTGACTCCTGATTTTGGCTCAAGTCATAATCCCAGGGTTGTTGGATTGAGCCCTGGATCAGGCTCCAAGCCGAGTGAGGAGCCTGCTTAAGATTCTCTCTTTCCTTCTGCCCCTCTCCCTCCTTGTGCTCTCTCTCTCTCTCTCAAAATAAAAAAAAAACAAAATAAAATAAAATAAAATAAAGGAAAATTAACAAGTGTTGGTGGAGAAACTGGAACCTCGTATGTCTCTGGTGGGAATGTAAAATTGCTCGACCCCTGTGGAAACAGTTTGTTCCTCAGCAAGTGAAGCATAGAATAACCAATCATACGACACAGCAATTCGGAAGAATTGCGAACACTCATGATAGATCCCAGGTGACCGTTTTGGCCTTTCTGCCCATTACAGGGTCCACCTTGACCCTGCTGATTAAGTGCCATCACCTGGCCTCTGTTCTGGGCTCCCGTCGTACACATTGACTCTGGGAAGCCCCCTTCCACAGCAGCTTCTGCTACCACTGACTTTCACCTGCAGAGCAGAACCACTACTGGGTTGTAAAGAGTGCCAGTGTCCCCTAACATCTAGCCCGTTTCTTATCACTTTATTGAAGAAGTATCTCTGGGCCTCCATGAAGAATACAGCGGGCTGGAGGGTTCCCTGATCACATATAATTATAGTTTCATTCTGGTGTGCCCACCTCTCTGCCTTTGAACCCCCCTCCCCAGTATTCTGCCACTCAGTTCCGGCCTCTCCACCTCATGTGCCGTAATGCGTAGATTTTCCTAAACTTTGAAGATCTATGCCAGTAGCATCTTGCAACTGGCTTCAGATGTCCTTGCCAAGCCTTTAAAATGTTAACTCCTCGGCTCTGGGAGAGTATCCCAGATCAATAAACTCTCCGTTATTTAGACTTATTTATATTCCACCCCCTGGCCCCCGTCCAGCACTCTCATGGGGTAAGTAGAGGCACGTTCTCCCAATTTCTGCGACATGTTAGCCAGTCAGATCCTGCAGTCTTCTGATGAATAATCCCTTTCTTGTCGTCGCTGGGATAGTACTTCCCCGCTTGGTGCATGGTGACACTTAACCGAAGTTATGGGTCTAGAACCGTGGGGGGGTCCCTGGGTAGCTCAGTCGGTTAAGCGTCCGACTTCGGCTCAGGTCATGATTTCACAGTCCAAGAGTTCGAGCCCCGGTTAAGCGTCCGACTTCGGCTCAGGTCATGATCTCACAGTCCACGAGTTCGAGCCCCATGTTGGGCTCTGTGCTGACAGCCGGGAGCCTGCCTCTGATTCTGTGTCTCCCTCTCTCTCTGCCCCTCCCCCACTCATGCTCTGTCTCTCTCACTCTCAAAAATGAATAAATGTTAAAAAAATTTTTTTTAGAATCATGGAGGGAGTCAAAATCAGATCTTGAAGAGGGTAGGTATCATCTTATGGGGCATCTGCCTCAGATGTGGACTTTGCACAGTATGCAGGCAAGGAGAGGCCACTTCTGCCCCAAAGGGTTCAGGGAAAAAATCTGAGGGTCCCAGGACAGATGATCCCATACCAGATCTCAGGGGCCTGACTTGTTGCGTCTTTAAAGACATAATTCTGCTATTCTCACAATCAGATTATGGGATCGATTTTCAGCACAGTCTTCTCTGCACAGGCTGCAGATGAGAGTTTCCTTAAATGCTGCCATAGAGGCCTTCCTGCTCTCACCCTGAACCCTGAGTTGATAGTTGGCTGATGTGAGTCTCTCATTTTTGTCTTTTAGCACTTTGATGTCATTTAACAACAACCGGCCAACTCGGCCATCCTTATAATGACCACTTCCCTCCTACGTCTCAAATACTAGAGATATTCACAGGCCGTGCACCCTGTATTCACCAAGGGGAAAGTAATCATGATGTGCAGCACTCTAGTGGATGTAAGGACTCCACTTACCCCAGCAAAGTAACCCTTGTTGCCGTATGGATGGTGCATAATACAATTCCAGAATCCTATCCTGAGAACCTGCTTCCTAGGACCACTTAAAATACCAGCTGTATTTTGGGGAGTTGCCCTAGAAGTAGAACCTAGGGAAAGGATTCAAAGGCAAGTTTTTATTTGAGAAATGATGCTAAGAACCACCAGGAAGCAAGTGAGAAAGCAACATGGGGAAGGAGAGGAGGCTAATAAGGGCACGCCCTCAAGAAAGTTAAGAGTGTGAACAACTACGAGCACCTGGATGGCTCAGTCGGTTGAGTGTCCAACTCCTGATTTTGGCTCAGGTCATGATTCCAGGGTCGTGGGATCGAACCCTGCATTGGGCTCTGTGCTAAGCATGGAGCCTGCTTGAGATTCTCTCTCTCTCTCTCTCTCTCTGCTCCTTTCCCTCACTCTCGTCTTCTCTCTTTCTAACATTAGAAAATATATATATTAAGAGTGTGACCAGCTAGAGCTTAAAATCCTGTTGGGACACTCAGGGAACCAATAATAATGTGAGCCTCAGGACCATCCCAAGTGAGGGCTGAGGGAGCTGGGGTATCTATTCACCAATCCCCATCAGTTATTTCCTCAGGGTTGCTCTGGATGGAAGTATAATTCCCCAGAACTTTCAGCCTGCCCAGTGTTTGTTGGAGTAGAGCAGGCTCCAGTGGCCAGAGAGAGCCCTTGGGGAAAGAGTTGCAGTTTTTTTTTTGGCAGTTGGCAGTTCTTCCAGTGCACCCAAGAGCTGAGCGAATGTGGGAGGAGCACTGACAACATTTACTACACCTAGGGAGGAATCCTTTCACCAGATACAACAGTGGGTCCACTAAACTGGAGATCGAGGCTCGCCTGGGCTCAGAGCACAGAAGGTTACTATGGGGTGACTATCCCAAATTCCAAGGGATATTGGGTTGCAGCTATGCAATGAAGGTAGGGAAGACTATGCCTAGGATTCTCTGGTGTGCCTTTCCTTTCTTCCATGTCCAATAGCAAAAGTTAAAGAAAAAACGCAGGAACTCAATTCTGAAGATTTAGAATCATCAAGAATGAAGGCTTGGTCACTTGACCTGGTTAAAAAAAAAAAACAAAACAATTAACAAGCTGAGGTTATGGCTACAGGCAAAGTGAAAATGAAATGAGTAATGGAAGAGGAGAGTTATAAAGGTAAACTTGTAACAGTTACAGGAATAAGGATTGTAGAAGCCATAGGTATTTTCTTTCTTGCTTGTTTTGTATTATTAATACATATTAATAATACATAGTATTATGTATGTAATAAAGACATATTAATCTACATATTAATCTCTACACATTAATCTCTCCCCTCCTTTCTTTCCCTTATTATTTTATAGGCGGTTTTTTGTTGATAATGAACTTCATAATTTAGCCTTTAGGTTACAGAATCCTCTAGAGGAAATGTGGCTGAACTAGGTGAGGTATTAACATCACCCAGAAATGGCTACTGTTACCGTAGTGACTTTGCAGCTCCACTTTTGGGAGTGGGAACCAGAGCATCTTCATTGGTACAAAGGACAACTGCATCTTGCGAGGCAAACATATGAAGTTCATTACTGTTCATTTTTTTAAGTTTCTTTTTTAATGTTTATTTATTTTTGAGAGAGGGAGACACAGAATCCAAAGCAGGCTCCAGGCTCTGAGCTGTCAGCACAGAGCCTGATGCGGAGCTCAAACCCATGAACCGTGAGATCATGACCTGAGCTGAAGTCAGATGCTTAACTGACTAAGCCACCCAGGCACCCCATACTGTTCATTTTTTTTTAAAGTTTATTTATTTGAGTGAGAGAGAGAGAGAGAGTGGGGAGGGGGAGAGAGTGAGTGAGTGAGTGGGGGAGGGAGAGAGAAAGTGAGAGAGAGAGAGAGAGAGAGAGGATCCCAAGCAGGCTCTGAGCTGTCAGTGAAAAGCCTGATACACGGCACGAACTCACCAACCATGAGATCATGACCTGAGATGAAACGAAGAGTCAGATGCTTAACTGACAGCTACCCAGTCACCCCTGTTACTGTTCAAATACGTATAGAAAGATGTGTACAGGGGCGCCAGGGTGGCTAAGCATCTAACTCTTGGTTTCAGCTCAGGCCATGATCTCATGGTTTGGCTCACAAATTTGAGCCCTGCATGGGGCTCTGTGCTGACATCGCAGAGCCTGCTTGGGATTCTGTCTCCCGCTTTCTCTGCCCACCCCACCCCCTGCTTGCTCCTAGCTCTCTCTCAAAATAACTAAAAGTAAACTTAAAAAAAAAAAAGATGTATATAAATGTTGAGCAGGTAGAGAGGCAGACTAATGTCAGTTATTCATTTCTTGCCTTTCTGCTCTAAATCCATTATTTGTGTCTCTGCTGTCTGATTTGAGTGCATCTGACTCTACAAACTTGTTTCCCAGTCTCCGTTACTAATTGGCTTTCTGTTAGGTTCTGCTAATAAGAGACACTACGGAGAGATGGAAGGTAGGAGGAAGAAAGAAGGAACTATCTCCCCATATTTCTGGGGTTTTTTTTTTTCAGAGTTGCTCTGTCGTTGGAAGTTGGCTCCAGCCCTCAGCTTCATTCTGCACGCCAAGAACCAGCTTTGTAAACAGCGCCTCTGAGGAATAAGCAGCAGCCTGCTGGTGACTTTGCCTGAATCTGAGCCCCAACTCAGTAGGGCCCTACCTGTGGTCTCTTTGGGTGTAGCAATCCCACCTCTTTTGTTCCCTCAGCCCTCGCTGCTTCATTTGGTTACGAGTTCCATGTCGTCCCAGTGTTCTCTTTCTCTTTTCGCTTTTAGTCTTCTAACTCCTGTGTAGCCAATTCCCTGTATTAAATCCCTTCTCTCTGAAATACATAATGTGGTTTCCATTTTTCTTACTAAGCCCTTGAAGACACACAAAATTACCCTCAGTGACAGAATAGATAAAGTGTAGTATTGACATGTATTGGAATCATATACGAGGAAAATAATGGAGAAAGAATAGACAAATAACAAATTTTCTTTTAATAAAGAAACATTAAACTATATATTTATTGATCGACATATAGGTGATAAAACTATAAAGAAAAGCAAGGAAATGATTATCACAAAAGTCAGGATAGTGGTTGTCCCTTGGGGGGATGGATGAAGAGAAGATCTGTGTGTGTTTGGGAAGTCCTGGGTTCTTGACAACTTTCTATTTCTTGATCTTTAAGGAAATGACACAGGTGTTTGTTTTGTAAATATTCTTTAAACTGCACCTATGTGTTTTACATGCTTTTTTGTTCACATGACATACCCTGCAACTGAAAAACAAAAGAATATCATGATTGGCCTTGGCTATCTAGCTGGAGGCAGAAGGATGATAAGAGGGCCTTCTAGAAGTGAGGGAAGAGGGAAACGGCAAAGGAGAAACAAAAGACCAAGTCTGAGGTCCTTCCTGGAAGCCAAGAATTGAGGCTGAGGTTGAGTAGACATGAGACCTTTGCTGGGAGTGCCCAGGGAGTGAGACCGGGGTTGTGAGCTTGCATAGGCCTTTTTTTTTTTTTTTTTTTTTTTTTTTTTTATATATCTTCCTCCTCTGTTTGTGCTAACAGAGGGTCCCTGCCTGCTGATCATATTCAGATGTTGGTGCACATGTGAATCCGTGTGGGGACATATGACCATATACTAGTAAAGTGGAGTAAATCCAGGAGGTGGACAGAGTTGGTGAATACACATAAGCTGAGCCCTAGGATGGACATTCCTAAAGCCAAATGGGAAAATGGGGTGTACCCCACCTTAACACAGAAGGATTTCTGTGGGAGCTGGAGATTTTGGAGTGTGAAAGAGAACAGGTTGAGTAGAGGAATGGAGCAGGAGCAAGCAGGGATGAGAGAACAACTGGGAGGCAGAGGGTGACAGGAAAGCCAGGCAATGCATCCATTTCTTTCACTTTACCCTAAAAGATGTGATCGGCTTTGGGGGCTCTCTTAGCCTTGCAGAGTGAGTTGATGGCACCATGCAGCAATGCTGATAGCCAGGGGGTTAACCCTCAAGCCAGTTGCCCTGGGATGGTGTGAGGGTGTAGTAGGACTCCGAGAGAGAGAGAGAGAGAGAGAGAGAGAGAGAGAGAGAGAGAAAGCAGTGCCTTGGCCCTTAGCTGCCAGTCTAGTCTCACAGTCCTGAGTGGTTCAAGCCGCTAGGCTCCTACGGCTTATTCTGGATTCCCATCCCCCACCCTAGGAGCCGTTGAATCCACCGGCCGGTGCTGACAAACCAAACACCAGATACACAGTCTCTCCGACTGCTCCTTGGCCTCCTAGGTTACCGCATAGGGCCACCTGCGCTCTCTGGAGGCAGACCTGATCCCGGCCTCCTTGAGAACGAAGATACTGATTGGGTGTGGGACGGGGCTGCGATGAGGGTATGGGAAGTGAGGACCTCCTTTCCCCGGCAGCAGGAGGAAAACTGAGACACCACCGATCACAGCTCAGAAACCAGGGAGTTCAGTCGTTGGAACTCAGAGACGCGAGGAGAGGGGTCCCGGGCCCTGAGTGTGGGAATGGACAACGGGCCAGATACCCCCTCTTCCTCCTTCCAATCGCTGCTTCTTCCGGGGACCCCCTCCGCCCCCCCTCTGCCCCAGCCCTCTCCCCGCCAACCCCCAAATTCTGCATCCTCTGCGGATTGGTGCCCGGCCTGCCAGGGGCGGGGCCCGAGGGCCCTGACGTCACCAGCCGAGGGGGGCGGGCGTCTAAGGGAGGGGGGTGACGGGCCCGGCTCAGCACCTCGGAGAGCTCCCTCCGGCCTTGTTTTGCTCTGGAATCGCCGCCGGGGGAGGGTGCCAGGGGGCCGGGCACCGGGAGCAGCGGCAGGGGGATGACCAAGCAGGGATCGAGGGGCCCCGGCGGGCAGAGGGCCCAGCCGTGATCCGGCGGGGGGGGGGCCGGGGCTCCAGGCGGGGTGGGGGGCAGCTGGTGGCGGCAGCAGTGGCCGCACATCTGGATGGAAGCGAGCTTTGTCCAGACCACCATGGCTCTGGGGCTGTCCTCCAAGAAAGCGTCTTCCCGCAATGTGGCCGTGGAGCGTAGGAACCTGATCACCGTGTGCAGGTGGGCGCCGCTGGCGGGGGGTGGTCAGGGAGAGGCATCGGGGCGGGCTGCGGAAATACGGACCGAGCGTGCCTGCCGGGAGGGTGCACAGCAGCCACGGAGGAAAAGGGATGAAGCACAGAGTTAAGAGGAGCGCGTCCACTGTTCCTCTCAGGCCCAGACCAGGAGGGGGTTTGGAGGTCTGGTCCCTATCCTTCTAGGCCAAGTCAGGCCTATGCCCAGTCCGGGGCCTGGGGGTGAGGGGTGTTTAATTGGCACTGCAGCTTCCTGTGAAAACCAGGAAGTGACATTGTGTGTGAGGGGGAGGGGTGGGGATGGCTGGCTCCCTTGCTGGGGGCGGGGGCGAGGTGGGCAGAGAAGAACTGACAGGTAGCGGCCTGAACGCCCTCCAAGCATACCCTCACTCCCACCCCTGACACCCTGGCCTCTCAGGGGTGGGGCTCTCCTGGGAGATTTCCTAGGCTTAAATCCGGGAGCAGAGATGGTGCCCTCCTCCATCTCTGGGCAGCTGCAGCCTGTGGCAGGATCAACTAGGGGTGTGGGCAAAGCCCCTGAATCCACCCAGTGAAGGGTGAGGGACGCTGTGCCTGCCGTGGGAAGGAGGGGGGGGGGGGTCTGACCACAGAAGCCTGGGTCTCCTGGGTTCCAGGGAGGAGACTGCGAGGGCAGATGTGTCCCTGAGGGTGGGGCTGTCGCAGTGTTGGGAAGATTCATCTGCTTTTGGGGGGCCCAGGAAATGAACCTTCCCACCTCAGCCCTGCAGTGACTCACCCTCACTGCGCTGCCCTGAGCCAGGAGTGGCCAGTTGCCCAGCCACTGTCCCTCAGCCTCACCTGCCCTCATCTCTCCCTCTAGGAACCCCCCACTAGCTGCCTTCTCCATCTGCAACCTCCCCACCCCCCATGCCACCTCTGAGGGCAGGCACTCCAAGTGCCGGGCTCAGCTGTCCTGCCTTGCCGCCCCCACCTTGCCTACACACAGGCCTTGGCCCTGCTCCTTCCCCCCAGGAATCAGCGCTCACCTGATGCCCTGGCTCCTGCCCGCCATAGCTCCTTCCAGGTTCCTGAGCACACACCCAACCACACTGCATCTGCCCCAGCCCAAAGTGCAGGCTGCTGCCTCCACCCTCACCTCTCAACCCCTGCCACTATGGTATAAAACAAAGGTTTCTGCCTTTGGGACCAGAGGGTCCTAGGTTCAAGCTCTGACTTCATCAGTTATTTGCTGTACAACCATGGGAAGTCTCCCAACCATTCTGGGCCTTGGGTGCCTCATCATCCCCACTGTCAATGTAACAGCCACACCAAGGAATAGTTATGGCATAATTTATGTAGGACCACAGGCCTGGCACATGAAAATAGCCCTCTCCTGATGGTACCCTTCCTGTCTCTGAGAAGAAGGTTCTTCTTCTTTCCTTTGCCTGCTAGGACAACTGAGCCTCTTGAGTGAATGGGGAAAGGGGGGGGGGGGAGTGCGGGGAATCTCCCTTTGGCCTAGGCTGGAGAAGCAGAGGTTCTGGAGGTTCGGAAGTGGGCTTAGAGCTGGGGAGTGAGGGACAGAATTTTGGAGGGGGTTGGGGGCATGACAAAGACTTAGAAACCCCTCAGGCCCCTGCCACCTCATCACTGTCATGTGGTTCGCCTCCAGCTCCCAGAACAGTTCCCTTTAGCAGGCCAAGGGCTCCCCCGGGCCCTGGCCTCCCCGTCTCCATGGTAACCTGCAGCAGCCACTGCACCTCCTAACAAGGAACACACCATGGGGCTCCCGGGGGCAATGACCAGTTCGGTGACACCCCTGAGGATAGATGGCAGATGGCTGCCACACTGAAACGAGCCCCAGGCCCCCACTGAGGGCTGACCCAGATGACCAGAAAATATCACGGGGGGTGAAGCGTGCTGCATAATGAAGCCCAGCTAATGCCCTAAACACAAGCTCCTTCCAGCAGGGTCGACCTTACCATTAATGGCCCTGCTCCTCGCCACCCCTGCCCCATGGCCTATCACACTTACCTTCTCCCAGTCCTTCCTGGAGCCCGAGGCAGGTACTCTATTATTCCTGTTTGGGCCTCAGAGAGATTAAATGACCCGTCCAAGGCCACATGGATATCACCTGGAAATAGGATTTGAGTCCATCAGGCTGCTTCCATCTACTACGACCCCAACACTGACCTGGCTCTGATTTCGGGCCAGACCAGCTCTAAGCCCAAAGAGAGGGAGGGAGGGCCTTTGGCTCAGTTCTGCCATTGGTCTGAGAGCCTCAGAGGACAGTGCGTAAGGGCTGGAGCTTGCAGAGTGGAAGGCAGAGGAGGCAGGGGCTGCTCCCAGGCCTTGGGAAACGTGATGGCCACCAGGAGGCCACAAGATGTAGCAGAAAGAGCAAGCGCTTTGGAATCAGACACACTTACCTGACTCCTCACTAGCTGTGTGACTGAACAGATCAGTCCACCTCTTGAATCTTCAATTACCTTATCTGTTAAATGGAAATGATGATAGTAAGAGGACCTACCTCCCAGAGCTGTTGTAAAGATGGATGAGCTAATACATGCAAACTACAGTGCTTGACACATTACAGGGCTTGATAAGCTTAGCGGGGGAAGGGCAGTTCCAAGCAGCCCCCATATCCCCCAACACCCACTCTTGCTCTGCTACCCACAATAGGGTAATAATGGGATGTTGGGAGCTGTGTCCTCATTCCTGCCCCATCCCAGTGCAGGGATGGCAGGTGCAGATTGCAGGGGTAGGGATTGCAGAGGTAGCGGAGGCTCTGAGCAGGATTGCAGAGAAGGACGGGGGCTGCTGGGCTCCAGTTTCTCAGCCCTGTTGGCTTCCCTTGATTCCCTTCCTCTCTGAGAAGCCAGGTGTCTGGACCTCTAAGACCCCTTCCAGAGATCTGCTGCCAATGTCCCGCACACACACACCCAATGTGTGTCAGACCCACAACCTGCACACACACACACACACACACACACACACACATACACACACACAGAACGCCCCAGCCCAGCTCTGCACCGCCTGGTTCTGGGCAGCTGGTGTGTGGGCGACCAGGCTAGGAAGGAGAAGGGGAAAGGGGGGCATCCGTGTGCTAAAAGCCCACCTGGCCACCCTTGCATGCCCACGCTCCATGTGCTCAGTGCCAACTCACATGTCCTGGCACAGGTGACCCCCCGCCGCCCCCAGAAGGGACTGAAGTTTGTTCCAGCAATAGCAGAAGACAGCACAGGGCAGGGGTACAAACCCACTTCTAACTCCTAGCTGACCTCTGACCCCCACACACAGAAAATGCAACTCCAAAGGATGGTCAAGAAGGAAGGGGCTCTGGGAAAGACCCCTGACTCCGGGTGTCTCATCTTCTTACCTGTTCTATCCCCTCTCATACTTTATTCCTGAAGTTTCCTTTCTCTAGCTGTCACCTCTCCTATCACCTATATGTCAATCAGTCTCCCACCTGCCACTCTATCACTCCCAGGTCACAGCACCTCTGTGGTCACTGTGTATCCCTCCGTATTTCACCTTCTTTCCCTTTCCCATCACACCCATGCTCTTCATGACCTCTTGTCTGTCCTTGTCTCCCTCTCTTTGCCTAACACCCCTCCTCTACTGCCATTACCCTGTTGTCTCACTGGACCCCCCACTTCCCCCTCTCCCACCCCTCACCAGGTTCTCTGTGAAAACGCTGCTGGAGAAGTATACGGCAGAACCCATCGATGACTCATCCGAGGAGTTTGTGAATTTTGCAGCCATCTTAGAGCAGATCCTCAGCCACCGTTTCAAAGGTGGGCGGGCCCAGCTCCCTGTCCCCTGTTGTCCAGCCCTCCTAACTCCCAGCCTTTAGCTTCCAGCCACCCACTCTGATCTCCCCTGTGGCTTTCTGAACCCCATCATTGACTCTGGGCCATGCACAGAGCTGGGAAGAGGGGATGGGGTCTTCTGGCCACTTGAGTGGGTGCCCACAAGCCCAATCAATGGGCGTGCAGTTATATGCTAGCGAGCCCTTTGTGCACATGCATGTGTGTGCACATATGTTTGGGGGAGGCACCATGTGTGGGCGTGGCTGCTTATACTTATGCATGTGTATACCCCATTACATGGACCCTGTACAAACTCCCTGGTTTTGCTGAGCCCCCTCCCTGCCCTGGCTCAGCCTGTGCCCCAGCAGGTCCGGTGAGCTGGTTCAGCTCAGACGGGCAGCGGGGCTTCTGGGACTATATCCGGTTGGCCTGCAGCAAAGTGCCCAACAATTGTGTGAGCAGCATTGAGAACATGGAAAACATCAGCACAGCCCGAGCCAAGGTGAGGGGCCTGTGATGGGCAGGGCGAGGGCAGCTGTTGGTTGCAGGGGAATACAGGGGGGGATTGCCTGCTCCTTGTTCCTCACCCCTGCCTACAGGCACTGGGTAGAAGAGCCACAGGAGGTCTAGACCCAATAGTGCACTCATGGGTCCCTTCAGGGCAACAAATAAAGGTGAGTGTGCTTTCCAGGGCCGGGCATGGATCCGAGTGGCACTGATGGAGAAGCGAATGTCGGAATACATCACCACAGCTCTGCGGGACACCCGGACCACCAGGTCAGACCCTCTCAGTCAGCTCGGACCACAGATCCCAGTGTGCACGTTCACTGCCTAAACATATTTGATCCTTCAATTCTTAAAGAGCAACCTTCAGCACCTGGACTACAACTCCCAGCATGCACTGCTAGCTTGCCAGTTTCCCTCTCCCAGACTATCCTCTGCCACTGTGCCTGCCCTCCTGGAACACACCTTTAGCACCACCACCATCTCTTCCAAGTCAGATTAATTATTCTCCACCATCCGGCAGCACTGACCTCATGCACAGCCCTAACCTTAGACACACCTCTGAACAAGCCTCAACTATGTTAACCTTGTTCCATGACCTATAACACAGAGCCCTACCTACTCCGCAAACAGTGGCAGCAGTCTGTACTTGCTACCCATGGACCACAGAGTCCCAGTGTGCCGAGCCTCAGTCCCTGCACCGTGGGTTTGCAGAGAGAATGGGTGTCAGGGGCAGGGGTCACAGGCAGAATTTGTGCTTGAAGCTGAGTATGGTCAGGGTCATGTCTCTCTCCCCACCAACCCAGTGGTCACATACAACCCAATGTTTTCACTCCATTCTATCTCTAGTCTGTCCTCACATGTCAGAGTTTACACCACATTTTTGAGCACCTGCTGTATGCCAAGCACTAATGATTAGAACTGGTTTCCTGATTTTACCGTTCTGGATGACTCCATGCTTTGCGGGAAAGGGGTAGTTCAGAGGATGGAGGAAAGTATTCTCAGGGAACACACGTTCTAATAGGTGGGAGACACAGTGGGCCCCACTCTGAGGGAGAGACCAGATCCACACCTGAGAGGTGAGCAGGAAAGAGACCCCTCCTTCCTCTAGGAAAGGTCTGTAGTAAGCTAACAAGAGAAGTCCTGAGGGGTGCCCCACCCACCACCCCCGCGGGAGGACGCTGCACCATCAGTCCCTCGCTCCTCCGCCCCGCAGACGTTTCTATGACTCGGGAGCCATCATGCTTCGGGAGGAAGCCACCGTCCTCACCGGGATGCTGATCGGACTGAGCGCCATAGACTTCAGGTGGGGTCTGGATGGAGGTGGCGGAGGGAGTTTAGCCGCGAACGCCCACATTCCCATCTCCTCCTACCCGCCCCCAACCTTGTGGTTCCTCTGCCCCCAGCTTCTGCCTAAAGGGCGAAGTGCTGGACGGGAAGACCCCCGTGGTCATCGATTACACACCCTACCTAAAGTTCACCCAGAGGTGAGCAGCAGGACTGCTGTGATGGGTGGGGGACGGCGGGCAGGGGGCAGGCTGTGCCGGCATCCGGGTCCCTCCGCCCCAGGGGGCCGGCAAGGGAAGCCCGGGCGGGCAGAGCGGGCCGTGCCCACCGCTCCTTCCCCCAAGCTATGACTACCTGACGGACGAGGAGGAGCGGCACAGCGCCGAGAGCAGTACCAGCGAGGACAACTCGCCCGAGCACCCGTACCTGCCGCTCGTCACCGACGAGGACAGCTGGTACAGCAAATGGCACAAGATGGAACAGAAGTTCCGCATCGTCTACGCGCAGAAGGTGCGTGATGCC
This sequence comes from Herpailurus yagouaroundi, assembly GCF_014898765.1. Taxonomy (NCBI): domain Eukaryota; kingdom Metazoa; phylum Chordata; class Mammalia; order Carnivora; family Felidae; genus Herpailurus; species Herpailurus yagouaroundi. The sequence goes on from NW_024412420.1 coordinate 17,609,421, forward strand.
GCGGCGGGGGCTGCGGGCTGGGGGAAGGGGGGCGGGCGGCCGCGGCCCGCGGCCCGGGCTGAGCCGGCGCCCCGCAGGGCTACCTGGAGGAGCTGGTGCGCCTGCGCGAGTCGCAGCTGAAGGACCTGGAGGCGGAGAACCGGCGGCTGCAGCTGCAGCTGGAGGAGGCGGCGGCGCAGAACCAGCGCGAGAAGCGGGAGTTGGAAGGCGTGATCCTGGAGCTGCAGGAGCAGCTGTGAGCGCCGCCGCCGCCCTTCCCCGTCCCGGCCACCCCGACCACATCGCCCCCAGAGTCTAACGTCACCTTCCTTGATAACAGCATCTAGTGCAACCAACCGCCAGCATCAAACCACTGATCCCCTCACCTCCTCCACCCCAGGCCCCCGTCCCCAGCGAACTAAATTACTCTCAACGTAAGATCCTGGGCGCCCCACTTCATCCGTCAGCTAGCATGGTTATAGAACATTAATCCTGGGACCCCAACATTACTGATAAGGGCCTGAAATGTTACTTAGCAACCTTCAACACGATCCCGTTATTCCCTCTGCTCAACAGCCCTCTGATCCGCAAACCACTGACCATCATCCCCACGGTGACCACTGACTTCACTGCTACTCATCCCCAATAGCTCCCCCCTAGACCTTTTCATTACCCTGTGACCTCCCAGCAGGAGTCCCCAAGATACCCCATTAACCTTCAGGTTTCCCACTCTGTTCTCTATCCACTCCACACTGACTTGAGTCCCACAAACACCCCATTGTCCCCTCCATCCCCCAGTAGGAGCACACCAAATCCCCGTCACCTCTCTAACCCCCAGTACCTTCCACTGACTCCCAGGATCTGCCCTACTGATCCTCAACATTCTATCCCCATTTCTGCTACCCAGGTCTCATTCCTAACCCCACCACCACCTCTTTCTGAGCTCGCCCCCCCCCCACTTCTGCTCCCTCTCCTAGCCAGTCCTGACCCCTCCTCCCCATCCCAGGACAGGTCTGATCCCCGGTGACCACGTTCCCCTGGCCCAGGGTTCCAAAGAGCTCACTACTCCCCTGGTCAACCAATGGCCGTCACTAGGAACGCTCAATGGGGCAGAGGGTGCCAACAACCCCAAGCTCTACCGGAGGTAAGCCTCAGCCAGGCTCGGCTTGGGCCCGAGTGCTGGCCCTTACTGGGAAGAGGGGCACTGGGAGGGCGGGGGGGGGGGGGGGGGGGAGGGGCTGTAGGCCTCTGCCTGCACACCAGCCCTCTGCTCTGCCACAGACACAGTTTCATGAGCACGGAGCCACTGTCAGCTGAAGCCAGTCTGAGCTCGGACTCCCAGCGCCTGGGAGAGGGCAAACGGGATGAGGAGCCCTGGGGCCCCATCGGTGAGCCCCCGATCCAGCACCCAACTCTTCCAAGAAGGGCTGAGGCCAGGCCTTGGGGCCTATGGAATTGGCCCTGGCCAATTCCCTCTTTCATTCAGCCCTTCCAGAGAGCTTAGCACAGCAATTAAGTTTGGTTTGGGGGTGTTGGGCAGACCCTAGGGCAAACTAGCTGTGCCTCCTCCCCTGCCAGCTCAGTCACTTCACCTGGCTGAGCACTTCCCATCTGTAAAATGGGGATGCTGATTAAAATAACCACCCATGTTGGCATATGGTGAGGGCTCAATGGCTTTTTGGCATGATGACATCCTCAAGGGGCTCACAAATTCTTGGGGAATTCTTTGCCTAACTGATTTGCTCTTATCTCATGCACTCTGCGAACCGCTTGCCTGACCATTGTTTCCCCCTTTTCTTTGGCTGCCAGGAAGCTCAGAGCCAAATTAGTGGCTCTCTTCAAGCGAATGTCCAGGACTTCAACGCATGCATTTTGTGTTGCCCTCCCCTGGCTTCACCTTGGTTCCCCGCCCTAGTTTTCCCGGTGCCTGGACTTCTGCCTTTTCTTTCTAAAAACCACACTGTACTGGATGATTTTAGATCTTCTTTGAGACAAGGCAGGCTATGGACGTGGAACCCCGCCACACTGTGTTTGTGATTGTCCGTGTGTCTGTCTCCCCACCAGACTGTGAGCTCCGTGAGGGCAGGGACCGTGTCTCGTCCGTTCTCTGTATCCCCAGTGCTTGGAACGGAACAAGTGCTCACCGTGTGTTTAATAAACAGACAGAGAGGATGAACCTCAGGGGGAGACAGAGACATAAACTGACGATTACAATACAGTGTCCCTGGCACTGTGCATGGCATGGGCAGATGCTTATCCAGGTTTAACTGAAAATGGCAAATGCTCCAGAGATGAGGAAAAATTCCTGGGGGAGGGGGGGGGGGTTCACCTGAGGGCTGCCCCTCCACTGCCTTCTCCTGTACCCCCCTCCCCAACTCACACACAGGCAGACCAGTTGGCTTGGCCTCACCTGCCCTCTCTCCCCAGGGAAGGACCCCACGCCCTCCATGCTGGGCCTCTGCGGCTCCCTGGCCTCCATCCCCAGCTGCAAGTCCCTGGCGAGCTTCAAATCCAACGAGTGCCTGGTGAGCGACAGTCCTGAGGGCAGCCCAGCACTGAGCCCCAGCTGAGGAGCGGTGTGGGCGGCACCAACGCCAGCCCCCCCACCCCCACCCTGGCCAGGGGCACAGACACCTGCCGCCTTTCCTCAGAGTCCCCCAGTCCAGGCCACTTTTCCAGGGAACGCTGCCCACCCAGCCATGGGTCTCTTGCGAAAGGCACCCTTTGCTTCTCGCCAGTTTTAGCTTTCTGCCCAAGGGAGCAGGAGCTGCAAAGGGGAGTCGGCTGGGCCAGGCTCCAGGGGCACCGCGGCCACAGGGAATCCTTGGGAAAGTTTGTTCCATTCTTCTGGTGACCCTGACGCCTGGCTGGCTTCCCACTGGACTCTTCTTCGCTCATCCCCACCACCCTCCTCAGGAGCTGGTGGCCCAGCCTCAGCACCCCCACCTCCCATGCCTCTTCAGTCTGTCCTTGTGTATTCCCTGGAGTCCCTCCCTTCCCAGTCCCCAGGGCAGGGGCTCTGAGGGGATCAGGCAAATAAAAACCAGAAGACTGAGGGCAACTTTGTCTGTGGGGGGCTGGGACTGGACACTGTCCTGAGGTGGCATAATCTGATAGAGCCGGTGCCGGGCCCATAACGAAGGTGATGCTAGACCAGACAGAATGGGTGCGTGCCCCATGGGAGCAGACCTGTCAGAAGAATGCCAGGAGTAGGTGGCTTTCCTGAGAAGGGTCCTACATGTTAGGCCTTTCCCCAGCAGACATGTAAATGCCCCATTCAGCCTAATACTCTTAATAACTTGCTTAGCCCCAAGCAGAGAAGACACTGAACATCCTGGGCGCAGGTGGAGGAGGCAAGCCCTGGCAGGGCCCTATTCTCTTTCCGGCACCCTGAGCAATTCAGCTTTGGCCCAGAGTTGCAGACCCAAAGAAGCAACCTCCCTCCTCTGTTGTCACTGAAGTGTGCCCTTGGGGAGAGGTTGCACCACCTTCTACCCTGGCCCTAACACTACCTGTCACCCCCTACTCTGGGTCCTTGCACTGACCCAGCTCTCACTAAATAAGGAAGGGGGTGCTTTATATGGGTACCACCTGGGCAGTAAAAGCCACTGTCAAGGTCCCTTCCAGGCCCCCTCTGTGCAAATCACTCACCAAGTCCCAGTTCCCTCCCCACCCCGACCCCCCTGCACTCACAGGCACTGGAGAGAAGTTCATCATCTTTAGACTCAAGGAATTAACAGGGAAGGGTGCAGACTACACCAGGCCCAAGGTTTTGTGGCTCCCAGAAGCAGACCCAGCTACAGCAAACACAGGGAAATGGCGGGAAGGGAGGGGGCAGTTATCAGATTTGGTCTTGAACTTGGTCGGGGCGGGGGGCTGGAAAAGTGATTATCCTTGGGGCTTGGGAATGAGGAACAGCAGGAAGAAAGCTGTTTTAGGGGGGCCTTGGCAGACCTAGAGGAGTAGCCCCAACCCCTGGAGCTCATAGTTGAGAGGGAAGGGAAATGAGGCTCCTCCCCTCAGTGCTGAGGACAAGGCACTTGGCTCAGTCTCCTTCTGCCCCACCCCCATCCATGGAAGAGATAGGGTCCTTGTCCCCTGGCTCCTTTTAAGAGCCCAGAGGCTGTTCTCTGTTGAGCCTCTGGAAGAAGCTTTTGCCAAACTCGTAAGTGCTGATCATGATGGCACAGGAGGGGGCAGCCTTGATGATCCTCGGGAGAAAGCCTGCAATGGGAGACGGAGATTAGGGTCAGAGGCCAGGGTCCTGGGAGGGGCCCAATCCTTCCAAGTTTGGACAAACACACACAGACACTCACCTGCAAAGAGTCCCCTGGTGCCAGACTCAGCCCGGATCCTCCGCAGCAGCAGCCAGGTGGAGTCGGCGTGTGGGGGCGTCACTGCAAACGTAAGGCACAGCCCAGTAAGACCCCGCTTGGGCCCCCACCTGCCTGGCCCCACACCAGCCAGAACCTTCACCTCTCACAGCCTCCACCGCTCCCAGTGCGACCTGGCGTTGCGTCTTCACCACGTCAAAGGGTAGAGTCAGGATGGCCGCCACCTGGTGGGGTAGGGAGAGAGCTGGTCTCCATTCCCAGGACCCCCATCCCCCGCATCCAGCCAGGGTCTGCCAACCTTAACTAGGATTTCACCAGGGAAGGTGAGCTTGCTCCTCAACAGGCAGCCACCTGCTGCTACACGAGCACTCTTCTCTTGAGCACCTCCAACAACCCTCAGGCCTCCCAAGGACACATCCACTGGCCTCACTCCCTGTCCGATCAACTCACCGTCCCTGAGATGCCGCCAGCCACAAAGCTGATGCCCACGGATGTCTGGTCTTTTGGCCTGAGCCCGCTCAACCAGCTCTTCACCAGCTCATAGTTGAACCAGTACAGGGCTTGGGGGCGCAAGGATACGCTCATTAGAGTTGGAGAAGGCAGCAGGGTGGCCCCAGACCTCCCATTTTCCACTGCCGCACAATGTGACAAGCCCTCCCTCCTGGTAACCAAGACTGCTCGTTACGTGCCAGTTTCTGTAACGGGCCCTCTGCAGAAATTTACTTCTGAAAACCTGGGTGAATACCCTGCCTGCTGGCCCCATTGCACAGATGAGGTATCCAAAGCCCAGAGAAGTCAGGTGACTTCAAAGTCAGTAATAGCACAACTGGGATTTAACTGCAGAACTCTTGTGAGTCATCCAAAGGCTCCGTTACCCCAGCCCCTGCACCCCTGATTCCTACCTGAAAAGGGCACATCCCGAAGGGCAGTGGGGCCCCAGCCCAGCCACAGCGAGCGCCAGCCGCCCTGAGCCATGGCAGCTCGGACACAGGCACCCAGCTCCCGGTATGACACGTGCTGAGCCTGCAGCTTTGTCCGCACCAGCTCCAGGGGGCTGATCACAGTCACGGTTCCCACTAGGGGGAATAGTGGGGAGAGGTCAGCTCACAGGGCCCAACGGCAACCTGTCCCAGGATCTGGGGGCCCAAGAGATCGATCCCTCTACCCCTAAGCTGCCAGACATTGGAGCTGGAAGCCAGAACCGGACTCAAGCGCAGGTGGGGGTCAGAGAGAGAGATCAAGGGCCCAAGGCTGTGCTCACAGCGGGCTAGTGCGCCAGCCACCATAGGTGCGTAGAGGTCGGAAGTCAGGGCTCGACCACAAAGGAAGGCCTTGAGTTGGTCATAGGCGGTGAAGTAGATGGCAGTGGCCGGCACAGTCATAACCCTGGGAGTGTGAACAGAGGTTAGCTGGGACTCCCAAAACCTCCCAAACCTCCCAGGCCTCCCCTGCCCCAGTCGGCCAACAGGAGAGGAACGGGTCAGAGAAATCCAGGAAGGAAAAGCAAATACACAAGCTGGGATACTCACAAGGTGGCTGGGAGGCCGCTCCACAGGGTCCTAGTGCCTTCATGTCTCACGATCTTCACAAAGGCATCCTGGCCAAGCAGACACCAGTCCGCAAGGAGGAAGGTGAAGAAGCTCCATGAGGGGGCTAACCCATACTTGGCCCCAGCCTGATGCCCTCACCTCTGCCCACTGCCCAGAGTCCTGGCGGTAGTCGCTCAGGCCCCCACACACTCAATCACCCACTTAGCTCCAAGTGAACTCTTGCCCACCCTTCAAAACCTCATAGCGACGATACCTCCTCAGGGAAGCCCTTCCCAAACTGAACCGGCCACCCCTACTTGCTTTGCATCGCTCATTCTTTTCTGAGTCTGCAGCGTGACCAATGCAAAGCCCTCAGGAATGCCTAGAGACACGGTTGAGGGCACAACTCACCAAGGTGCCCGTAAAACGCGTGGGGTCCTGGAACCAGGTGGCACAGCGGGCACCATTTGGGCACAAGTACAGGGGCTCCAGGACACCATTGCAGTACAGGAGGCACTTCCCTGTGGATCGGAGAGAGGAGGGCACTGGGAAAGGGGAGGGGGTGTTAGGATGACTATCCTCTGGAACCCTGCAGGGAGGTGGTGAGCCCCCATCCCTAGAGGGCCAGCAGAGGCCGTGGTCCCTGGGTGGACATTCCTGACGGAGGGCTCGCTAACAGGACCTGGAAGTGTGTGCTAGGGCTGTGGAGCTCTCGGGTCTCCTGGGGACACTCCCTCCCCTGGACCTTCACAAGCTCCCTGTGGCTTGGGGAACTCACATTTGGCGTAGGGGAGGCTCCAGAGTCTGGAGGAAGACATCAGCTCTAAAATACAAGGCAGTCCCTTAAGTCAGGAGAACCCCCCCCCCCACACCTGCTCCAGGGACCCCATCCCTGGAAGACCCTTGTTTTACCCAGGCACCACCCCATATTGGCTCCAGGGTCGGGCACTCACCACCGGCCACGGAGGGGCGCTGAGACTGCAAGCGTACCTTCACCACGTCCAGGGGTGTCACTGGGGGGGAAGACAGCAGGTCTGAAGTCTCCTTAAGGACCCCAATCCTGACCCCTCCTCCAGGACCAGGTCCCCTCCAATCTTTGGTCTGCCCTAGTCCCCAGCTGCCCGCACCCCACCTCCCCAGATCTTACTGAAGAGGGAGGTGACCACAGCCCCGGTGCCTGAGGCCACCATTTGTTGGAGGGGGCTAATGCCCCCAGGGTTCTGGTCAGCCATCTTGTAGCTTCAATTCTGAAAAACAAACAGTCAACTGGAGTCCCAACTCACAAAACACGAGTCAGTGGGAAGGGAAGGGAAGAAAGGGATTTGACCCAGCCCTTCATCCCAATTCACTCACTTAACATGAATTCAAACGATCCTCACGATAACCTTTTAAAGCAGTTGTCAGCTCTACTTTGTCAACTGAGAAACAGAGATTCACAGAGGTGGGGTGACCTAACCAAGGTCACTGTGGGAGTAGTTAGGAGGGAAGCCTGGGGAGTTACTCACTGGTTAAGAGGCAATAATGGCCCACTGCCATTCCCTCATCTAAGCAACACGGAATTACCGTGCCCCCTCCTCGGGGCAGGCACCTGGTTTGGCCCTGGGGACCCAAAGATCAAAACGTCTGAGCCGATCCCCAAAGCCCCTGCGTCTCGAGGCAGGCACTTGGGAGCTCCGAGTCACCGGGCCTGAAAGGTGGGGCCGAGCAATGAGAGAAACGTGTAAACAAATCTGATGGTCACGAAAGGACCGTCCGCTCTCTCGGGACTGCAGGCGAGGTTCCAGGCCCTCCCCCGCACCCTCCCCCCGAGGCCGGAAGGGCCAGTCCCCAGGCCTAGATGGGAAGGACAATCTCTCTGCTCTCTTCCCAAGACAGAGGCGGGGTTGTTCGGCCGAGAGGGCGGAAAGTAGGTTTGGGGAGACAGGATCTCTCCTTGTTCCTCGGGCACGCCGGGCCCGCGCTCAGCGGACGCCCGGTGGGACCGAGCAGGTCGGCCCGACCGCTCACGACTCCAGGCCCCCAGCCCAGCTCGGGCTCCCCGGGACCTCGGAAGGCCCACCTCCACCCCCGCCCCGAGCCGGGCCCTCAACCCCGGTCCAGCTCCGCCCACCTGGCTCCAGGCCGGTGCTCGCGCTGCGCGGCGCCCAGGGCCCAGCGGGCCCATGGCGGCTCCGCGGCCGGTGCAGGGTCCGCGCGCGCTCGACCCGTACCAAGGCCGACTTGAAAAGCAGCAGAGCCCGCCCCGCCTCCGGACCGCGCCGCGAGGCCCCGCCCCCCGCCGGCCGACCTGCCGCATGCCCGGAGTTCCGCCGGCCCCGCCCACCCGCTGAGGTTCTGGGACCCGCAGCGCCCCAGTCCCCCAGCCGAGGGAGGGTGCGCCGCAGGTTCTCCGCCGGACCAGCGCCCCAAGGTCGCGGGGTCTCCACGTCGAGCGTGACGGAGGCAGCACCGCACTTAACAGCGTGGTCTTACAAACTCCATCCCACCAGTACGCTGGCCGAGCGCTGCCCGGGGAGTCCCAGCTCTTCCCTTAACTTCCAGACCAGCGTGGGTAACGCGCTCTCCCGCTCTTCCTCGGTGTCCTCATCTGCGGAACCGGCAGGGATTTGAATCAGTTCTTCCAAGGCCACGGGGCGATCAGATAGTGATGGCATATATTTACCCGCCGGGCTCCCTGCGGAGTTTTCCAACTTAGTGATGACCTACGGAACAGAAATTAGCATTATTCCTATTTTACAGATAATCGACTGAGGCGCTGCTCCACAACCTCTTGCCAAACTGCTGGGTACCGTGCGCGTGGGCGCTGGGGTTAGAAGAGCTGTGACTCGGACCAGGCAGGCTGGACAGAGAAAAGGCTGGCCCGGGAGCCAGGAAACACAGGGTCCGCCGGACTCCATTTAGGCTGCATCCCACCACCGTGTGTGACCTTGGGCAAGTTACACCACTACTCCGGGTCTCGGGTTCCTCCTTCGCACAATGAAAGCGTTGAGTAGGAAAGAAGGGGACCGGCATTTTTGCGTTGGCTACTGTCACGTTATTTTTTCTAAGTCCCCAAGTTTTTAGAAGTGTATTATTATTTGGGCCCTTTTGACAGAAGAGGAAATTGGGGCTCAAAGTTAAGTGCCTTCCAGGTACTTTCCCCCTGCACTGGGGGGTGCCGCACTGGGTGACAGGTAGGCTTAAATCCTGCGCTGACGTCTCTGATCCCGCTTCTCAGAGAGACACGTATCTCCCCTGCAAGCTCCGCACCTGAGACCCCCCACCACCTGCCTTGCCTTTAAAACTTTTGTGCAGTCGTAATTATTTGTCCGAACACAGAAAAATGAACACGGAGTGCAAACCTGCGCCTTTAAGAAGGGCAGTCCGTGACTTTGACGTCACCAGCTTCTCGGACCTGAAGCCGCCCAGCCAGCCAGCGCACGCGAGGTTAGCACGTGGATTCGAAGGGGCCAACCATCAGCTTTCCCTGAAACTAGCTTTGGGGCTCCGAGAGGCTTGAAAGCCCACATTTAGGAGCGGGAGAGTGCAAACTGTAACCGGTGAAGTGGCCGCTGGTCGAAAGGGCAGGGGAGAAGGTGCCTTTACATTCCCTTACCCCCCCCCCCCCCCATCAAGAGGAGGTCTGAAATTACACAAAATCATTTTATAAACTGTATGTATGTAAAGGCGAGAACCAAGCTTCTATTAAGGTCTTTCACAGCCTCCAAGTTACGGTTTACCCAAACACGTTCCCAGCCAACAACCAAGAGGTTACTCTCCCATGAAGAAACTGAGGGCCTTGTGTGTAATGGCTCCTACCGTGGAGTAGAACCAAGATTTCTCTCAGCAATCTCCCATTTTGCAAATAAGAAAATGGAGGCGGGAGAGGTCACAATCACACCAAGGTCACTCAAATGAAAGAGCCAGAATTCAAACCCCCAATTGCCTGAGTCCAGAGGAGCTCTCACCCCACCCTGTTCAGAACCAAGTTTCTCTGCTCCCTGCAGTGACCTGCTCACCTGTTGGAGGTTTTATCTACTCAGGCCTTGGGCTCAAGAAATCCAAGAAATGCAGCTTGTGCCTCGAGATCAGAGCACGTGGGAGGCAGGGGCCAGCGCCACCTCTAGCAAATATCTTAAAGCCTCTGTGCCTTAGCTTTCCCCTTTATAAAATGAGCTGATGGGGATAATAATGCACCCACCTCATAATACACTATGTGAGGATTTAATAAGTTAATAGTAAGTTGATAAGTTAATAGCTGTGAAATACTTAGACCCTTGCCTATCCTGTGGCAAGCACTCAATGACTATTATTATTGATTGCCCATCCCCAGGACCTGTGGCATAGAATGTTCTAGAAAGAGCCTTTAGAGACTCCAAGTTCTGGTCCTACCTCTGCCTCCAAATGCAGACACAGATAGTAATAATTCCTGAAACACCTCCTCTCCCAGAGCCAAAGTCATACAGCTGCAAAGTAGCAGTCAGAACCAAACCTGGTGACCTCTGAGCCTCAGTTTCCACCCACGGTAGAATAAGGGGCTTGCATTCCATTTCTGGTTTTCTTCTTGCAAGAGGAGGCCTGTGAGATTTATTGCTATGCCTCAGTTTCTTCATCTGAAAATAACAATGATGTCATTCGTCCTGCCTAACTTACAGACTCCTAGCTAAAGTCACATCTGTGAAAGCCCTGTGAAGAGTCGACAAATGGTTCTGTGGCTCCTGACAGGATCCCTGAGTTGATCAGATCACGGCCCCTGCCTTCCCCCACCGGTAAATGCTTTGAGCCCGAGAAAACCTTGGGACATCACTGGTGTGAGCAAAGCCCAGTGCAGTGGCAGCAGTCTGGACAGGTGGGAGGGCTTATCCGGGGGCAATGAGGCACCACTCAAGCTACTGGATGCATCTCCCAAGGATGGTCGTGGCAGCTGCAGGGCGGATCAGGAGCCCTGTGACATCAACAGAAGGTAGTTTATTGTGAGATTGAATTCTTCCATACAAGCCCTGCAGGGGGACAGTGCCACACCCCCCCCCCAGCGTGCCCCCCCCCCCCCCACCCCCCCCCCCCCCCCGGCATCTGGGAAGACATTTGTGGGACCTAAGTCATGCTTATGTCCTTCCCATGGACCCCACCAGCACCTATGAGCTCACAGCCAGCACCTGTCTCCATCTGGAGCTGTCTTCCTGGAGGCCGGGCCCACAGTTGCAGGCCCACTGAGCTGGGGCGAAATCCAAACTCCAGGCTCAGTGCTAAATGCCAAGTCAGATTTTTGATTGGACCTTGAGGGCAGGAGGGGTGGGTGAGTTGCAGAAAACTATATTGGGCCAATCGGAGAAAATTGAGTAAGGCCCGTATAGTAGATATTACCTCATTGGTGTTAAATTTCTTGAGTGTGCTAACCGTGCTGTGGTTTCGTAGGAAAATGCCCTTGTTCTTAGGAAACACATGCTGAAGTGTTTAGGGGTGAACATATGCAATGTAGTCTCAAACGGTTCAGCAAGAATAAAGAGAGATAAAACCAATGTAGCAGAATGGGAAGAACCAGTGAATCAAGGCGAAGGGCATATGGGTCCTCATTGTACCATTCAGGCACTTTTTCTGAAGTTTTTGAAGTTTTCAAAACAAAAAGTTGGTGGGGAAAGGGATTTCTCCCTCTGAAATACTTAAAGGGCCGGAAAGCAGCAAAGCTGCCTTCTTTTTTAAAATTTTTTAACAGCATCTATTTTTTTTTTAACTGTTGTCTATTTTTGAGAATGCGAGCACGCGTGGGGGAAGGGCAGAGAGAAAGGGTGACAGAGGATCCAAAGTGGGCTCTGTGCTGACAGCTGAGAGCCCAGTGTGGGACTCAAACTCATGAGCCGAACCAAACCGTGAGATCATGACCTGAGCTGAAGTCGGACACTTAACCGAGCCACCCAGGTGCCCCAAAGCTGTATTTTTTTTGGGGGGGGGGGAGGTTAAAAAGATAGCCGTAATAGCTAGGATCAACCCACCCGGGAAAAGGCATCTGTTCACAACACCTCTTGGTCCCCCACCACTGCCGTCTCCAGCACCCATGCCCGAGAGGGTGAGTTGGGGAGTTTCTGGACACCCAAGGCTTCATTGAAGGGACCCTAGGTGTAGTCTGAGGAAATGGCCCCAGAGGGAAAGGGTCCTGACAGACCCTCCAGAATTGCCTCCCTCCACCCCTATCCCAGCCCGACTCCCAGAGCTCTTAGGGACAGGCTCTCTCCTGCTCAGCTCAGAGACAGAGTTAAATTTAAAAGGTGGGCTGGAGAATGTATTGGGTAGTTGTTCTCGTCCTGAGCGCTACCGCCCCCTAGGGGACATCTTGTGAATTTATGAAGCCGTTTGTAGTTATCACAAGACTGGGGCTCCTGGAGTTTGATAGAAGGTAGGAGGGAGATGCTAAATGTCCTATAAAGTGTAGGAAGGATATCCTGACGCAACCAGGAATTGTCCTGCACACCACTCAATCTTCCTTTGTCTTTCTGGCCACCCACATACATTAGAAACACATTCATAATTATCTGACCTAGAGGCCAGCCCTATTTCACCCACATCTTTTGTAAATGCTTTATTTTTTATTTTTTTAACGTTTATTTATTTTTTTTGAGACAGAGAGAGACAGAGCATGAAGGGGGGAGGGTCAGAGAGAGAGGGAGACACAGAATCCAAAATAGGCTCCAGGCTCTGAGCTGTCGGCACAGAGCCCGAAGCGGGGCTCGAACTCACAGACCGCGAGATCACGACCTGAGCCGGAGTCGGATGCTCAACCGACTGAGCCACCCAGGAGCCCCTTTTGTAAATGCTTTTAAAATATATTGAGTTTTCCAGGAATAAAACTACCCTGCAATCCTACAGAAGATTTGGCTATATAAAATCATTTTAACGTTTATTTGTCTCCATTAGAACTTTATCAAGGGTAATTCACCATTTCAGAAAATCTTGTCTCCTTGGCCACCTGGCCCGTGTGAGCTGAGTTGCTAACACGACACTCCAGCACCGAATCTCCATTTACAGTTGCCAGTGATTCATTGCCAGGGATTCCTGTGCATTTACAAGCTTCTGTTCTCTCATGGGGTCAAGCCTGAGCTTTCACACGCAGAAACGTGTATTATTTTATTCTAAATTATTTGTTTCTAATTATTTGTTTTTCCTCTGTATTCCACTTTGAACTTTATATACACTTCTAACGACACGGTGCCTAGGAAAATGGTATTATCTATGAATTTCATTTCTGAAAATTTGTTAAAGGAGGGTGCAAAACATATATTACCAAAAGCAGGCTTTGGATCTGTTTCTACTGAGAACCTCAGAAAGGACCCTGAGAGCTTACCAAGCACGATCCGGCCTCATGTGGTATCATCGCCTTCTGGGGGCCTCATGTTCTGCCTCTCAGTGTGACGAATGCTATCTAGGGTACATTGGCTACCAGTCCAGAGTGGCCACGCCAGAGCTGAGCCCAAACAGAGGCGGAGCCGTCCCAGAGGGGCCTGGACCAAAGGGCTGACTGTGTGCATCTCCTTTTTAAAATTTTTTATTTATTGTTTCTTTCTCTCTTTTTTTCTTTTTAGCTATTTTTGTGTATTTGTTTCTTGCCAGCTAGTGTTGTAGGCACTGGGATACAGCAGGGACCAAGTCACATAAAGTCCCTGCTCACACTTTCTGGTGCAGGAGATACAAACAAATGAATAAATTTTTTTAAAATTTTTTTTTATTAAAAAAAAATTTTTTTTAACGTTTATTTATTTTTGAGACAGAGAGAGACAGAGCATGAACAGGGGAGGGGCAGAGAGAGAGGGAGACACAGAATCCGAAACAGGCTCCAGGCTCTGAGCTGTCAGCACAGAGCCCGACGCGGGGCTCGAACTCAGGACCGTGAGATCATGACCTGAGCCGAAGTCGGACGCCCAACCGACCAAGCCACCCAGGCGCCCCACAAATGAGTAAATTAAGACAATTGCAGACAGTGAGTAACTCCTGAGGGCAATACAACAAGTCACGTGATAGAGAGGGCCAGAGATGGTCCAAAGAAAGGGAGAACTAGGGGGTCAGGAGCACCGATGGAGACTGACCCCGGGTGAGGACCCAGGGAAGGTGGAGCAGGCTGGGATGAAAGGAAGTGCCCGGGTGGGGGGCAGGGATGTCGCAGTAACTTCCATTGAAAGAATATTGTGATAGTTACAAACACAGGCTCTGGATCAGCCGTGGATTCAGTTTCTGACTTCACCCCTTCCCAACGACATGACCCCAGTAAAGTTGCTTAACATCTGAGTCTTTCTTTCTTCACTGTAAGACAGGGGTAATAACTGTACCTACCTCTCGCGGTTATGTTAAAGATGAAAAGAGAAGCTTGTACAGAACCTCGATAGAGGTTGTGTGAAACTCGATAGAACGTTAGCAGGATCCACTGTCTTTCAAAAAAATTTTTTTTATGTTTATTCATTTTTTGAGACAAAGAGACAGAAAATGTGAGTGGGGGAGGGGCAGAGAGAGAGGGAGACACAGAATCTGAAACAGGGTCCAGGCTCTGAGCTGTCAGCACAGAGCCCGGAGCAGGGCTCAAACTCACAAACCGTGAGATCATGACCTGAGCCAAAGTTGGACGCTCACCCGGCTGAGCCACCCAGGCGCCCCTACAGGAACTGCTTTCTTAAAACACTGAAATCAAGTACACCAGCGACCATCCTAACATACAAGATTGAATGAAAGTCCCCTGAAGGGCACTTGAGTACAGATTTCTCTGCTAACTTGTTGGAAGAATTTGTCTCCGTTCTGGGCCTGGGCTCGTTCACCTTTATAATAGAATAATATTCCGGGCCTTACTTCCCTCCCAGGACTCCTGAGTGGTTAAGACAGATGAAATGTGTCAAAGGGATTTGTTACCAGGAAAGGGTGCTGGGGTTGGGGATGGGCGGCTCCTTCCACCCTCCCGCCTTCCTTCCTTGCAGCCGCCTCCTCTCTGCCCCTCCTCAGGCTCCTGGAGATGACTGTGACTTGACCTCTCTGAGCTGTTTGGGGAGAGCGGTTTCCTCACCTAGGCCCTGGCCTGGTGCTTCAGAGCTAGATCATCAGATTAACAAGAGGAACCCCTCTGATGTCCTAAAAAGAATTCCTCCCATTTTTAATGTGGCAGTTTACAAGGCCTCTTCAAACCCATCATTCTTGTTGAACCTCACATGACACGAATCTCACATGTCGGGGTTATTGTGGACCCATTTTACAGATGAGGAAACTGAATCTTGGAGGAATGAGGTGACCTGTCCAAGTGACTTTAAGCAGGTACTTCTTGGCCTCTACGGTGTCTGCCTGGAGAAGGGCCAGCGGCGCTCAGTGGGCTGGAAGGACTGGGAGGGAGGACTGGGCTGAGCTGGTGTTAACATCCATTAGAGCCTGGTGCTATGGGCAAAAGCTCTGATTGACTTGGACTCAGCACGGACCCCACCACTTGGGACTGGGTGACCCTGGACAAGGCCCTTCGCGTGTCATGTATCTGTGAAATGGAGATACCACTCTGCAGTGTTGTTATAAGAACTCAGTGATGGGCTACAGGCATTCAAAACACTGTCCTGATTCTTCTGGGCTCCACTCTGCCCCCGGGTCTCTAAGCTCATTATCCTCCCAGCTCTAGTCAATGAGTCAACAACCCAAACTGCCCTTCCATGTCCACCACCCAACCTGTTCAGTTGCTGCCCTTGACAAACTCTGGGCTCCAGCTCCTGGAGGCCATCAGCCGTGCGCCCAGCACAGCTGTCCCGGGGGGATTCTCAAGTTCAGAAAAAGGCACAGGGTGGGAAGGGTACTCCATGTACCTTGAGTGGCATGACAGTGACCGGACCACCAATGGGGCCCAGCTTCACTCAAGCCTTGCAGCTCACGGTCCACCCCCTCCCAGGGCAGAGACTGGACATCTTTACATGTGGGCCCAGGGGAGCTGGGGAAGGGTTTGAAGGAGCTGAGCCCCCCTCTTGGCTTTGGCTGCATTTTTAAATTTTTTCACTCCAGTGGGGTCAGATTTTACATCACTGACTTTGTAAATTTAAAAAACATTTTTTTTAATGTTTATTTTTTGGAGTGAGAGAGAGAGAGCGAGCAGGGGAGGGGGCGAGAGAGAGGGAGACACAGAATCTGAAGCAGGCTCCAAGTTCTGAGCTGTCAGCACAGAGCCTGACATGGGGCTCAAACTCATGAACTGTGAGATCATGATTGAGCCGAAGTTGGACGTGTAACCGACTGAGCCACCCAGGTGCCCCTGATTTTGTAAAATTTAACAGAAAAATGAATTCTTTGGTCCTAGATAAATGCAGTTTGGTTGTCCAAATTCTTTCGAACATAGGGATGATGGAGAAGGAAATGACAATTTATTGAGGAACAACTGTGTGCCTGGCCCTTTACATGGACGTGTTAACACATTTGATCCTCCTGAACTCCCTACTGGGTAACTACAGTTAGTCCATTTCACATTTAGGGTCAAAGAAGTAAGCCAAAGTCACCCCACAGGCAGGAGGCAGAGCTGTAACCCGAGATCAGCAGACGGTGACAAGTTCCCGCCCGCAGCTGCTCAGATCCCAACCCATTGTCCTGATTTCCAGGAAAGAGTTGACTCTTGTCCCCTGGCACCGGCCACCCGCCTGTCCCAGAGGCCACTCTGGCTTCCTGTAGACTCCCGGGACCAGTCCTTGCCCTGGAAGTTCACCTCCAGAACATACCATGCTCTCAGGATATACAAAACCGAAACTTTAACCCAGGAATGTGCCCCTCCTCTCCTGTAGGAGGCAGATGCTGGCTTCCACATCTGGATAGGAGAAGAGAAGTCAGCCCATCCTCTCCCGTGTCACGTCCCACCCTGACCCCATCTCGGAGGGACTGATTCTTCTTTGGCCACCTCTGCCCTTGTCTGGCTGAGGGAACCTGATGGTTTTCAATCTCGTGATTGCACAGGAGTCAGGACCAGCTGCCCCGGGCGGCG
>NW_024412420.1:17626310-17627092 GCF_014898765.1 Herpailurus yagouaroundi
GGTGGGCTGAGGGGCAGGCGACAGTCTCCCAAGCTAAAGTGGGGGTGGGGGTGGCGGTGCGATGGGAGGGCCCAAGGGGAAGAATCCCCACGATGGGGGCAGCTCTATTAACTGAGCGCGTACTTGGTTCAGGCTGCGCGCTGAGCGCTCTGCAGGCATTACTTGACTCTGATGGGGGAACTGCCTCAGTCTCAGAGTCTGCAATGTGCACACCAGGACTCTGTGGCCGGGCTTATAAGTCACGCAGTTCGTAAGAGGAAGAAGAAGTGGAGAATAGTTTCCTCGCCGAGTTCCAGGTTCCTCGTTCCATAAAAAGGGGGCTGAGCAGGATAAGCGGGTCTCAGACCTCAGCCATCTGCAGCTGCAAAAGCTCCCCAGCTGATTCCAAAGGGTAGCTGGCATCGAGAACATGGGCTAGAAGATCCCCGATCCCCAGATCCCCGAAGGCCCCTCCAGCCAGGGCCTCTGCAAAGCTAAGGAATCCACTTCCTCTACCGGCCTTCCCCTCCCCCATTCATCCCTCCCCTCCCCCCACCCATCCTGCATCCACCCCACAACTGGATTTGAGGGTACCACCTAGCATCACTCTCCCCAGGGTCAGTGGGGCCGTCACAGCTCCCTGTAGACTTGGAATCTCGCAGTGGACAGGGAGCAGGGCAGTGCTCACTCACTGCTCAGATGGCTACACTGAGCCCAGAGGCGAAGCAAGAATTCCCAAAGGCACACTGATTTAGAAATACGGGGGTGGGGGGGCGCCTGGGTGGCGCAGTCGGTTAAGCGTC
>NW_024412420.1:17627492-17642159 GCF_014898765.1 Herpailurus yagouaroundi
CTCTCTCTCTCTGTCTCAAAATAAACTAACATTTAAAAAAAAAGAAATGCAAGGGAAACTCACAGAAGAAACTTAAAGGGTTTGAAAGTGGATGTCTGGGGCAGGAAAAGAAACAGGACAAGAGGACCGTTTTGTGCTACCATTTGGTTAACATTTATATACATGTTACTTTTTGCTAAAAATAATAATTGATTTGGGGCGCCTGGCTGGTTCAGTCGGTGGAGCGTGCAACTCTTGACTTTGGGGTCATGAGTTCGAGCTCAAAGTTGGATGTAGAGATTACTTTAAAAACATAGTAACTGATTAAAACACAGCAACAAAGAAAGTGACCTGCCCACTGGCACTGGGCAAGTTACAGCCTACGCCTATGCTGGGACAGGAACCCGTGTCTCCTGATTTCCTCCAGTAGCTCTGTTGCCAAACATCCTGCCACAGCCTCTGGCCTGGCCACTGACCCGGTCCCAGGTCCCCTCCCCCACACTATCCAGAAGCCTGCAGGGCCTAGCAGAGTTCCATAGGCTCACCAGTCAGGTGCCTGATGATGAGGGCAGGCGCCAACAACTGCTCACCCCAAGGTGACTCAGGCAGGAAGGGGAAGGAGTAGGTGTGAGGGAGGAGAGGCTGTTTCTGTGCTCTCACTCCCCAAACTTAATCTTCAGGGCTGCCAGATCTGGCAAATAAAAATGTAAGATGCCCAGTTAAACTTGAATTTCAGACACACAGTGATTATTTTTTTTAAGTGTAAGTATGACTCAAATATTGCATGAGATGTACTTATACTAGAAAAAATTTCTGGGTCACCTGGGTGGCTCAGTCGGTGAAGTGTCCGACTTCGGCTCAGGTCGTGATCTCGTGGGCTGCAAGTTCAAGCCCCGGGTTGGGCTCTGTGCTGACAGCTTGGAGCCTGGAGCCTGTTTCAGAGTCTGTGTCTCCTTCTCTCTCTGCCCCTCCCTCACTCACACTCGGTCTCTCTCTCTCTCAAAAACAAATAAACATAAAAAAATTTTTTTTTTAATTTTTTTCTTTTTTTAAAGTTTATTTTTGCAGAGAGAGTGAGAGAGAGAGAGCATGAGGGGGGAGGGCCAGGGAGAGAGGGAGACACAGAATCTGAAACAGGCTTCAGGCTCTGAGCTGTCAGCACAGAGCCCGACGCGGGGCTCGAACTCACGGACAGCGAGATCGTGACCCGAGCCGAAGTCGGACGCTCAACCGATTGAGCCACCCAGGTGCCCCTAAAAAAAAAATGTTTTTTAATAAAAAATTTTCATTTCTACTCTGAGATTCGAATTTAATTGGGAATCTTATGTTTTATGTGGCAACTCAAGAGCTTGGGGGTGAAAGGCCCCATCCCTGGGGCCCTTGTGGCTCTTCTGTGGGGGCAGAACAGTAACTCTAAATGAAGAAAATCCTGCAGGGTGATTGGAAGAATCAGGGAGAGACTGAGAGAACTGGAAGGAAGGAAAGAGAGGGAAGCCGCCCAGTCCTTTATCCAGACCATTGCCTCTGAAAACAGCCATGGGCCTGGCCTGGAGGAACCTCTTCACCAGGGAGATACATCCAGGGACCTCTCCATGCCAGACTTCTCAGTGGAACCTCCTGTCACCTTCGGTGCCTCAACACTAGCACCTGAGGTCATCCAGCTGGGGCTGTAGTAAGAATAGAAACAGACCATATTTATAGAACATATCTATAACTTCTTAAACAAGAGGAAAGGGGAAAGGCAGAAGCCACACAGGAAAAGACCGATCACTAGATTTCCGATGACATAACAAAGACACAACTTGTGACCACAAAAGAACACATAAACCGGGGTGCCTGGGTGTCTCAGTCAGTTAAATGTTCGACTTCAGCTCAGATCACGATCTCACAGTCCGTGAGTTCAAGGCCCACTTCGGGCTTTCTACTGTCAGCGCAGAGCTCACTTCGGATCCTCTGTCGCCGCCCCCTCTTCCCTTCCCCTGCTCTCTCTCTCTCTCTCTCTCTCTCTCTCAAAAATAAACAAACATTAGAAAAAAAACCACAAACAAGGATAAAAGACAAATGACGGATTGAGAGTAGATATCTGCAACATATAAAATATCCAGAATACATAAAGAGCTCCCACAGTTCAACAGGAAAAAGACAAACACTGAAGAAAAATAAAGAATAATGTGATGGTTAGTTTTATGTGTCAACTTGGTGGATGTTTTGGGGTGGGATTCACATTGAAATTGATAGATTTTGGCTAAAGCCAGTTGCCCTCCATAATGTGAGTGGGCCTCATCCAATCAGTTGAGGGCCTGAATGGAACACAAAAAACCGTCCTTTCCAAACAAGGAGAAATTCTCCAGTGCTGGCCCACACTTCAGATTTTGGACTTTTCGCTTCCATAATCACGTGAGTCAATTCTATATAAATTTATATTAAATCTCTTTCTATATACACATCAATCGGTTCTGTTTCTCTGGAGAACCTAATACAAATAAGAACAGGCAATTCACAGAAGAAATACATATGCAGAATAAATGAAAAAAATGCTCAGCTTCCCTAGAGATCAAGAAAATGCAGATAAAACAACCATGGAATATCTTTTGTCATTAGATTGGCAAAACATCTTTTTTTTAACGTTTATTTATTTACTTTGAGAGAGAGAGAGAGAGAGAGAGAGAGAGAGCAAGCAGTGGAGGGGCAGAGAGACAGGGAGACAGAGAATCCCAAGCCGGCTCTGCACTGTCAGCACAGAGCCCAATGCTGGGCTCAAGCTCACAAACCGTGAATGAGATCATGACCTGAGCCAAAATCAAGGGTCAGATGCTTAGCTGACTGAGCCACCCAGGTGCCTGGCAAAACATCTTTTAAACTGGCATATTCAGGGGCGCCTGGGTGGCTCAGTCGGTTAAGCGTCCGACTTCAGCTCAGGTCACGATCTCGCGGTCCGTGAGTTCGAGCCCCGCGTCGGGCTCTGGGCTGATGGCCCGGAGCCTGGAGCCTGTGTCCGATTCTGTGTCTCCCTCTCTCTCTGCCCCTCCCCCGTTTATGCTCTGTCTCTCTCTGTCTCAAAAATAAATAAACGTTAAAAAAAATTTAAACTGGCATATTCAATGTTGGTGAGTATCTGAAAAATAAGTTCCCTCAAATAGTGTGACTGGGAGTGTAAACGGGAAAAGAATTAAAGCAATCTGGCAGCAACATTTCAAATGTGCACATCCTTTACCTAGCAATATTACTTTTAGGGATTCAACCTCCATTTGAGCACTCGGAAACATGTTCACACATATTTATTGCATAATTATTTGTAACTGCAAAAAAATGGAAACACACAAAGGTCCCTTAAATGAGACTGGTTAAATGAGACTGTATGTAGCATCTACAGTGGGAACGTAAAGCCATCCCATGTTCATGAATAGGAAGACTTAGTAAATATTATGTTGGCAATGCAGCCCAAATTGACCTATAGATTCAGTGCATTGCCTATCAAAATCTCAGCTGTCAGAACAGAAACAGATTCTAAAATTCACATAGAAATTTGAGGGACCCAGAATAGCCAAAACAATTTTGAAAGAGAAGTTGGAAGACCCCCGCTTCTTCCAATTTCAAAACTTGCTACAAAACTGTAGTAATCAAGACAATGTGTATTGGCATGAGGTCAGATGTATAGATCAATGGAATAGAATTGAGAGTCCACAAATAAACCCTCACATTTACAGCCAATTGATTTAAAAAAAATTTTTTTTAAGTTTATTTATTTTTGAGACAGAGAGAGACAGAGCATGAACAGGGAAGGGTCAGAGAGAGAGGGAGACACAGAATCGGAAGCAGGCTCCAGGCTCCGAGCCATCAGCCCAGAGCCCGACGTGGGGCTCGAACTCACGGACCGCGAGATCGTGACCTGAGCTGAAGTCGGACGCTTAACCGACTGAGCCACCCAGGCGCCCCTCAATTGATTTTCTCAAAATTAAAAATCACAAAGTCTGGCCAAAGGGGCCTGGGAGGGCTCAGGGAATGGGACAAATGGGGATGGACCCTTTGATGTCATATCTCTTTGTGACTCTGGAAGTTTCTTTTCAGTTGCTTCTTTTCAGTCTTCCCTGTTCAAAAAATGATGCACCCTCCTTAAAAGCAAAAAGCAGAGGGAGAGAGATTCCTAAATTGGAGGGCTTAAAGACACTGGAGTATTTCTTGAAGAATGTGAAAGATGTTCTGCAGTTTTGGGGGGAACTGTACCCTATCCACTGAAGTGGAATTTCACTGCACCCATTTTAACAAGTAAATGCATTTTGCTTATAGTAAATATATTTCACATTTCTTTGCCATAGTAATCAAAATAACTGCATGTGATTCAGATTTTTCTAAAGCTTGGACTCATACGTTGATTATTAATTACCTTGTCCTTTGAGAGTGATACCCACAGGGCGCACCGACTTATCCAGGACCGTTTGCCCCTACACCCAGTGTCTCCAGGATGTTAAGCTTCTAAGTCCTTCAGTCTGTCTTTTGCATTTTGTTTCTGTTGAATGCTTTTAATCCGTGCTCAACTCCAAGTGACTCCTTCTAGAAACTTCCGTGCACACATCCCCTGGCATTTCTATCATCTACTGTTTCTGGGAAGTCGGGTAACATGTATTAAAAATATATGAGATAAGTGGGGCACCTGGCTGGCTTAGTTGGTAGAGCATGAAACTCTTGATCTTAGGGTGCTGTAGAGCCCCACGTATGTGTGCGTGTATGTGTGTGTGTATGTGTATGTGTATGTGCATATATGTATACATATACATATATAAAATAAGACAAAAGAAGCTGTGTGAAGGAAACTTTGAGCTCTTTCATGGAGACGGTTTATGATCCTTTTGAGACGGTTTCTCAACCTCAACACTACTAATATTTCAGGCAGAATAATCTTTGTGATGGGTGTCGTCCTTTGCATTAGAAGATGTTTAGCAGCATCCCTGGCCTCCGCCTACCAGATGCCAGGAGCACCTCCCCCTTGTTGTAACAACCCAGAATATCTCCGCACACTGCCAAATGTCCCTGGTGTGCAAATCGCTCCTTTAAGGATATTTTTCGTGAGACTCGTTTCAATCACTCTATTTTTTTTTCCTCCCGCGTTTGTTTTTTACATGGTTCTGTGCAGTTGTGATTAAGACGCTCATTGATTGAGTAGCCTAACATTTCATGAAAAGTGTGCGTGCACGCGCTTTGTTAATGGAAGCGTGAGCTATACTCCTTTGCCTCAGGATATACAGGGAGGAAACTGCACAAAAGCCAGAGCAGGCAAAGAGTAGTCTTGATTCTCAGCAGGAGCCTCCATCGTTCCCCAGACCTCTAGCCCCAGGCTGAGCACCGCTGCTACACAATCCCTCCACCCTGCCACTCCCCCACGGCAGACTGCCACCACCCCTAAGTTGGGCTGTTTGTCCCCTCTCCCTGCCTCGCACTCAGCTCAAGCTGTTTACCCTGCAGTGCCCCACTCTGTATAACCAAACATGGCCCTTCCTCCCAGGCCTGGAACGAGGCTTTCTCTGGGCCTCTCCTCTCCCCTGGTGCATGTATCAACCGCCTCGGCCTGAGCCGCGTCCTTTGGCACTGGGCGCCTGGCTTTTTTTGCTGGCTAATCTGTTCCGTGTGGTCCACTTCTCTCCTCACGGGCCATGTCAGTTCCTGGAAGGCAGGGCTGACCCAAACAAGGAATCCATTTCTACTATGCCCCCACCCCCAGCCCAGCCTTGTGCCAGGCACCCAACAGCTCCTCGAGCCCACAACGTTGAACTTGGCATTTAATCCCTGCCCAAGGCTGCTCTTCCCATCTGGTTTCCTAAAGCTCTCCCCCCACCCCCACCCCCGCACCCCTGTCTAGGCACTTCTCCAACCCCTCCCCACCTGCCAGTTAAAATCCTCCCAGATTCAGCTCAAAAAGGTGCCCTTAAGGTGGAATTAAATATTTTCCTCCCTGCCGAGACCCAGCCTATCACCTCTTCCCTACACACATCTGTAACACCTGGCACACGACTTTGCATTTTACGTTAGATCTAACGTGAGCCTGTCTCACCTTCTCCACCCACTCACACCCCGCTGCCAGCGCCCTAAGGAAGGGGACTGAGAGCTGTTTATCCTTGCCCTCCCAACTCTCTTTCAACTCCTTTGGGGCCTGGCTGCCCAGCATTTAATGAGTTTGTTGAACAGAATAGAAACAGGTGCACGAACGTCCCTAATCCAGAAGCTGACATCCCGTAAACGTCCTTGAACGCACTGTGTAAGGGGTAGCTCCCTTGTTGGTCAATGTCTTCAGACAGGCACTGTCCCACCTTGGGGCAAACTCTACCAGGCGCCCGCAACCCTGCCGAGCCGGGCCCGGACGTCACATGATTGTCCAATCACATGATCCCGCAAAAAAGTGGGGGAGGGTGGGAAGAGAGACGTAGGGAGGGGGGAAAGAGAATTGAGTAAGAAAGCAGCACAGCTTTCCAGGCTGGCCCCGCCTCTACATCGACCAATAGCCAGTAGAAGCCCGACATTCAGGACACCTGGCCAATGGAAATTGAGGTGGGCGGGCCATCGCGCTGCCAGGCCCAAGTCCGGGAGCTTCCCGGCCGCGGCTACCCAGAGAGCGCGGAGCGAGTCGCAGGTAAGGAGGGCGGCCGCGCAGATCTCTCGCTTGCTTCTTCCCAGGGGTTCGGCCAAGCGGACGAGAGGCTTGGGATTCCTCCAGAGTTTCAGCCGGGAGGCAAGAGAAGACTGGCTTAGAGAAACTCCTTTGGGGATTTCCGATGCACTGGAGACAGTTTTAGGGGGTGGGAGTAAGCAGTGACTGCAGTGACCCACGTGAGAATGGGGCTCTCTCCCTCTCCAGCATCCTCGGGAGCTGCAGCCCTTTCCCCCAAAGCTGGGGCCACTCTATTCTTGAGCCGGCTCCGGCCGCGTCCCGGTGCTGGTGGTGGTGTTGGTGGGTGGCCCCTGGGCGCCTGGGAATGAGAGAGGCGTCGGCCCCTGGTCCGGGAGCTCAGAGAGCTGCGAGTGGGCTGGAGACCCTGGTTCCTTCAAAGATAGCATGGACTTGGGAATGGTGACTGAACCCCTGGGCTGTGTCTGACTCTCCCTTACTTCCTCTGGAGCGGGGTGGAACCAGCTAACTTCCGCCTCTCTCGGCCACTTTTCCTGCTCGCTCGCAGTTGGGTTCCCTCACCTTTTGGGAATCTCTCTCCTGACGCTCGGAGTTGGGGGCTGCCACCTAGTGGAAGATGGCAGAGCTGGGGGTTTGAAGAGGCAGGCTCCTGTCCTCCCTCTCTACTGTGGGCTGGGGGTGAGAGAGGCTGCCATTCAGAACCCTACTGAGACGAGTTAGGCCCCTTCTTCCCCCATCCCTGATCCTGAGTGTGTACGCGCGTCTGTACATTTGTATTCACTAGAAGCATTCGCTATATTCCCTAACCTTAGGATACCAAGGACGGAAAGTATGTGTAAATAAATCACTAGGGTGTTCAATGGTCTGAGATCTGTGCAGACAGCACCCCTTTTGGCTTAAGCCAGGGTAGTGGGACGGCCTATGAGAGGTTGAGGTTGGACTCCCAGGAAGCAGGTGGGACCAGCTATGGATGCCTTGCCTGGGAGCTGTGGGTGTTGCTGAGAGGGTGAAAGGGGCCAAGGTCCAGGATCAGCCAGACAATGGCCTCCTGGAAATGGTCTTTGAACTGGGAATGGGGCACCGAGGAAAGCCAGGTGAGGGAGAGAGGGTGCCAGTGACTGGGCGAGTGTAAGTCCTTGCCACCCATAGCGTGCAATGTCCACTCACAGACTCATGGGGAAGCTGAGGCCCAAAGGCAGGAAGCTACTTTTGAGGCTCTCACAATCAGTGGTGGCAATTCTAGGACTAGCACTCAAGTGCAGTACCCAGGCAGCCCCTGCACTTGTCGTTTCTGTTTTGTCTTGTCCTCCTGCTCAGAAAATGCTTGTCTCCCTCCTCTGCTTGGACCCCAGGCCTCTAGTCTCCTGGGATTGGGGGTGGGGGTGGGGGTGGGGGTCCATTCCTGGGCACTGTCCATGGTGCCACTTTGTGAAACAAACCCAGGTCCAGTATGCTTTGGAGCCATCAAAGCCTGTCATCTCCATGACTTGATATATGACATGGGCATGTTACTAAACATTTCTGAGCCTCAGTTTCCTCCTTTGAAAAGTAAAGGAAATAATTACTACTTTGGATGGTTGTTTCAAAGAAGAAAGAAAATAATATAGTGTAACTGGTGCACGAGAGGGTCAACAAACATTACTGTTTTTGCTCCTCTAGGCTGGGTAACATCTCTTGGGCCCATCCCATTGACCTAGCAGGGCTGGCTGAGCTTGGGGAAAAGTCATTAAGGAAGTGAAAGGCCCCACAGAGATCGATGATCATTTTTTTCCACTGTTGCAGCTGGGTGGGCACATGGGGTCCTCTCCACAAACTGCTGAGTTTCGGCTTTGGGGTAGGGGGAGAGGCAGGGGTTGGAAGTGGTATGTTTGAGGAGCCTGAAAGGGTCCAGTGGTGTTGTGTGGTCCCTTAGAACACAGGTGTCTCAAAGGCTGGCCCAGTCTGTGCATCCCCTTCCCTGGGTGGGGTGGAGACAGTCAGTGGGCAGGTGTGGCCTCTGGGGAAGGCAGCTCAGATTACACTGGCTACCACACTTCCCGTTTCACAACTTTCTCAACTCATTGGTTTCCCATATCATCATGTGACCCTCCTCCCTTGCCCCCAACAGGCCTTGGCAGGTGTGACCACAGCATCAGACAAGGAGGCATCTGGAGGGTCTGGCTGGGGAAGTGGAACCCTTGCTTTTCTTCAAGGGGGGACTCCCTCTTTGCTCCCCAGCTCAGTCTTCCCATGACTACCGACACCTCCTCACCCCCTGGAGGTGACCCATGCCCCTACAGATCAGATCCCCAAATTTTCCTTTCATATGCCTACATCTTTTTTTTTCCCTAAGACTTTATTTATTTATTTTTTTATGTAATCTCTACAGCCAACATGGGGCTCGAACCTGCATCTCTGAGATCAAGAGTCGTATGCCTTACCGACTAAGCCCCCACACACCTACATCTTTACACACTTACCCACAGAGACTGAGGCATCTGGCCACGTTTGGGGGACACGGGTTTTGTTTTTTTAATGTTTTTATTTTTGAGAGAGACAGAGTGTGAGTGGGGGAGGGGCGGAGAGAGAGGGAGACACAGAATCCAAAGCAGGCTCCAGGCTCTGAGCTGTCAGCACGGAGCCCGACGCAGGGCTCGAGCTCACAAATCGCAATGTCATGACCTGAGCCAAAGTCGGACACTCAACTGACTGAGCCACCCGGGTGCCCCAGGGGACACAGGCTGACACATGTACCTGCATCAGTATTCATGCTCATCGCTGTACGTGTGCTGGTGCACGTGTGACACATACGCAGGACACATATAGGGCGCACATCTTTTTTCCCTCCTGGACAAGGAATTGTTGGAGAAGCTCAGGCAGTATCTGGCCTGGGCTGGACTGGCCCCAGAATCGAGGGTCACCTGGGCTCAAGCCAGTTGCCAGATGCCTCTTGGTATTTTGCAGGCAGACCATGTGGACTTTGGTGAGCTGGGTGGCCTTAGTGGCAGGGCTGGTAGCTGGAACACAGTGCCCAGATGGTCAGTTCTGCCCTGTGGCCTGCTGCCTGGACCCAGGAGGAGTCGGCTATAGCTGCTGCAGTCCTGTTCTGGTGAGTGCCCTTCTGCCCAGGTGAGAGCTGGCAGGCTGGGATTTCCCAAAGGGTCATCTTAGCTTGGCTAGAGGAGGCGGCCGAGCTTGGGTCCTTCAGTTTATCTCCTCCTCTCACTTTCCAGGGCAAGGGGCCCACAGCGCTGAGCAGGCATCTGGGCAGACCCTGCCAGGTAGATGCCCATTGCTCTCCTGGCTACTCCTGCCTCCTCACCATCTCGGGGACCTCCAGCTGCTGCCCATTCCCAGAGGTGAGGGTGCTATTAGCCCAAAAGAGGGGCTCAAGTCTGCATACAGACGTTTCCTCCACTCACCCCAGGTAAAAAGTCCTCGCCAATGCAGGCATCTCTGTCCCACAGGCTGTGTCGTGCGGTGACGGCCGCCACTGCTGCCCACGGGGCTACCACTGCAGCGCTGACGGGCAGTCCTGCTTCCGAAGACCAGGTGCGGCAGGGGTGGAGGTGGAGGGTGGGCAGATGGGTGGTCTGTGGAGGCTGGACTGCCCAGGAACCCAGCCATCTGGGTGACCTGATTCCTGACCTTGTGCCCTCATTCCTGTGGCATCTGTACTAAGCAACGCCTTTGCTCTGGACAGAAGGGCACACTAGGCTAGGAAGGGGCAGGAGACAATGCCAGCCTCCAGGCCCAGGGCCAGGCATTGTGAGGGTGGAGAGACGCCAAGCTGGGCTGGTTTAAGGCCAATGCAGGCAGTGGATGCCCCTGCCCTGTGCCGTGTTGCTGAGGCAATGAGTGGCTTGTGAGGAGAGTGGGTTAGGAGTGCCTGGGAGAACACCCAGCCCCAGTGTCGGCCCCCTAGTCCCCACCCCCCACCCCCAAGCCCGCAGGCCCTGGTGCCAGCCACTCCTTCAGTGATGGGATAATGGCTTCCACTGACTGGGTTGGCGGAATCCTGGGTCATCCTGTCCACAGATACCAACCCCTTGGGTGCCATCCAGTGCCCTGATGGCCGGTTCGAATGCCCCAACTCCTCCACGTGCTGCACTATGCTAGATGGCTCCTGGGGATGCTGCCCCATGCCCCAGGTACAGGCTTGGGAAGATGGGGGGCGGTGGGGAGCAGTAGGGGCAGAGCAGGGGACTGGAGGGAGCCAAGACAAAATCAGAACCATCTCTTGTCAGGCTTCTTGCTGCGAAGACAAGGTGCACTGCTGTCCCCATGGTACCTCTTGTGACCTGGCTCATGCCCGCTGCCTCACGGCCACAGGGACCCACCCCCTGGCAAAGAAGATTCCTGCACAGAGGAGTAACCGGGCAGGTTAGGGGATGGGAGAGCATCGGGTTGGGGGTTGGAAGCGGGGCAAGGCCTCATCTGGCTCCCAGCTGGGGAGAAGTTCCCCACCGCCTTGGCTGCCCACAGGCCTCTCTCCCCTTTCAGTGGTCCTGTGCCCCGATGCACAGTCCCAGTGCCCTGATGGTTCTACCTGCTGTGAGCTGCCTCGTGGGAAGTATGGCTGCTGCCCAATACCTAATGTGAGTGAGGGGCTGTGTGCCCACAGCCACCTGGCCTGGACACCTAAGCACTCCAGGGGGTGGGGCCGGCCGGCAGGCTGTTGGGAGCCTGGCCACTCAGGACGCATGCCACCCCCTAGTGGGAGACTGAGGCAGCGTCCGCTGTCTCCTGGCTGCTCCCCGAGCTGACGGAGACTCCACGTCACAAAGACCTTCTCCCACCCCCACCCAGGCTGTCTGCTGCTCGGACCACCTGCACTGTTGTCCCCAGGACACTGTGTGTGACTTGGTCCAGAGCAAGTGCCTCTCCAAGGAGAACGCTACAGACCTCCTCACCAAGCTGCCGGCGCACGCAGGTACCAGAGTCTGGCCACAGACCCCATTCCGCCTGCACCATGCGCAGGAGCTCTCCACCAAATTGTTCCAGCAACAGATACGGGGGTGGGGGGGCTGATGCCCACAGGGCAGGTACAGGCCTCTTCCTCCACACTGGCTATTGCCTTAGGATCACTGCTGTGATCCTAAATGTACTCCCCATCCTCGGCATCTGGTTCTAGCTACGGAGCCAGCAAAGGGTTGGGTACCCCAAGGGTTCCCAGTGCCACTGCTAACCTGTTCTCCTGGCATTCGTCACAGTGCAGGAGGTGAAGTGTGACATGGAGGTGAGCTGCCCAGACGGCTACACCTGCTGCCGCCTACAGTCGGGGGCCTGGGGCTGCTGCCCTTTTGCCCAGGTACCCGGGAGTAGTGGGTGGGCTGGACTGAGCAGAAGGTGGCAGCCAGCTAGGCCCCGGTGCCCACCGTCCCCTGTCCATCTGCCCTAGGCTGTGTGCTGTGAGGACCACGTACACTGCTGCCCGGCTGGCTTCAAATGTGACACAGCAAAGGGTACCTGTGAACAGGGGGCCCAGCAGGTGCCCTGGATGATGCAGGCCCTAGCCCGCCTCCGCCTGCCGAAACCCCAAGCCGTGGAGAACGATGTCCCTTGTGATAACATCACTAGCTGTCCCTCCTTCAATACCTGCTGTCGACTCACGTCTGGGGAGTGGGGCTGCTGTCCTGCCCCAGAGGTGTGTGGGTAGGGGGATAGCTTGGGGTGCGGGGGGGACAGTGTCTTGGCCTGGGCGGGTAGACTCCTGTTGGCTTTGTTCTTCTGTCGCCTGTCTGGCCCGCAGGTGGCACACCAGCTCTCTGAGACTGTGTCCCAGCCGGAGGAGCTGGGAGTAGGAGAGGGAGTCCGGGTAGGCAGGGGGCTTCCCGTCCCACATAGGAGCTTCCTAGACCATCCTTATCTGCCACTCCCCTTACCCCCCTACAGGCTGTCTGCTGCTCAGACCACCAGCACTGCTGCCCCCATGGCTACACGTGCTTGGCTGGGGGGCAGTGTCAGAGGGGGAACAAGGTGGTGACTGGATTGGAGAAGATGCCTGCCCGCCGGGCTTCCCTGCCTCACCGCAGAGACATGGGCTGTGACCAGCACACCAGCTGCCCAGTGGGGCAGACCTGCTGCCCAAGCTTGCGTGGGGGCTGGGCCTGCTGCCAGTTGCCTCACGTGAGTGCCCTCCCGCCTGCCTCGGACAGGGGAGCGGAGCCCTCCTGGGGAGAGGGGGGAGAGCCTTTAACGCCACTCTGTCCCTCCCAGGCCGTGTGCTGTGAGGACCGCCAGCACTGCTGTCCGGCTGGGTACACCTGCAACGTGAAGGCCCGATCCTGTGAGAAGGAGGCAGAGTCTGCCCACCTTGCTGCCCGCCTGGCCCGTGGCCCTCACGTGGGTGTGGGGGACGTGGAATGTGGGGCCCGGCACTTTTGCCACAATAACCAGACCTGCTGCCGAGAGAGCCGAGGGGGCTGGGCTTGCTGTCCCTATCGCCAGGTCAGTGCCAGCCCCCTCCTGCCCCCACGGGGCTGGGTATCCACGGGAGCTGGGTCCTGCTGTGTCCAGGTCTGACTCCCCCCTCTGGCCGTCCAGGGAATCTGTTGTGCAGATCAGCGTCACTGCTGCCCTGCTGGCTTCCGATGTGGGGCCAAGGGAATCAAGTGTCTGCGCAGGAAGAGCCTGAGCTGGGACATGCCCTTGAAGGACCCAGCCCCGAGACAGCTGCTGTGAGGAGAGACTGAGGACTGAAGACACTCTGCAGCCCTCGGGACCCTGCTCAGAGAGTACCCACTGCTCAGGCCTCCCCAGCACCTCTCCCCCACCAGATTCTCCCGATTCCCCGATTCTGAGTCCCCCGCCCATCATGGGAGGTGGGGCCTCAATCTAAGGCCTTCCCTGTCTCGGGGAGGGCTGTGGCGAAAGCCATGTTACAAGCTGCCATCCCCTCCCCCAGTTTCCATGAACCCTGTGGCCAGGTGCTCTTCCCTATCCACAGGTGTGTGTTTGTGTGTATGTGTGTCTGTGTGTGTGTGTGTGTACGTGTGCGCGCGCTGCAGTAAAGTTTGTACACTTTCTTAATAGTGTCTGATTTTGGCCACCCTGCCTGCCCCACCATGAGCAAGGGCCCCCATCCCCTGTCCACATTCCCCAACCCCACAGAAAGACCCACACGGAGTTAATCTCACCAGTTTTATATTTGCCGTTACCCACAGCAATCCCATCACATTATCCCCTAGTCCCCAGAGCCGCCCCCGCCACCAGCCCTGTGACCTCGTAGCCCAGAGGTGAGCTAGTCAGCAAGCAGCATCCCCTCCCCTCCCTGGGGTCCACAGAGAAGGCCCCCTCCCTTCCCAGCCCTCACACTAGCTGCTGAGGCCGGTTGCCCCTCCTGCTTTCCCACAATAGATCTTTCTATGTACAGCCACGTTTATACAGGCACTGCTTCCCCCCACCCAGCCCTCCTTCCCCAGCACCTCCCAATGGGAGTCTGGACCCCTCCCACCTCCCGGTCGGAGGTCGACACGGGTCCCTCCCGAAACATTACCCAGTACATACCACTGGACAGCTCCGCAGGCCCCCCGGGCACCTCTCCAGGAGGGGGACTGAAGACTAAGAGCGCGGGCCCCCGCGGGCCCCGGGGGCACGCACCCTGGGGGCGGGCCCGGGTGGAAGGGGCGGGGGCGGAGGCGGGGCCGGCCCGGGCGGAGCCGCTACTTGACGTTGAACACCATAAGCGGCCGCTCCTCCCGGCGCTGCCAAGGGCTCTTCTTGTCGCCCGCCTCGTCGCCCACCTCCGCCCCCAGCTCGTCCTCCGGGCTGGTGAGCGAGTCGCGCCGCAGCTCGCTGGCGCTGCTGCGGGAACTGTCCCCGCGGCTGCGGCCCCGACCCCGGGGTACCGTGGCCGCCCGGCCCTCGGGCGCCGCCACTTCGTCCAGCAGCGGCGTCAGCGAGTTGTCCTCGGGGGAGCAGAGGCCCGTGCGGCTCTCGCTGCTGCTCGGCTCCGTGTCCTCGCTGAGCGCCAGGCGCGGGGGCGCGGGAGGCGGCGGCGGCGGCGGCGGGGGTGGCGGCGGGGCGGCGGACGGGGTCCCCCTTGGCCGCGCCGGGAGGAGCGGCCGCTTATGGTGTTCAACGTCAAG
>NW_024412420.1:17652159-17687945 GCF_014898765.1 Herpailurus yagouaroundi
TTCCTTCCTTCCTTCCTTCCTTCCTTCCTTCCTTCCTTCCTTCCTTCCCCCCTTCCTCCCTTCCTCCTACCTTCTCTCCCTTCTCTTCTTTCATTCTTTTTTTTCTTTTTCTTTTCTTGTTTCCCTCCTTTTGTCTCTCCCTCTCCCCCTTCCTCCCTCTTTCTCAGAAATTTCCATCTAACCAGATTTCCCAGTCTTCTTATGTAACCAATTTTTCACAACCTCAACACAGGATTTAGCATTCGTCCCTGGTGAGTTTCATCTTGTTGGTTTCCACCCAACTTTACAATCTGTCAAGGCTGCCTTGAATGGGCTTCAGTCACCCATTGTGCTGGGGCTCCCGGGCTTCAGTCACCCATTGTGCTGGGGCTCCCTCACAGCCAGCAGCCACCTGCGGGGTGGAGAGCAGCTTCCCTGCCTCCTTTCAGGGGTCTCATGACAATACCAGGCAGCTCAGAACCAGGATGGAGCTTGTAGAAGGAACAACCTTCTAGAGATCTTCTTCAGCTTTATCAAAATTCTTCAGTTTTAAATCCAGCTCACATTTCTGTCTTGCCAAACGCTTTGCTGGATCAAGATAAACTGTCTGGGCCCATCCAGTTGCAGTGGTGGAGTGGAGAGGGAGTCTGGCTGGTGTTGAAGGATCACAGCAGCTTAATCTTTTCCTAAGCAGTCACAGTCACCCAACTAAAAACCTGTTCTGGAACTTGCCATGCATGGATATCAAATTGTTTTCTTTTCAAAATTTACCTTTACCTATTTGGGTAAAATCAAATACCAGAAGTTCCTGTGAAGTAAGTCTGTTCGTCAATGGCTTCCCCCAACACTTAGCATCTAGTCCCAAGTCCTACCCATGGCTGAAAGATGCTGCCTGCCTGCTCCCCAGCCCTGACCTCAACTGGACCCATGCCTGCCTCCAATCCATGGGCCTCCTTGCTTTTACTTAAACACATCAAGCCTGCTCCCACCTCAGGGCCTTTTCACTGGCTGCTCTTTCTGTCCAAAACATGTTATTCCTGTGCAGCCATTGTCTCTTTCATCCATCTCTCTCCTCACCTCATCGGAGAGGCCTTCCCTGACCACTCTACCTAAAATGGCAGCCCTCTCCCACAGAATTCTATCACAATCTCTTTACCTTTATTTTTACTCCCAGCACTGACCACCACTGACCATACATTTATTTACTTGTTTCCTCTTTACCCCGGGTTGAATGTAAATTCCAAAAGGGCAGGTACGTTGTTTTGTTCATTCCCCCGTCTCAGCACTGGGAGAGCACTGGGCACATGGTAGGCACTCAATAAATATTTATTGAACCCATAAATCAACGTTTATTTATTTTTGGGACAGAGAGAGACAGAGCATGAATGGGGGAAGGGCAGAGAGAGAGGGAGACACAGAATCGGAAACAGGCTCCAGGCTCTGAGCCATCAGCCCAGAGCCCGACGCGGGGCTCGAACTCCCGGACCGGGAGATCGTGACCTGGCTGAAGTCGGACGCTTAACCGACTGCGCCACCCAGGCGCCCCTTGAACCCATAAATCAACACGTTTCTCAGGACTCCTGGTGGACCCTGACAGCTATCCCTGGATTCCAGTCTCAGCGGGCGGAGGGAGAGCTATCTTCCATTCCTAGGCCCGTGAACTCCTTGCCCGGGGCCTCTTTCCTAACTGAAGAGCCTTCTCCTTGATGGGGAGGAAGGGTAGCTGGACAGCAATGCCTGATCTCCTCTCCCTGGTGTGATGCTGCCTTCCTCAGGCTGAGGGTTTAGTCAGCCTCCCCTGCCCCTCCTCAATCTGAACATGGCTTTAAAAGCTTTCTTTTCTTTTCTTTTCTTTCTTTTCTTTTAACAGGAGTGGGAAGAGCATGTTATGTTCCCAATCTCAGGTCAACTTGAGGCTTATCCCTCAAAAAAAAAAAAAAAAAAAAAATACCGTCTAAAGCTGTCCACCAGAGACCAGCCTGCCTTCTCCAACGCCCCCAATTTCCACGCCACCCAGACATCCCATCTTTCTCCAGTATCACCTGGAAGCTCTGTCACCCTTTCTCCCCTGTTCCACCCCACTCTCCACTTCCAGGCACTCCCCAAAGATGATAATATGCCACCTTTGCCTGGCAGAGACACTCTCCACTCACCCTTCTGCCAGCCCCAGCCCCTCACTCTAAACATCACCTCATGCCCGGTGCCCTTCTCTTCACTGAGCCAAGAGGAGACAGTGTGCTGGGGGTTGGGGCTCAGCCTCTTTATTTGCCAGCAGGGAAGGGAGTGGCCAGCTCTCACTGGAGGGGAGAATATCGGGTGTTTAGGGGACAGCTCCAGCCCATAGAGCTGGGGGTGCACCCTGAAGAAGGGGAGGGGCGGGCACGCCTGCCGCCTTCCTCCCAGGATGCTCCCAGGACACAGCGACGCTGCCGCTTCACTCCTCCTCTTCATCTTCTTCTAGTGGTGGCCGAACACGCTTGAAGAAGCCAACCTGGGGGCGCACAAGGGCCGGGGACAGGGTGTAAAGATGATGGGTGGGCCCCAGAGCAGCAGTTGAGGAAGAATTCTAGAAAGCAGCCAGACACGAGGTCCTGTCCCTGGACCAGCACAGAATCGGATCCCACTGCCAACACGGCCGCCATCCCCACTCAGAGAGAATACATGTAACAAGTTGCTTTTTTGTTTTTTTCCCTTGACTTTTTATCCTTTCTTTTAACGTTTATTTATTTATTTTGAGGGGGGCAGGCAGAGAGAGAGAGAGAGAGAGAGAGAGAGAGAGAATCTCAAGAAGGCTCTGCGCTGTTAGCTCAGAGCCTGACATGGGGCTCATTCCCACAAACTGTGACCTCATGACCTGAGCTGAAATCAAGAGTCAGACACTCCACTGACTGAGCCACCCAGGCACCCCCACTCTTGACTTTTTCTTAAATATTGGCGATTGTGTATCTTTCTGTGACTCTAGCACACAATATGTATTTGATGATTTTAAGTCTTAACGCATGATTTTCCCTAAAAGTACCATGGCTTCCCAGCGCTTGAACACTTGAGCGAGTTTGAGAACAGCGCTCCTGGCACAGAGGAGGAAGTGACCCACCAGGGCCTCCCGGGTCTCCCACCTCAGTCAGGGGGAAGGACAGAGTCAGGAGGAGGTGAGCCCTGTCTTCCTCAGTAGCCAGGGAATTCCTGAAGGCAGGACTCACTCCCTGTGACTCTTCCTGTCAGTGGGGAACAGACTGAAAAGGCCTTAGGATTTCAGGGGCCACCTCTCCCAGAGGTCTGTGCCCTGGAAGAGGTCCTCTGGAGAATGAGACTCTAATGGTAGAGATGTGAATGGACCCTAAGTCACCATCTCTCTCTGCCTCCCTGTGAGGTAGGGCAGGGCCAACTGTGTGCCCTCCTGGGGACCCCACTCTCCCTTCAGGACTTACCTTCCACATGGCCAGGACCAGGACCGTGAGCAACAGCAGGCCGCCCAATACGCCTAACAGCACCCACCAGATTGGAATGTCTCTCTCCTCCAAGACACGAAGCAGCTGCGTCTCGACCTGAGGGCAAACCCACGTGTCTTCTCAGTCACCCTGACACCTGTCTTTCCCAAAGACTCAAACTTGTGGGATGCGCATCTCTGAGCCAGCCATCTACCTGTGCCGCCCCTCGGACCCAGGGGTGTCCCGCCCCCATCCTGCAGGGTGCAGACACTTGGGAAGACAGTGGGTCCTGCAGGGCTCCTGTCCCCTGCCACCATGGGTCTATACTCACCGTAACTTCTTCACTGGGCAGGCTGAGGGCGGGCACAGAGTAAGGAAGGGAGGAGACGTTGAACCAAGCTTTTGACTTTAGCACGAACTGATCCAGTGGCCTCTGAATGGGGTGGGGGTGAAAGCCATTTACATGAGTCTATTGGTTGTAGGAGTCCTGGCCCTAGCCTCCCCGCTACCTTGGAGTCCTGCCCTTGGCCTAAGCTTGGCTCCTCAAAAATAAGCCTTGCCTTCCCTCTCTCTTCACCACCGCCCCCCCCCCCCTCGTGCCCTATCTCTCCCCAGAACAAACTTGGTCCCCACCGCCAGAAAGCCCCGCCCTCCAGCATCTGCCCCCACCTGCTGGAGGCTGGGCAGCCACAGGAAGGCCAGCACCGTGACCATGGCCCGCTGCCCTCGTGCCATCTCCTGTAGCTCACACTGCACCACTGTACAGGGCACTGAGTCGCAGCTCTAAGGGGATGAGTCATTAGTTCCCAGCCCCTCTGACCCCTCACCCCAAGGACCCAACAACAGGAAGGGGCAGGGGGGCAGGGAGCTCCGGGCTCCCTCTCAGGAAGGGCCTCAGATTCAAGTGTCTGACATTGTCTCTAAATGGGGTTGCTCACATCGTTCCAGAAATGCGAGGAAGGGCCGAGAAGTGGGTCATCATATAGTGTTCAATACCCAGAATTTTTGTAACTCTGCTTTGGCATTTCTCCATTTTCTTTAATGTACCAGGAACCTTTGAAAATTGAAATATTCCCACCCGGCCCAGACACAAGACCAGCTCAACCCTTCATATTCATTTGGAGTGTTCCGTGGGACCAAGGTGGCACACCCAAGGCCCACATCACACTGCCAGCCGCTCTCCCTGCTTCCCAGAGCCTCTGTCCCCTGGGCCCCAGGGAAGAAGCCCCAGCTGCAGACCACAGAGCTTGCTCACCAGGTGAACTGGATCCTGAAGCCTGGAGGGCTGGCTGGACCCTGGCAGGAGGGCCTGTCTGCGGTCCCGCTTGTGATGCCCCGTGTAAATGGGGGAAGGGCTGGGGGTAGGCAGCCCCCAGTCCAGCTGGGGAGGCAAAGAGCAGTCAGTCGGTCCCGAGCACCGATCATCTCCCCACCCTCCCAGAGTGGCCCTGGTTGCTGGGCTGGGGCCTCACCCATAGCTGTTTCTTCCACCCAGGCTCTCACCTTGAGGGGGTTAGGAGCCGGCTGTGGGGAGCATTGAAGCCCCCCCTGAGGCTGTATATCCAAGATGTAGAGCAGGTCAGAGGGCTGGGACTGGCTGGGAAAGCTAAGGCTGAGGTGGAGGCCACTTACAGTGCTGGGGCCATTGTTATGGAGCTGGTGGGTGGTGATGGCAGATGTTAGGTAGCTCAGCACCTAGTGAGTGCGTAGCTCCTGGGTACCCCCCACCCCAGCCTGGGTCGCAGGTGGTCCTTGGTACCTCATAGGTGTGCTCAACTTTGGGGCCCCAGCTGTCCGAGTTGTTCTCCCCGTTGCCTTCTTCCGCCACCATCAGCACGGAGGCTGGAAAGGAGTTCCTGCAGGGGCCCAAGCCCCCAGGGTGAGCTTGAGCACCTGACTTGCCTGTAGGGCTTCCCCCCAGGCCCTCTGAACCTTCGGGTCCTGCCCACCATCTCCCTGATCTACCCCTGGTCTCACCCTCGCAGTTCCATGTGGGCCTTTGCCCGGACTGGTACATCCAGCAGCACAGCCTCGCTGTTTGGATTCTGGCTATTCTTGCTGGAGGGGAGGGGACAGGAGAAGCATGTCAGGGACACCAGCCCAGTGAACATCAGAACTCTCTGGACGGGGCCAGAATTTCAGAAGCTTCAGGAAGCGCTAACTCCACAGGCAGCATGCCACACTGAAGTTAGACCTGGGTAAGAACTTCCTCTAGGGCTCCAAGACTCAGAAACAAGTCTCTGGGGGAAGAAAGGGAACAAGGACGTCTGAAGAGCAGGCATCCCAAAAGACCCTTCTGGAAGGAGAGCATCTCAGGGTCTCTGCATCGGGATCAGATAGGGGAAGGGTGGTGGGTAGGAATGCTCCCCTGCCCATACCTTCTGATCTGCAGCCAGAAGGATACATGCTCCCCAGCCTCTTCCAGGTCCCCCACGCTCACCAACATCGTGATTCCTATCTGAGAGAGAGGGAGGGCCAAAGTCACGGCCCAAATGCCCACTCTGGGCAGCCTTGTCCTCAATGTGGCCTCCAGTTTCCATCCTCCAAGTCACCATTGTTATCTCAGAAGCCCACTCAGAGAGGGAAAGTCACTCACCCAAGAACGCAGGGAGTGTGAGGCCCAGGATTCCAGCCCGGGGCTATATGACTCCAAACCCAGCCCTTAAAGCTCGGCTGTGCATGAGCCTCTGGTGGAGCAGACCAAGCACCCACGACTTGTGCCTCACCCGGGCATTTTTCTTCATCGGGTTGCCCAGCTCACACAGCACCACCTTGGTCTCATTCTCTTTCTTCTGGTTACAGATGAGTCTCTCAAAGCCCTTCAGGAAGGTAGTTTCAAGAAAGAAGATGGTTGCAGAGCATCCCATATATATTTAAGCTCCCTTGGAAAGTCTGGAAGAGACTTGTGTGCAAGGGTGCAGAGAGGGGTGCCTTGGGGTGGGAGTCTGAGGGACTGTCACGTTCTTCCTTGTGTCTCACAGTAGCACCTGATCATTTTTTTTTTAATTTTATTAATGTTTATTTACT
Organism: Herpailurus yagouaroundi; assembly: GCF_014898765.1. NCBI lineage: Eukaryota > Metazoa > Chordata > Mammalia > Carnivora > Felidae > Herpailurus > Herpailurus yagouaroundi. The sequence goes on from NW_024412420.1 coordinate 17,658,594, forward strand.
TTTGAGAGAGAGAAAGAGAGAGCACAAGTGAGGGAAGGACAGAGAGAGTGAGACACAGAATCTGAAGCTGGCTTCAGGCTCTAAGCTGTCAGCACAGAGCCTGATGCGGGGCTCGAACTCACGAACCATGACATCATGACCCGAGCCGAAGTCAGACACCTATCCGACTGAGCCACCCAGGCGCCCCGCGCCTGATCATTTTTTTTTTTTAAGTTTACTTATTTTATTTTTGAGAGAGAGAGAGGGAGAGGCAGAAAGAGAATCACAAGCAGGCTCTGCACAGTCAGCATAGAGCCTGATGCAGGGCTCAAACTCATGAACCATGAGATCATGACCTGAGCGCAAATCAAGAGTTGGTCGCTTAACTGAATGAGCCAGGCACCCTGGGCAACTTATTATTTTTAATGAAATTTTGGGAAATAAAAATACAAAAACATCACATACAGGATGCTTCCATTGTTAGAAACTACATCAACAAAATAAAAAATAAATATATGCCCATGTTAAGTGTCTGTGGATGCTAAGAAAAAAGACTGAAAGGAAATCCACCAAATGTTAACAGAAGTTTCTGCTAACATTTCGTACCTGAGCCATTTGGGGTTTGTGTTTTATAATAGAGCCCTTGGATTTTATGCCATTAGCAAAAAAAAAAAAAAAAAAAAAAAAAATCAGTTTTACAGCAATGCACAAGAGAAGTGGGGGGGGGGGTCTCAGGTGGAAAATGAGAGTCAAGGCTCTTGCACCTCCCAGGTCTCCAGCAATGCCCCTGGGTGGGGCCTCACCTCAATGTTGCCGATGGCCCTCATGTAGTGGGCACCTGGGGGCAGGCGCACAACCAGCTCGGCCTCGTAGGCCCCCTCTCCCTCATTGACTGCATCCATCTGTAGCTTCAGCACATTGTCAGCTCCAATGAGGAGTGGGGAGCCCATCCTGTGAGGACAAAGGAGTTACAAAAAAAAAAAAAAAAAAAAAAAAAGCAGAGGAGGCTTGGTCCAGGCCCAGGATCCGGGAAGGAGTGAGGACAGAGTATCAGGCCCCCCGGGGGGGGGGGAGCGAAGGGGTGTCACGGGGCAGACGGCCTCCTCACACGTTGGCGGTGAGCTGGAGCTGGGGCACACACAGATCATCCTCTCCGCAGTCCAGGATGATGCGGGTCTAAAAGAGGCATGTCAAGATGTGTGGGTGAGCTGGGGGTGTGGGAAGTTTGAGGGTCACATCGGAACTTAGGGAATTAGGTCCAAGAATGAAAAGGAGTTTGGAGCTGACGTCAGGGCTTGGGGATTTGCATCAGGGTTTGGGACGATGTCAGGATGGTGACATCAAGGTTCATGTGTTTGTCAGTGTTTAGAGGTAACATCAACAACACTTGGGACTTGTGTCGGGGTTTAGGGAATTTTGAGATTTGGAGGTTTTTCATTAGGGTTTGGCGTGACAGCACAGATGAGAGGTGACGTCAAGATTGTGGGGTTCACATTATGACTTCGACACTAACCCTAACCCTGAGCAGGGGTCCTGCACCTCCCTTGCCTGCTCCCGCCCACCCCCACCTGCTGCTGGACATGGGTGTCCCCGTGAAGCACGAGCTCGGGGGGTATTCCGTCCTTCTCGGGCTGCAGGGACACATTGAAGCTGAGCACGATGGGGCTCAGCTTGTCCCGGAAGTCAGCCTCATCCTAGGGAGGGGACAAGAGTCAGACTGTGCACCCTGCTATACATGTCCCACTGACCACCCACGTACCCACAGTGCTCAGCCCGTGCCCTGGGGCTGGACGAACAGGCTGGCGCACCCAGCCCGGCCCATCCCCAGCCTGGCGTACCCGGAGGAAGGCCATGGTGGAGTGGCAGATGGGGCTGTGCCTCCCGCCCAGGTCCAGATGCAGGGTGGTGCCCGCCTGTTGAGAATTCAGCAGTAGCACCCGCCGGCCCTGGCGAGGCTTCTGCCGGTCCAGCTGCAGCTCAGCGTGTAGGGCTGGCAGGGCGAGCGGGGAGGGTCAGAGTCTCCCTGGCCAGCCTCCAGGGGAGCCCAGGACCACCTCCCTCCTGTCCCCACCACGACACTCACGCAGCTTCTGAGGAATGCTGTGCCCAGTGACTCCTACACACATCTGGATGTTAAAGCTGCAAAGATGTGAGTTGGGCTCAGGGGCTAGGATCCCTCAAGGTCCCAGACCTTGCCTGGGCCCTGCCCTCCGTCTCCTCACCAGCTCACTGGTGTCTGGGTCTGGGGCAGGACACAGTTCTTCACAGCAGGATTCAGTGAATCTTGCACCAGCAGCTGCACATTGGCCATCACCACTGGCTGAGCTCTGGTGGGATGGGGGCATGCTGGCCATTATCCCCTCCTGAACTGGTATCCTCTGATGGTGTGGGCCCTCCGCCACCACGCCCCTAGAGCCAGCACTCACCTGTACACAGCCACCTGGTTAGCCCCATAAGCTCCTACCAGTAGGTCTATAGATATTGGAGGGGTCAGAATCAGCAGTTAGAGGGGGCAAGGGTGCTCATCACCTCTTTCCCAGAGTTTCCCACACCACTGCCTCCACTGAGTTTTGGCCTGGCCTCGCCTGGCCTCCCCTGGCCTCCCAGCCCCACAGAGGGGTCAGACGCTCAGTGGGGCACAGGCCCCTGACTATATTTTTCAGCATGTCCAGCTAATGCCCAAGGGCCCTTCCTGGCTAGCCGGAGGCATTCCAGGGGCACCTGGGTATCCGTTGTCATCGATGTCTGTGCCACCTCGCAGGGAGAAGCCGAAGCCAGAGCCTGTGGGGAAGGGGCTGTCCAGGATCTGGGAGGGGCGTGAGCTAAGCCCCTCACTCTGACCCAGGAACACCAGCACTTGGCCCCGACCACTGGGACCCCCATAGGGGGCGGCCACTGCAACATCTGGAAGAAAGGGAGGGGCTGTTTGTTACAATTTTGTCCAATTTTTGTTTCTTATCCAGGCAGCCCTGAGCTCCTTCTCTGGGCAGACGGCAGGAGACCGTGAGAGGGATACAAAAGTCTGGTGCAAGGGTTAGTGGGCAGACGGCAGGAGACCGTGAGAGGGATACAAAAGTCTGGTGCAAGGAAGCAGTTGTCCTGCCCCTCCAGGAGTTTATGAGTGAGTACAAAAGAGACCCATCAACTAGGATTATTATAAACACAGTAGCAGCCTTTGATAGCTATTGAGAAAATTTATTGACATGATTTCATTTAATCCTGAATTAGGCATTATTATTCCCATTTTTTTAGGTTTGTTTATTTATTTTGAGAGGGAGAGAAAGAGCACAAACAAGCAGGGGAGGGGCAGAAAGAGAGAGAGAGAGAGAGAGAGAGAGAGAGAGAGAGAGAGAATCCCAAGCAGGCTCCGAGCTGTCAGCACACAGCCTGATGGGGGGCTTGAACCCACGAATCATGGGATCATGACCTGAGCCAAAATCAAGAGTTGGATGCTTAACTAACCAAGCCACCCAGGCACCCCAGGCATTATTATTCTAATTTTAGATGGAAAAACTGAGTCCCAGAAGAGTAAATAATCAAGACCAATGAAGAAATGGCTCCCTCTTCCCCTAGGGACCTTCACCCCATTTCAATTCCACCATGCAAACTCAGAGCCACACTATGGACTTGTCATCACTAAGAACTTGTAAGATCACTCTTGAAGATGTATTTGTTAATCATCATAATCTTATTAATTTGTAGGAGTTCTTTACATGTGACAAGAATTAAGATCTTTTATATATATGTTGTAACTGTCTTTCCTTTGTCTTCTGACTTTGTTTTCTATGCAGCTTTTTTTTTTCTTTTAAAAATCTATTGATTGGGGTGCCCGGGTGGCTCAGTGGGTCCTACTTGGGCTCAGGTCATGATGTCAGGATTTGTGAGTTCGAGCCTGGCATCAGGCTTTGCACTGAAAGTGCAGAGCCTGCTTGGGATTCTCTCTCTCTCTCTCTCTCTCTCTCTCTCTCTCTCTCTCTCACACACACACACACACACACACACACACACACTCTCTCTCTCTCTCTCTCTCTCTCTCTCTCTCTGCTCCTCCCCCCTCACGCTCTCCCTCTCTTTTCCTCCCATGCTTTCTCTGTCTCAAAATAAATAAACTTTAAAAAACCTATTGATTTTTCTTTCTTTTTTTTTTTTTTCTATTGATTTTTCTGATTGAGTTACACAGAATTCATCCATATAAGACCACTCTGACCACAGTCTCATGCCCAGACTCTGGGCCTCCATTCTCTCTTGATCTTTAGCACCTTCCTTTCTTTACTTCCTTCCGACCATTCGATCACCCTTGTCATATCCTCAGCCATCTTGCCCCACTGCCAGTCCTCAGCAAACCTGGCCAGACCTCACCAGATTGGGCCCCAGGGATTCCTGACCACCAGGAAGGTGGAGATGGAGGTACTGCCCAACTGTTCCGAGGGGGCACTGCTCAGCCCCCTCCCCCACTTTGCTCAGTGCCTATTTCAAACCTTCTTCATTCTGTCAAGTTCCCAGCCCCCCACTTCCTTCACAAAGAGAAGCAGCCCAACTGTTGTGTTATCAGTCCAAACCCGCTTTTCTGCCTTCCTTTACCCTGCCACCAGGCTAAACATCTCAGCCCGGTCTTCTCTGTGGCCCATCATAGGGACCCTCCTCTGGCTCACTTCCCTCCCCACCCTGTGTCCCCACAAGATCATTCCCTCCACATTCAACCTACTCCATATGCTTTGAAATTAAAATAGCCTTCCCTTGACCCTCATCTCCTTTCAGGACTCTCCTTGTTCTTTTCTTTTCTTTTTTCTTTTCTTTTCTTTTCTTTTCTTTTCTTTTCTCTCTCTCTCTTTCTTTTCCTTTCACAAACTGAAAGAGCTGTCTACACTGGCTGCCTCCAATTCTTCACTTCCATTCATACCTTGCCCCCTGGCATTCTGACTTTTGTCTCTACCCGGCCCTGAATCAGTTCTTACCGCTGTCACCAATGACCTTCTTGCTAAAGTCCATGGATACTTCTCCAGCTCCATCTAAGTATGCCTTTCAGCAGCATCTGAAATCACCGATCCCCTTCCTCCTGCTCAAAGGGCTCTCTTCCTTTGAGTTCTGGGCCATCAGACCTCCTGGATCTACTACTTCTCTGGACACTCCTTTGTCTCCTTTCCAGACTCACTTCATCTGGGAGTCCCCTAAATGCTCTTGCTCCCCAGGGCTTTGTCTTCTACTTCTTCTCACTTCACAGGTGCCCAGGACCTCATCCAGCCTCCCCAGGCCTCTGTCTCTCACTCAGACCGCTCTGGTGGGAATGGGGAACCCAACTGTTCTCTGGAAGTCTGCTTACTGCTCCCAAGCCCTTCAAGGTCAAACAGGCCCAGCGCTGAGCTGCTGATCTCTGCCCCCCACTTCACTTTCCCAGACCTGCTGCTTGGTCTGAGTTCCAGGCAGTGAAGGCACCAATACCCCTCTCCACCAATGACTCGCTCTCTCTTAGCTCCACATCCAGTCACCCATCAAGTCCCAAAAGTCCAGGTTCTGGATATCTGTGAAGTCACCCCTGTCTCTAACTCCACTGCCGAAATCCACACCCAAGTGCTCACCATCTCTTGCCTAGACCAATGCAAACAAATCCTAACTGATCTCTTTCAACTCTTAAACCCACAGTCTTTGTTGCGGCTGTTAACCCCTCTGCAGCAAGTGGGGCACCTTTCTTCCCTTACCGTTGTAGCCGTCCCGGTCGAGGTCGCCCAGAGGCGCGATGGCGGAGCCGAATCTCCCGTAGAGCTGTGTGCCCGTCAGCAGAACGTTGGGGGCGCCCAGTGGGTGGTGACCGCGAGGCTGCAGGAACAAGTACACACGCCCCACCTCGGCCAGTTTGCGGTCAGCGTGGCTCTCCATGTACAGTGGCGCGCCCACCAGCAGGTCGTGCCTCCTGCAGGCCAGACGGGCGGTTCCGTGGGGGTGGGTGAGAGGGATGCTGCGGGCCTGCAAATCTCGCTCATTCTCGCCCTTCCGCGCCCCTCGGTGGTCACATGGGAACGGGCGAGGAAAGGAGGGGACCGAGAGCAGTCAACCTCTCTGGTAATAGGGGACTCAAGTCCGTAGGGATGGGGCGCCCCTCACCCGTCGCCGTTGACATCAGTGACGGCCACCGAGTGCCCGAAATACGAAGCCATCTGCAGGAAGACGAGGCTTACTTAATTCCTGCCCCCAGGCCGGCACCTTCTCTTAACACTGCCCTCCACGCTCCGCGGAATATTCTAGGGTTCCAGTTCCCCAGCGTCCGCCACCCCCCACCGGGACCGGTTTCCACCTGCTCTCCGTGCAGCCGGTGCAGCGTCTGGTGGTACGAGTTCAAAATTTCCACCTGCACGGACAACGCCCAGGCGCTCATCATTCTTGCTCCCGCTCCAGGGCAGAAAGGGCGGGGGGGGGGGGGCGCGTAGGGGGCTTGTGAGGCTGAGGAATGGGGCCGAGAGCTTTGGGATGACGGTGGCGGGACAAGGGGCACTCACCGCTCCCAGGGTCCAGCTCCAGGTGGGGGCGCCTAATACATACTCTAGGGAGAGCCGGACCCCAGTTAATGAGGTCCTTCCAACCTACCCACCTCCCGCCCGCCATTCTGCCACCCAGGGGAGATTTCGTGGCGGGGAGTGGAGGTGCTCCTCCCCGGGCTGGGCTCCCCAACCTTTGCCCCTAAATGGATTTCTTGCCTGTAGTGTTGATATCCCCGTCGAACTCGCCCACGGCCACCGAGTACCCTGAAGACACGGCACGAATTATTCTTTCTGGGAGGGTGAAGCAGGGAGAGGGGCCAAGGGCGAGGAAGAAGGGGACCCAGAGACCCAAACCCTGCATCGCGTAGATGGGAAAACTGAGGCCATCGAGAGGCCAAGACCTGCCCTAGGCGGCCCAGCGAATCCAGGGCGGGGAAGGCGAGGTGGGGCATATGGGAGTTGGGAGGTCGGCGGGGAAACTGTGGGAGCAGAGAGTGGAGGCGCCTTCGATGCCTCTGGGGTTGGAGTTGGCCAGGGGGGTTGGACTGAGGGCGCTCCCGCAGGGGCAGGACCTGACCGGCGGAGGGGGCGGTGATACTTAGAGGGATGAGAAGTCTAGAAGGCAGGGGCCAGGATTACCCCGGTAGCCGTCGAAGTACACTGGGTTGTTGTAGTCTGCGGAGAAGCGCTGGGCGGGCACGTTCCACAAGAGGGTGCCTGGGCGGTAATTCGAGACGATATCGGCAATAGGAGCTCGCGCCAGGAGACCTAGGGCGCGAGGGACAGCGGGTGTGGGGGCTGCGACGACTGGGGTCTCCCCAGGCCAAGAGGAGGGAGGGAGGTGTACGGATGGGCACGTACCTAAGAAAAAATAGCCGCCAGGGGCCCCAAGCACCAGCTCTCCAGCCTGAAAGGGAAACCCTGGAGGTGAGAGGGGCCCTGTTTGGGAGCTGCCCCCACGCCGCTTATGCTCCCTACTCGCCTGAGTGACCGCGGAGCTGAAGCCCGCTTCGCAGTAGCGCTTGTCTTCTAGAGAAGGCAAAGAGGAGGGGTCAGCGAGGGGGCGGGTCAAGAATTGTGCGTGGGCGCCTGGGGCGGGGCAGGGGCGGGGCCACGGGGTTAATATGGAGGCGTGGCCTTGAGTCTGAGCCAGGCGGGGCGGGGCTAGAAGCTGGGCCCAGGAGTTGGGCCCACGGGGATGCCGGACTGAAAGCCGGGCTTGGAGGGCGCTTGGGAGGTATCAGGTGAAGGAGGGAGCTAGGTGGCCGTGAGGGAACGGAGACAAAACGGAGAGCTGAACTCACTAAAGGGATTTGTCACGTAACCCCGGCTCATGGTGTTATCCCGACAGGGCGAGTACTCCGCGCGGTAGCCGGTTTGGAGCTGAGCCACGAAGCAGCCACCTACGGGCGTCTTCTCAGCCTCCTCTGTCTTTTCTAGGGCGTTCCAGTGCTGCCAGGGGGCGCAGGCCTGGAGCAGGGCCACAGGAGAGTGGGGAACGGGCGGGATTCGGATTCCCCCCCGCCCCCCACCACGTGTCCCTGCCCACGACTGCTCTCTGTGCCCCGTTCCGCGGCGCCCACCACAATGTTGTTGTTCCAGCTGACGACCGACGCCCCCAGTCCTTGCCCGGCCTTGAAAGTTTGGAAGGTTTGGAAGCCTACGTGTCGGGTCTCATCATCTGGAGGGCGCAAGAAGGATGGGGCGCTGAAGCTCGGCGCTCCACGCTCCCTGTAACCCCTCCCTCTGCCTCCTTGAGCAGGACTCACTGAGGTCGAAGGGCAGCGAGGTGCACTGGCCGCCCTCCGTCCTCCAGGGGCACAGGAACACGCCGCCCGTCTCCTCCTGGCTGCGGCCCCGGGTCCTCGGGGCGCCCACCACGATGGCCACGCTGCGATGGAAAGCTGGGTGAGTGTGGCGCGGATTCCCGGGCACCACACGCCCCGGCACCTGCGCTGAGAGCACTACCTGGAAGGGCTGTGTGCCTTGGAGGGCACTGGGTCATCTTTCCTCAACGAGATATCACAGACCGTGGAGCCCAACCTTTTATGGCCAAACTGCCTCCCAGTGGGAGAAATCACGTGCCTAAAGTAACCTAGTGAGTTAAAGGTAAATCTGGTACTATAACCGTTTGGTTTGATTTGAATATGAGGAGTTTGTTATCCTTTCTGAAAAACACCTCCTAAGCTTTGCACATCATCCGAACTCCATATACCCCACCTCTACGCCCCACACCGAAAGCCAGGGATTTCCATGCCCCCTAGAGCTTAAGACCTTTACCTGAGAAGTTTTTTTTTTTTTAATTTTTTTTTCAACTTTTATTTATTTTGGGGACAGAGAGAGACAGAGCATGAACGGGGGAGGGGCAGAGAGAGAGGGAGACACAGAATCGGAGACAGGCTCCAGGCTCTGAGCCATCAGCCCAGAGCCTGAGGCGGGGCTCGAACTCACGGGCCGCGAGATCGTGACCTGGCTGAAGTCGGACGCTTAACCGACTGCGCCACCCAGGCGCCCCTGAGAAGTAGTTTCAATGGTGAAGAATTAGGGAGGCTACTGGGCACCTCTAAAGTGAGGTACTGATATTGCTGAGGACCTTAGTAGATCTAGGTTCAAATAATAGCTCTATCATGTATAAACTGGGGACAATACCTACCAATCAATGTCAGGAGAAGTAAATGAAATAAATGTATGAGGGACATTTCTGCATGGTGCCAGCCAAATAACACATAACAAGTACTAAAAAAAAAAAGTATTAATTTTTTTCTTTCATCTCGTAGGATGTTTATTAAGTAATACCTATGAAGCCAATATCTGTAGAAACAAAGGGAAAGAAGCAAGAATGGGAAGAGAAAGGAGTCAAATGCAGATTCAGGCCCAGTGACAGTCACGGGCCAGCACCCTGGGAGCTCTGGAGCTACAAGGACCCTTCAGAACCATCCCAAGTTGAGGTGAGAACATCGGACCCTTACACCTCTCTCCTCCTTCCACACTCCTCATGATCAGTCATTGGTTATAGGCCACATTGGAAAGGGGACTTGACTTTGGGGGAGGTGACTCTTCAGCAGAGAAAATTCCCCAAGAGGCAGATACTTGAAGGCCATCTGCCATCCCCACTCCCCGAAGGTGAGCATCACAGCATCTACTACACACAATAAGTAACTAGTGCAGGGTAGTGACTATAAAGACAAGGAACCAGGACTCTAATCTTGGAAGTCTGATTTTGCAGCTGATTAATTCCAACCATTAATGCTCTATTGTTTCTTTTCAAAATATCTATACTTTTGATGGGGATGGCGGTGGATAGAGTAGAAAAGCAAGGTGGAGTGGGTAGACAATTTCGCGGTTTTGCAAGTCAATTTAATAAATGTATTTTAAGGGGTGAGGGTGGAGTAGGTCATACAACTGACCCTTGGCGGGAAAATTAAGGCATCAAATTTTGCCTTTGTTCTTGCTGTAGTTTTGGTGCCCACCTCCCCTTTGGTGCCCCTCCCTGACACCCTTACCTGAGCCAGTTCTGCCAGTATTCCTAAAAAGAACTCAGTCTGAATAGAGCCTAGAAATCGCTTTGCTTAACCTCTATCACAAATGGGGAGCTTGAGGTTCACAGAAGCAGTGAGGGGGGCACAGAATCCTTCTCTCTCCCAACACCCAAACTTCTCGCGGGCTCACCTGCCACGGCTGTCCTTGTAGAAGTCCAGCGAAAACCCAAAGTGGCTGCCATTGGGGCCTGTGTAGAAGGTGAGCTGCACTGGGTCCAGGTTCAAGGCCCAGGCTGGAGGGACAGCATCGGGTCCCAAGAGCAGCTGCACCCACTCCAGAAGCCAAAGGGCATGAAGTGGACACACAGCTCTGGCCATCTTCCTTCTCCCACCACCTCTTAGGCAGGAATGGGCTAGCTTCTTCCTCTTCCTTTCAGTCTCTACCACCGGAAAGCTTTTCTTATCAAACTGGAACTCACTTGCTGAGCAGTGGGCAGAGGAAAGGGCTATAAGCCCTGGATACATATGGTTTCTTGGATTGCCAGAAAGGGGGTGAAGCCACCCTGGGGGTGGATGCTAATGGCTGAAAGCCATGACTCCTCCCTTTTCCTGAGAGTAGTTTATCACCAAGTCCTGTTGGTTCTGCCTCTCAACTATGTCTCTTGAGTCTTCACATTTGCACTACCACCATTCTAGTCTGAGCCACCATTCCTATCTGCTTGGGGTAATCATGAACTAACTGATCCATACGCCTCCATTCTAACTGTTTTACAGCCCTTCCTCCCCCATCCCCCACAACTGTCTACATTGTAATCGCCCAGTGTGACTTGGTCAGAGGTGGAGGAAGGAGGAAGGAAGCTGCTGTCTCCTGATAAGAACTGAGGTTTTTGTATCCTTTTGGATAAGGCACTTACCCACTTCCTGCTTCCAGAGCTTTGGTCAGCCATATTGGTGTAGCAAGCTTCTTCACTCTCCCTCCATCTCAGGCCACATCTTAATGTGGCCACAGCGGTGCAGCTGGTGCTGGCGAAATGTGTGGCCAATGGATCTTGGCCAAAGGGAAAAGGAGATGGGGAAAGAGTAGAGTCCAGGATATTCTGGCTCACAGGCTCTGGGACTATATGCCAGCTATTCATTTGAAGGCAGATCCTCCCTCTTTCTTGGGTGACAGAGCTCTTGTCCAATCAAGACTTGATTCTAGTGGGCTCCCTGCCTAGGGGACGCCTCCCTCAACTCCTCAGGCTGGCACCCTGGAGTTGGCACACATGGGAACAGCACTGATCACACTGTTTAGTCATGGTCCATTCACTGGATTGTGTCCATGACTCCCTTGAGAACAAGGTTCCTTTTTGCAGCCCCAGGGCCTAGCCGAGAGCCTAACGTGTAGTATGTGTCGTTGACAGACAGACTGAATGGAAGCATGCACTGAGGAGGAAAGATGCAAACATGGAGTCACACAGTGGAGAGAAGGAATATTTTGAGCAGAAAGGCAAGGCAATTTTCTCTGGATGACAGGAAGAGTAGTGCCAAGTCTTATTGGCACTGTAGGTCTTCCCCAAAAAAGCAGGCTCTCAGGAAGGAAATTCAAAAGATCTGCTAGGGGTAAAGGAAGACTGCCACGTCCTCCTTTTGCTCTATATTTTCTAATCAAACTTAACCACCATCTATCTTATCCTGCCCAACTATCCTGTGCCATGCTTCCAGCTCCTCCCTTCCCCTTGTAATTCACCACCTTGGCCCACAACTCGAAGTCCTCTCCCTTACTAGATTAGAAGCGCCTTGAACTTAAAAAAAATTTTTTTAACGTTTATTTATTTTTGAGACAGAGAGAGACAGAGCATGAACAGGGGAGGGTCAGAGAGAGAGGGAGACACAGAATCCAAAAAAGGCTCCAGGCTCTGAGCTGTCAGCACAGAGCCCGACGCAGGGCTCAAACCCACGAACCATGAGATCATGACCGGAGCTGAAGTCGGACGCTTAACCGACTGAGCCACCCAGGCGCCCTGAGGAACCTCCTTGAACTTTAGTCTGGATCTTCTTCACTGCTGAATCCCCAGTGCTAAGCTCACGATAGGCATACATTTGCTAGAATGAATACTTAACCCTGTCCTATACTTACCTTCTACCCTCTTCTGGTCTTCAACCAAATGGTATTACATTACTGTGGTATACTGACTGCATAGCTCAATATTGTCACATCCCACTGAAGTCTTTAATGGGTATTTATTCTGCTCAAGGCACTGAGTGATGAGGGATACAAAGATAACTGTCAGGGATCGTTAAAGAACTTAGTCCAGAATTAGGACACGGACACACATAACTGCAGCAGAGGGACAGTAAAGAATGCCTTGAAAGGGTAGACTAACATTATGCCTAACTGAAGTCGTTTATATCTTTGCTGCTCATAACCACCCTATGAAATAAGTAGTTATGCACATTAAAAAAAATTTTTTTTTTAACATTTATTTTTGAGACAGAGAGAGAGCATGAACAGGGAAGGGTCAGAGAAAGAGGGAGACACAGAATCTGAAACAGGCTCCAGGCTCTGAGCTGTCAGCACAGAGCCCGACGCGGGGCTCGAACCCACAGACCACGAGATCATGACCTGAGCCGAAGTCGGATGCTTAACCGACTGAGCCACCCAGGCGCCCCTGTTATGCACATGTTATAGATGCAAAAACCGTGGTAGAGTTTTAGGTAAATTGCCCAAATTTATATGGCCAAAGGGTGGCAAAACAAGGATTCAAACATGTTTGGCTTGAATCCATCAGTCTTAAAATATTTTTTTTTTTTTTTAACACCTAATTCACTTTTGAGAGAGAGCACGAGTGGGGGAGGGACAGAGAAAGAGGGAGACAGAATCTGAAGCAGCTCCAGGCTCTGAGCTGTCAGCACAGAGCCTGATGCAGGGCTCGAACCCACTAACCGTGAGATCATGACCTGAGCCGAGGTCGGACACCTAACCGACTGGGTCACCCAGGTGCCCCCCCGCCCCACCTTTTTTTTTATTGCGTGTTCTTAACCAGTACACCGTGGTGCCTTTTGTCTGAGAATGAGGGTTTTTTAGGCACAGGAAATAACATGAGAAAAGAGAGCTGCAGACCATAGAGGTCAATTATAGGGAAAGGCAAGTAGTCGACTCACCGTATGGTGTTCAAAGGGGAGGACTGAGGCACGAGAATGAAATGGAAGGCTAGGATCAAATCACTGAAGGTCCTTGAATGCCTCAAGGAATTTGAATTTTTAATCTGTAGGAGATGGAGAACCAAAGATTTTTAAAGTCAGGGAATAAGAGATACATTGACCAATTGTGCTCCCTTTTGGATGATTACACTGGCTGTGGATAGAAGGAACTGAGAAACGCAGGACTTAGCGGGAAGGTCAGATAGATGGGTGGCCACTGCAATCCTTTTGGTTAAAGGTGGTGAGGTCTGAACCAGGATACTGATGATAGGAACAAAAGAGAGAGCAGAGGTTACACAATCAGTAACACTGGGGTAGGGAGGTGTCAAAAGTAATTTACAGCTTTGGTGCATGGCTGTCAGGACAGTTGTACCATCAGCTACAACTAGAAATAGGTGAAGGATCAGATTTGGGAACGAAAGAGTTTGGTATTCAAGAATTGTTTCTCACGGGTGTTCCTTTGGGGCCAGAGCTGGGTTGATCTCCCTTCTGAGATAATAGGCAGAGTGCTGACACACTGCTCCCACTTTCCCATCCCACCAGCCCTGAGTCCTAGAATTCCTCAATGAATCCAGAGTTAAGGCTTCAGTCAACAATGACTGAACTTCTATGTGCCTGGCACTGAGGTAGGTGACATGGAGGATATATAGAGAAAAATCCTTCATTATCTTTGATGCTTCCTTGTTTAATCCTTGCATAATCCTCAGTATTTTTTGTTCCTATTTTTCAACATATAGTAAAAATGTTTACTATGCGTTCAACTCTATGTAAAACATTCTAAGGGATTAAAAAAAAAAAGGAGGTATAGAAATCAGTCTGTGTCCTCTCCAAGCTTAGCATTTTACTGGGAAGCAGTACATAAAATGAACCCAACACAGATTCTGAAAAGCCAGTAAGCTTGCATAGGACTCTGAGCCCAGCCAGAAATATGCTGCAATAATTCAGACATGAGCTGATAAGGGGGTGGGGGGAGGTGAAGGTATTTCTGACAAAGAATGGGAAGATCAACAAGGCCTGATTTAGTCATCAGGGTGTAGAAAGGGGAGTACTTCCAGGTTGCAAGTATAGGTGGCTGAGGCAGGTGGTTGAAAGAACCCTTATTGGAATCGGCTGCACATGCCCTCACATAGCACTCTCTACAGGCCAGTAGGCACACCTTGCCTGCTCAGAAAGTCACTTTTTTCAATTAAAAATTTTTAAATTGATTTTGAAAGAGCTCATGCATGAGGATGAGTAGGGGGGAGGGGCAGAGAGAGAGAGGGAAAGAATCCCAAGCAGGTTCTGTGCCCTCAGCGCAAACAAGCCCAATGTGGGGCTCGAACTCTAACCAGGATCATGACCCGAGCCGAAATCAAGAGTTGTCCAGACACTCAACTGACTGAGCCACCCAGGTGTCCTTCACTTTCACTTTGTAACATTCCTTCTTTCTGGGCAGGGATTTTGCTCAGTTAGGAAGGTAGGAAGATCTGAGCATCCAACCCAAGGTTCAAATTGAATAGCTTGTCTTTTGTCTAGGGAGAACACAGCTGCATGAGAGATTAGGAAAGAAACAGACTTTGTACTCCTCCTTCCTGAAAGTCTGAGGAAGAGAGAGGAATCTCAATTTATCATTACAAATCTATGGTTAGCTTTTGAAACTAAACTTCCTCTGCCTTTGTCATTTTTTTGATACAGAATAGATAGAGGTTTTTATCTGCTGTAACAATTAGGACACATTTCCTTTTACTACGCAGCTCTGAAGCATTGTTATTATTATGAGGTTAAGAAGAGTAACTCAAGACTGGTTCGGGTATACAAAACTCCATCAGGAAGGCAAAGTCCAGGCAGATGACTTGTAATCCCACTGCCCCTGAAGTGCATTCCAAATCCTGAAAATTGAAGCCAGAAATTCCAATGCCGTTTAGTGAGCACCTACATGCCACACATTCTACTACACAGAGATTGTATTTCAACTGAGCAAAAAAGTAGACATAGAAGACAATTCTCATGGGAAAGTGTGGAAACGAGGTGCATATTCCAAGACATCCACCTAAGACTAAAAGAAAATTAACCACTATTATTTCCTCCTACAGCACAATCTGCTGCTACGTGGGCAGCCTGTCTTGAGAAGCTCAATTCCAAACATCATAAGTAACTCGTTCACAAGACTCTATTCCTTGATCACTTCAAACAAGGTATTATTTGTAACCCACAACTCCATCCCTTCCCAACTTGAGTGGATGGGGCAACAATCACGACAGACTCTGCTAAGTTTCCACAAATCATTGGTTTATTAGAAAGTTCCTTTCCCTAATTTTACAGCATATATATCTCTATCATATGTGATAAAGTTAAATACAATCTGTAATGTTTGTAAGTAAGGATAGGTTATTTTGTTTTTTAAGTTTTAAAATCACTATTCTGAAAGTTAAAGAAAACTGCCCCCAGGAAGGTAGAGAGGCAGCCAGAGTATGGCTCAATCTACAAGCTAATGGGAAGCAGCACAAAAATGTTAATACTGTATTATTTAAATATTTACATGGGCTGAAAGCAAAGAAAAATGAGTCCCTTCACTTCAAACAGATGATTTCATTTTTCCAGTGCTAGTTATCCAAAGTGATGCTTCTGAATCAGAGGAGGAGCACTGAACAGGTAGGAGGCTCAAGCAGGAGCCTTGTTTGCCCAGCACTTGCTTCTCATAAACTCAAAACCTTTTTCTTTTGGGAATCTGAGAAGGCAGAACCCAGAGCCTTGGCCCAAGTGAGTAGGGTTTGATTTTTCCTGTCCGGTAACCACCCAACCAATTCCAGCCACAGGAATGGGTAGGGAAATGCCAGATAGAGAACTGCTAACTACACCAAAGATGAGACCTGCAATATAAACACCTTTGGGCCAGTACGTGAATTAGGTCTGAGAGCCCTGGTGAAAGGCAAGAGGAAGAAGAGGAATGAAGGTGGTACTTCCTCTGGTAGGTGTCATGGGAGAAAAGGAAAAAAAAAAATCTTCACTGTTTAAACTAAGCTGGGCAGAAGGCATGGAAACTAGGAAGCAAAATAATCTGCAGTATCTATAAATATGCTCACCTCCCAACAAGAGGGGAAGAAACCGTCCCAACTCTTATCATCCTCAAGTCTACTTCTACTTCTGTTTCTAGCCAACCCAGAAGGCACATTAAAAACAAAACAAAACAAAAAACAACAACAAAAACCACAACAAAAACTGTCAGAGGGGGGCTAAGTACTAGGAAGGCAAATGGACTGCCCGGAACAAGGTCCCCAGAAAACCCAGGAAATCCCCCAGACAATCACTCTGAATCTCCCTGCTTCCAGAGAACAAAGCTCTCAAATTTCTCTCTCCTCCTCTGTGGGCTCACCTGTTTCTCTGTATAAAACTGCAAAGCACATGAGGGAGATGTCATAACTGAAGACCCCTTTGACACCCCCAGCTGACTGCTGCCCATTAGTTGGAAAAAAAAAAAAAAAAAAAAAAAAAAACCAAAAAACAACCAAATCCCAGTGCTGGGGGCACCACTTACTGCAAATTAACTAAACGTTCTGTCCCAGCAAAAAATGTTAAACAATTGTTCTTTTTTTGTTTTAACATTTTTATAGTTCATAACTTCAAAAAATACATGAGCTTGATAAAATATACATGCTTAGTCATTTTTGCATCTAGCAGAAAACAGATACTTTATTTTTTGTTTTCATTTTATAACCTTTAAAGTTTCTTAGTTCAACTAGGGCAAACATATTTACACAAAGCCACCAGAACAAGGATCACTTAAAGAGCTGGATGTAAAAAATATTATTGCAGTATACTACAAATATGGAACCTTTTTTTTTTTTAATATGAGCTACAAAAAGCAGCATTTACGTTTATAGAGTTCAGTGCAATTTTTTACATTAAAAAAAATCCTATAAATTAAGAAGGAAACATCAACATGACAGAAGAAAATACACCCTTCAGACACATGAGCTCCTCTCTGGGGAAGCACACGGGCGACTCTATGTTCCGCATAGCTTCTATTCATGATAGGATCTTCTTTTCTGGGATATGCAGATACCTCTTCTGGGATGAGGGATATGAGGACAACAGTGCCAAATGTGTGGCTTTCTGTTTGTGTGGGAAGTGGACTGATTGAATAACAGCCTGAGTAGCATCTGGTTCCAGGTCAGACTCCCTTTCCACCTCACCCGGGATAGCATAAGGTCATCAAGGGATGGTCAAAGACACTGAGAGGGCAGGACCAGATAGACAAACCTCCGGCCAGAGAGGAAAAAATGTTTTAAAATTTACAGAAGGGAAGAGTGGAGGATAAAAAGTAGAGGGAAGAGAGGAATATCCAAACTTGACAGTTTGGAGATGTTGCCGCAGAGGGGTGGGTAGCACTTACTGGTGTTCCCTAGCTTAGAAACACAGGAGGAGGGACAAACAGAAAGGGGGGAAGGGAAAAAAAATCCCTGATAGTAAACCCAAAGCAAACCTCAAATCTAAAACCACCCCTGCAAGCCAAAACTCGATTCTTTGGCTGTCAGACACTGCCCATCCCAGCTTCTACTTGCTGGTATTAATGGCTCAACATCCCCGAGGGAAGATATATGGGTCACCTTCCCTGGCCCTACCTGGGCTCCCATCCCCCAACTCATGTGCCATGGCTAGGTGGGTGCTGCAGGTCCTGACCTGAGAAGATGGGGTGAAGTAGTGGGTGAAGGTGGAGGGCGGTGGCAGCTGCTGCAGCAGGCCGCGGAGCAAGCAGGGTAGGGTAGAGGGCAGCATGTGGGACAGGATGGAAGGTGAAGGGCCCAGGATGAATGGCTGAGGCGGGAATGATGTGGATGGGATGGCTAGCGAGAAAGGTGGCCGGATGGCCAGGGATGATTGAGTGAGTGAGGTGGGACAAGGAAATGGGGGTCAGGTGGGGCTGGGGAATATGATGCACTTGGGCGAGTGGCTGGGGATGAGGGTGGGGGTGAATTCCGATGGCGGCGGCAGCTGCCGCCGCATGATGTTGCAGGATGGCATGCTGAACAGTTGTGATTGAGGTGGCAGAGGCTGTGGCTGGCTGCTGAATGTGGATAGGCTGCAGGGCTGGAGTGGCTGGGGCCAGGGCAGCTGAGGCTGGAAAGGCCTTTACTTGCTTGGCTAGAAGCTGCTGCTGGATGTGCTGTTGTGCGGCCTGCTGGAGCTTGCTGTACTTCTCCATCTCCTCAGGGGTGAAGGTGATGGGCTGGCTCTCTAGGGGGGCCAGGGAAGCATCCTCAGCCCCATCAGCTGACTCAATACTAGGATCCCCACTGGGAGGTGCATAACTGGGGAAGTGCTCAAGGTCTGGCGCTATAGGCAGCAAGCTGGATTCCACAGGGCCTGGCTGACTGCCACTATCCAAGGACTCTAGGGTGTCCCCATCGCTGGGGTCAGGGAGGTAGTTATGGGAGATGGTGGGGTCCCCAGGATAGCAGTCAGAGTGCACTGGGGTGCCTAGTGGAGCAACAGGGTGATCAGCAGTAACTTCTTCAGACTTTGGCTCTTCTGGGAGTGGGTCTGATAAGGGGCCAGCTGTTTCCTCTGAGGGGAACTGATGTCCAAATGGGGCATCACTACTCCCTGGAGGCCCTTCTTCTGTCTCTGACTGTTCTTGCTCTTCCCCCCTTTCTAAGCCAGACTCATCACATTTCTTGCTGTTCGGCTTTCGGGTAGCTGGGAGCTTCCCTATCAATGGAAGAACAGGCTTATTGCCAAGAGATGGGGGGAGCTTGGGCCCAAAATAACCTTGTGGGGGGTCCTTGAGCTTGAGCCCAGCTTTAACAGGGGTGGCCAGCACCTCCTCACTCACACTGGGTTTCTTCTCCACTTTCCTTGACTGAATCTTCTCCAGGAGCAGTTTGGCAGTAACGGAGTTCTTGTCTTCGGGGCTGCAGTCACCTTCTGACCCCCTTCCGGCACCAATGTTGCTGTTCTGGGAGGGCGGGCCTGTCCCTTTACCATCGTCTCCTCTGCTGTCATCTTTCTTCCCAGGAGCTTCTCCCCGGCCTGATCGGAAATAGTGGGGAGACTGGGAGCGGTAGATTTTAGAGCGGATGAAGTCTCGACGACCAGAACGCCTCTCCTCAGGGCTTTCGTGACCCCATGATCCCTTCCTGGAACCTGATCGCTGGGAAGGGCTCCTGGTGCTGCGGCTGCGGTCACGGCTATAGCTTCGGCTCCGCTGCCAGCTGTGGGCCGTGGTGCTGCGGCTTCTCCGTTTGCTCCGGCTGCGACTACAGCTGCTGCTGCGGCTGCGGCCCCGGGACCTTGAGCGCTCCCTGGTATGACTCCGAGACCGGCTTCGGGACTGGCTGCAACTGAGGCTATAGTCGTCATCGGAAGAGGAGTACTTGTGCCGTTTGGACCGGTGTTTGGAGCTGGCATAGTCTGAGTCGTCAGAGTCATGGGAGCGCTTGGAGTGCCTTCGAGATCGGTCACTATAGTCACTGTAGCTGTCATCAGAGTAACTGCGCTGTCTGCTGTAGCAGCTCTGGTCTGAAGAAGCATCGGAGCTACTTGAGTAAGAACGCCGGGAGGAACGGTGTGAGGAATGGCGCCGGCCCGACCGGGAACGGCTCCGGGAATGCTCACTGCCTGAGTCTTCCTCCTCTTCCTCCTCCTCACTGTACTGGGACGGAGACTTCTGGTGTAGCCGGTGTGACGAAGCATCGTCACTATCTTCATCTCCACTACTGGGTCGACTTCGATGGCTGGACCGGCTGCTCCGTTTGGTGCCAGCTCTTCGCTGGCAGGATGAAGTTAGAGGCTCACCTTTATGTTTCTTCCCACCATGATCCTGGGAGCTGCCACCACCTCCACCTTCGTCCTTCTTGCCGCTGCTCCCTTCTTCAGCTGGGAGGGATCTCCGCTGGGAGTCATCTTGAGCTCGCCGCCGTCGTCTTGGTGGTGCAGGGCTACCACTCCCAGGGGGTTCTGGTTTGGGTCCCCGTTCAGAATCCGCGGGGGCTGATGACTTGTTCTTCTTTCGTTTTCGTTTCTTGCGCTTCTTAGACTTCTCCCCAGACTCTGTCTTAGAGCTTTTCTCTTCTGGGTCAGCCTTATGTTTCCGTTTGTGTTTGCTGGATTTTTTGTGCTTCTTTTTCTTTTTGTGTCGGTGGGACTTCCCAGATCGTTCTTTCTTGCTAGGAAGGCTTCTCCCTGTGTCCTCTGTCTCTGACCCATGGCTGCCTCCAGGTTCTTGCTTGTTCAGACTGCTACAGGCAGACCCAGAAGCAGGTACATCCATTCTGCCTCCTGAGGAATGTTCTACATTCTCTCCACCCTCTTTGCTTTTATTTGGCTCACCAGCATCAAGGCCCTGGAGATGGTCCTTTGAGGAGCCTCCTATGTCCTTTGGTTTTTCGGTCCCTTTAGCTCTGGCATCTTTGTTCCTTGAAAGTTTAAAGTCAAAGTATAAAGGGTTACAACTGTATGAAATGGAGGGTTCTGCCTTGGTAAAAATTAAGAGTTCCGATGGCCACTGGAGGGCAGTGCTTTCATCTTTGCTCAAAACTGGAAAGAAGGGACCAGTAGGATGTTTGGGTCCCTCCTGGCTTTCTTTCCCTGCTGGGGTGATCTGAGAGGTTTCTTTAGAGGGGTTAGACTCACATATTTGATTCTCTGAAGCCTTCTGACATGGACTCTCTAAACTCTGCTCACTTACATCCCCTCCTGAGGTCTTCTTTGTCTCAGCTTTGCTTCCAGGCTCTGAGGCCTCTGCGGCACTGGTTTCTGTCTGTTGCTCAGAGACTTCATCAACTGTCTTTTCTGCTCCTTGGCTTGCTATCACCTTGATACAGCCTTTAGGCTTGGGAGAACTGCTTTTTTTGCTCTCTAGGGCATTCTTTGGGTGCATACTATTATCACCTTCCATCTGTTCACTGGCTCTCATAAAGAGTAGGAAGGGGAAATTTGGTTTTACTTTGCAGTGTGCTGGGGGAATGTAGTGGTAATACTCTGGCTCTGCAGCCCCAGCTCCTTCTTCTCGCTTCATTCTTTTTAACTTCGATAATGTTGAGGCTAGGGACCCTCCATCCTGAGGGTCTTCATCCTCTTTTTTACCATCAAGATTACTGCTACCATCAGATTCTCCCATCTTCTGCAATCCTTGGTCAGAACCTTTCTCATCCGCTTTGGCTCCATCTTCAGAGGGTCCTTCCTCTGCGTGGTCCTTGAACACTGACGCTATTGATTCGAGTTTGACAGGAGCCTTCTTGGCAAAGGAAAATGACACTCCCAATTTCTGCAGTGGAGTTCCTGGATTATTCTTAATGCCAAAGCTGATGCCTTGGGAGGCTAACCCAGGAGCCTGTGCCAGTCCAGAGGTATTAGTGCTTTGTATTGCAGTGAAAGGGCCTCCTTTGTCTGTGGAGAATTCAGATCCCAGGCCACAAGTGGCTGTGGCACTTGTGCCACTGTTTGTAGCTGATTCATCTTTATCATCATCTCCACCTTCTTCATCTACAGCCACTGTGGTTGGTCTGAACATGGGACCGCTTCCAGGTGCACTGCACAAGGGTTTAGAAAAATAACAAAAAAGGTTAGAGGTATACACTTCATACTTCTTATATAACACTTCTCTCTCATGTTCCACCATTCACTGCAGGTTGGACCCGAAGACACTGCGTGGTGGTCATTTCCTAGCCCTGTGCCAAAAAGAGATACTTGCTCAGTGGGTTTAGGTAAAGTCTCATACTGTTAACATACTGATTAGCTGTACTTCCAGGGCCAGCCGGTTAATACTATCTCTTCCTAAGCTGTCTAGAATTTAAAAAGTAAAGCTTTATTACACAATTCAAATAGTCTGTCATTACCACCTGGTACAGCTGACCCATCCTGTATTTGTTCTCATTTCTTTTTTAAGTTTATTTATTTTGTTAGGTAATCTCTACACCCAATGTGGGGCTTGAAGATCAAGCGTTGTGTGCTCTTCTGACTGAGCCAGCCAGGCACTTCTGTTCTCATTTCTTACTGAATCATCCCACCCATCAGTATGCCATCAAATGGGTGGCTGAACATCTATTCACAAAGATTGTATTTCATTCAGCTCAAAAACCCCTCTAATTTCCTCTGTGTTTTCAAATTATACTTTTTTTTTTTTAAGTATATTCATTTATTTTGAGAGAAACAGCGAGCATTGAGTGGGGCAGGGGCAGAGAGAGGAGAGAGAATTCCAAGAAGGCTCCACACTGTCAGCACAGAGCCTGATTCGAGGCTAGGACCCACATGACCTGAACCAAGATCAAGACTGGACGCTTAACCGACTGAGCCACTCAGTTGCTCCTCAAATTTTACTTTTTAAAATGTGGGTATTTTCTGAGTTTATCACAGTCAGAAACTTCCACTGTGTTACTCTATGGTAGTCTCTGGTTAGTATGTCTGGCATTTGCTTTGGTTTTTTGATTTCTGGACATTCTGTATAATGATCATGATGCTACCAAACACTTTCTCAGCTCTGAAAAAAGGAACACAGAGAAGCCTCAAAGCCAGTGTTTTAAACTCATGTCATGTCTGAAATTTTTACAGTGTGTGGACTATACACTTGAGGTACCTTTCAAGCCAAACTTAAGGTAAACTTATCAGGTATCTATTTAGATGAAGTCTTGTTATCTGATCCCTAGCTACAAGCTATCCTAAATTCAGGGACTACATATATTTGGATGATATGTTATCCCTTGTTCTCTAAAAACTCTTGTTAATGAAAGACAGGAACCCAAAAGATTTAGATAGCAAGAGACACGCTGTGCCATGAAACCTACCTCATGGCAAAGAGACCCTCTAGGTGAATAAGAAGGGATCTTATTTTGTTCTTTTGCTTACTCTTTACCATGTTAATTCAATAATACATATGATGGGGTCATGCATTATTAATTCTGGGACAATGAAATACCTGATGATTGGTCAAACCTTCTTTTATTCTCCCAAGAGATTACTTGGTCATCTTTTAACTGTTTGCTTATGAAACTGACAACTACCAAGACACTTCTGAAGAAAAACGTGTATTAAAATATGTCCTAAATTAGAAAATGACCTGGTATATACTTTTTGAGAAGATAGCTTTGTGATATGCCCAAGAGTAACATGTTACTATATAAAAAGCTGCCCAAAGAAGGAATCAGAACCAGTTTATAGGCAGTTTAACTCAACATTAGAGCTCAGCAGTTAATTCTATTTCACAACTTATACTATGTGTTCTCTCCCTTCCTTCTTTTTCCAAAACACTCAGAGAAGTAAGTAAAAAAAGGATCCAGAGACAAAATGAACCTAGTAAGTCCAGGAACTTGGTATCTGTGGCCCCAACTTGGCTGTAAACTTTTAAAAACCATAGTCAGGGGCGCCTGGGTGGCTCAGTCGGTTGAGCGTCCAACTTCAGCTCAGATCACGATCTCGCGGTCCACGGGTTCGAGCCCCGCGTCGGTCTCTGGGCTGATGGCTCAGAGCCTGGAGCCTGCTTCCGATTCTGTGTCTCCCTCTCTCTCTGCCCCTCCCCCGTTCATGCTGTGTCTCTGTCTCAAAAATAAATAAACGTTAAAAAAAAAAAAAACCAAAAAACATAGTCATAGTTTCTTTCTACTGTAACCAGTTACTTCCTTTGATTCTGGACAGCCATTAAAAACAAACATGGGGGGCACCTAGGTGGCACAGTCGGTTAAGCGTCTGACTCTTGATCTTGGCTCAGGTCATGATCTCATGGGTCATGAGTTCAGCCCCACATCGCGCTCTGCGCTGACAGTGCGAAGCCTGCTTGGATTCTGTCTGCCTTCTCTCTGCTCCTCCCCTGCTTGTGCTCTCAAAATAAATAAACTTGGAAACAAACAAACATGGGGGCCTAAGTCTTTCTGATCAGGGCACATACTGCATGAATCCTCAGATGCTTTGGGTCCCCAAAGTCTAGTTGCTTGGAAATTCCGCCCCAGGTGGGGTAAATTCCACCTAAGGCTAAATACCAGCTCCCAAGTTGATAATCATCAAGAACCATGAAGGAATATTAAAAAGAACACTCAAGAAGGTAGGAACCTGCAGAGAAATAAATGGATAGAATACTTAGGTTTTAGTGGTTATTACTAACTGTATAGTACTTAAAAGGAAGTTATAACACTTGAATCTTTGCGCCAGTACTTTTTAGCTATAAAACAGAATACTGTAATATATGTGCTTTTCTACAGAAGAATGCTGAAAAATGGGAAAATATTTGTAGAATTTATCGATTTACTGAGCATCTTCTATGGCATGGCACTCTAAGGCCTTTTTTTTTTTTTTTTTGAGAGAGAGAGAGAAAGAGAATGAACATGAACAGGGGAGAGGGGCCGAGGGAGAAAGAGAATTTTAAGCAGGCTCCATGCCCAGTGTGGAGCCTAATGTGAGGCTTGATTTCACAACTATGAGATCATGACCTGAGCTGAAATCAAGAGTTGGACACTTAACTGACGGAGCCACCCAGGCTCCCCTATAATGCACTTTTGATGAAAAGATAATCACTCCTCACAACTGTAAGAGGTAAATTGTTACTATTATCATCTCCATTTTACAGGTAAGGAAACAGGCATAGAGCTTAGATAACTAAGGTCGGACAGAAGGTAGGACAGGGCCTCAGAAGTGCATATTCCTCATCAGTATATTACACTCTAATTACAGATATGCTTTCAGTTTGAAAGAAAGATACACTAATTAGTATTGTAATTCCTTTTTTATTTTTTTGACAGGAAGAGTGAGCAGGAGGGAGGGGCAGAGGGAGAAGGAGAGAGAGAATCTTAAGCAGGCTCCATGCCTAGCACAGAGCCCCACAAGGGGCTTGATCTCACAACTGTGAGATCATGACCTGAGTTGAAATCAAGAGTCAGATGCTTAACCAACTGAGCCACCCAGGTGCCCCAAGGGTTATAATTCTTAAATCTTAAATCTTAAATTATAATCTAAAATCTTAAGGATTATAACTATCTGTAGAACCCTCTGGGAGAAAATATCCTCAGGGTGCCTGAGTGGCTCAGTCAGTTAAGTATCTGACTCGTGACTTTTAGCTCAGGTTATGATCTCACAGTTCGTGAGTTTGAGCCCCACAGAGGGCTCTGTGCTGACAGTGCGGAGCCTGCTTGGGAATTCTGTCTCCCTCTCTCTCTGTCCCTCCCTGTCATGCTCTCTCAAAAAAATAAATAAAAATAAAAACTCGAGAGGAAAAAAAAAAAGAAAATAAAGGAACATATCCTCACCATTCAGCTTGTTTCCTTTGCTCAGCCAATTCATGGAGCCGCCGAAGGGCTTTTTCCTGTTTCTTCTCATCTTTGCGGGATCTTGAAGAGACATTTCGAGCAAACTCTCTCTGCTTGAGATCTTTCAATCTCTGGTGTAACAACAACAACAACAACAACAAACAAAAACAAAGGGAACAGAGGGTGGGTGATTTAGAATAATTTGGGGATCCTGAAAACAAGGCCTTTAGAATATTTACCCTCAATCAATGGTTATAGTGCTAGCGTAGAACACACTGTTTAATACTCTCAGTAACTGAAACCACAATGGCAGATTACTTTGGATGAAACACTTGGAGTACCTGCATTTTCTAATTAGGACAGCATACCATTTACTTTACTGGGCAAAATTAAATGTTTTCAGATACAACAAGCACATTTTAGAACATTAGGAGGAAAAAAAAGGGACTATTTAATCACCTGCTCCTCCAGGATGCAAAACTAAACAAACAGAACATGAGATAAATTGTAATAACACAAGGCAAAGAAAACAGAAAGGGGTTAGGCTAGTACAGAAAATTACCCAGGAGTAAGATCTTAAAAAGCAATGTACAGCTTACATGGGGAGGTTATGTGAATCAAAACAAATAGAAAGCATACTTTTATTTCACCATAAAAAGGTGCTATTTCTTTTCAGCATGAAGTTTTCCTGTGACTATCACACAAACCATCTTCCAATGCTAGCATGTTCAGAGCTCACCAGTCTGACCACTTGCGTCTGGTCAGTCTGCTGAAATTAGAGAGTAATATGTATAGCTTTTCCATTCCTTCATGGCCCTGAGAGGAACATCCAGGGGATGAGGAGAGAACACAGATAAGTCAAAGGATTTATTACTTAAAATCCTGATAAAAGAATGAATCTTTTATTCTCAGAAACTAGTATATAATTTTCCTTAAAACAAAACAAAACAACAACAACCAAAAAAGAACAGTGCTGATGACACACTGGTGACAAAGTCCAGACATATCTGCAATGAAGACAGAACTAAAATTATTTCCAACACACTAGATAATATAAAAAACAAACCAAAACAAAACACATACATTAGCCTATGCTTTTACAATAGCATTAGGAAAAGGAATTTGACCCGATATAAAGTGGACATTGCTTTGTGGAAGGGCATGATGTTCAACAGACAGAGGAATTTTCATATCTAATATTTATGAAATGTGTTTTGAATATTTTTGAATTGGGAAGGGAAAAGGGTGGAAAGACACACACAAAAAAAGATATACAGCTAAAGACACTAGTAGAAAAACTCACTCTTGTGATCTGGGCTCCCAAATTAGAAGGATTTGCTTTCAATACATCAGCTGAAAATGTCACATCACAAAGAAAAAAAAGTAAAAATAAAACAAGAGTGGAAGAGAAAAAAAAAATAAAGCAAGCATTACTACACAGGCTCTCTTAGTGAATCTGCAAACTATTATACTGAACAATCAGGGACAAAGCCATCAACTCTAAAAGGGTAGGGGAGAGGGAAGCACCCGTACAACACATATATGTGTACATACACAGAGACTGACACAGTAATAATCTCTCCGGATACATGGACCTGTCTACATTCAGGAAAAATAGTTAACAGAACTTCAGGAAAGACCACTGCTACCTAGGAACCATCTATCTTATTTTCATTTACCTTTATTTTGGGAATGTTCAAGTAACCAACAGCTGGCAAAATGTTTTCCTAAAGCTGGCTATCCAGAATTAAGAATTTTATAAAAACCACTTCAAGACGGTGGATCAACTATCTTGAATAAATATGAATTCCAATTTCTTCCTTTCAAGGAGAATGAGACAGAAAGAGCCTGTCAGGACTATGGTATCATTATTTCAGGCTACAAACTTAGTTTTTTTCTGCCCCAAACATTTACCAGGCGCTCTAGCCAAAATTTAAATAGAACATATGTTTTTCTCATATCTGCCATCTTCACTCCAGCCACCCCATAGGCCTGCAAAATTTCCCAGTGCCTGGTCATTTCCTTCCTTCCTACAAATATTTGATTAGTTTTAGGAGTTATTTCCCAAACTACAGGATACCTTCTAGAAGAATGAGCATTTTATCAAAGCCTGGAGTTTCCAAGCTAAATCAGACAGAGGTTAGGCTTTCCAATCATTCAGCAACCACCTGGTGCAACCTTGAAGTTGAAGGGATAAGACTATGTCCACATCATCCTGAAGACGCTGTATCTCAAATTCTTACCGTAACATAATTGGAGGTAGGGAGGGATGAAAATGGGATGAGGTCAGTAAAACAAATCTGAGTGCAGCCCCATTCTAGGTGAAGCTATACACCAAACACAGTGTAGCAAACATTCCTAAATCACCTTTACAAACTTTAAAGTCTCAAATGTAAAATTGGGAACCCCAGAGTTCTAACCCAAACCTTAGAGATAGGGCTTGGCAACTCTCCCAAACCCAAAATGTATGTTTGAGGTCTTTCAGGTGAGGGTATTTTGATGATAAAAACAGATTCTACCCAAGGTCAGACTAAATCCCCCTCCAAAGTCTTTACTGATACCTCATAAAATTTTTTTCTTCTTTCTGAACTTAGTATTTTGTTAAGTACTCATCTAGCAACCATCATACTTTGCTCTGTCTATACTTATTCTTGCCTTTCAGAAAAGCAGTATGTGTAAAGTTTGAGTCAGAAAGACTTGTGTTCAAATCCATTAATTACCAAGCAAGTGATGATTTCATCTCTATGAGCTTGTTTCCCCCATGAGAAAAATAGGGCCATTCTAGCAGGTTTATGAGGTTAAGTGTCAAAATAAATATAAAGCACTTTATGTATCAAAATTGTTCAATACTGGGGCAACTGGGTGGCTCAGTTGGTTAAGCATCCGACTTCAGCTCAGGTCATGATCTCACAGTTTGTGAGTTTGAGCCCCATACTGGGCTCTGGGCTGATAGCTCAGAGCCTGGAACCTGCTTTTGATTCTGTGTCTTCCTCTCTCTCTCTGCCCACCCCACCCTGCTCACACTCTCTCCCTCTCTCTCAAACATAAATAAAAAAAGTTCAATATTGTCTCTGTTCTTTTATTTGGGGCAGAGACTGTAGCTGCTCTTTTTTTTAAACTTCACTTTTATTTATTTTTTAAGTAATCTCCACACCCAATGTGGGGCTTGAATTCACAACCTCGAGATGAAGAGTCACATTCTTTATCAGCTGAGCCCCTCCTTTAAAAATTTTTATTTTGGGGCGCCTGGGTGGCGCAGTCGGTTAAGCGTCCGACTTCAGCCAGGTCACGATCTCGCGGTCCGTGAGTTCGAGCCCGCATCGGGCTCTGGGCTGATGGCTCAGAGCCTGGAGCCTGTTTCCGATTCTGTGTCTCCCTCTCTCTCTGCTCCTCCCCCGTTCATGCTCTGTCTCTCTCTGTCCCAAAAATAAATAATAAAAAAAAAAAAAAAAGAAAAAAAATTTTTTATTTTAAAAACAATCTCTACACTCAATGTGGGGCTCACGTAGCTGATCTTTGTAATCAACACCGTAGTGCACAGAACAGTAGTTAAGTCTACAGAAAGCATCTGGGAAATGCTTGGTGAGTAATTTGGCTGAAACACTGGATCCTTGATTTTTCCCCAAATAAATTCTTTACCACTTGTAGAAAAGTTTGATAAATATTTTCCTATCTCTATTAGGGACATAGTCAAGTTATATGAGATATATGGTTTTCCTAGCTATTACTCTCATCCAGCAAGAAGTCTCATTCTTTAGAGAATCAAAAAGCCTAAAATGTTAAGCCCCTTACTTCTGGACAGAATTAGGCCATGGGTGCCTGGATGGCTCAGTTGGTACAGCATACCACTCTTGATGTCAGGGTCATGAGTTTGAGCCCTATGTTAGGTGTGGAGCTTACTTAAAAAAAAAAAATAATAATAATAATTAGGTCAAATGGCAAAAAGGATATCAGAAAGTTCTCAATTTCCTATGTAAAAAGTAATTTAAAAAATTTAAGTTCATTTATTTTGAGAGAAACAGGGACAGC
>NW_024412420.1:17688045-17736895 GCF_014898765.1 Herpailurus yagouaroundi
GGGGGAGAGAGAGAGAGAGAGAGAGAGAGAGAGAGAGGGAATCCCAAGCAGGCTCCATGCTGCCAGCATAGAGCCTGATGTGGCGCTCGAACCCAGGAAGTTGTGAGATCATGACCTGGGCTGAAACCAAGAGCTGGACACTTAACAGACTGAGCCACCCAGGTGCTCCTAAAAAGTAATTTTTATAAAGGCAAAAGTCCCTAATTCAGAGTCAGGTTTTCCAGAGTTGGTTATTTTAGTCCATGGAAAAGCCTGGCTCATTTGCAACTAAATGCTCATATGAAATTCTGTGTCCTGTACTTTTACTTTCCTCTTAAATTCTAAAGAGGAACACAACTTCAGGTAACTTCTTCAAGGTGAGAACAGAGGAGCAACATACTTGCCTGTCAAAGAAGAGACAGAGCTCGGGGTGCCTGGCTGGCTCAGTCGGTTTAATGTCCGACTTCACCTCAGGTCATGATTGCATGGTTCGTGGGTTCTGGCCCCACATCGGGCTCTGTGCTGACAGCTCAGAGCCTGGAGCCTGCTTCGGATTGTGTCTCCCTCTCTCCTTGCCCCTCCCTGACTCATTCTCTGTGTCTCTGTCTCTCAAAAATAAATACATGTTAAAAAAAAAAGTTTTCTTTTCATGTTTATTATTATTATTATTATTTTTTTAGAGAGAGAGTGAGACAGAGCATGAGCAGGGAAGGGGCAGAGAGACAGGGGAGACACAGAGTCCAAAGCAGGCTCCAGGCTCTGAGCTGTCATCACAGAGCCCCAATGCGGGACTCAAACTCACAGACTGTGAGATCATAACCTGAGCTGAAGTCGGACACTCAACCGACTGAGCCACCTAGGTGCCCCCTCCCCCAATTTTTTTTAAATGAAGAGACAGAGCTTATGCAAGGAAAAATATTTATTGACGTGTCATCAATCCAAAAACTTTTCAAAGGCCACGCAAATTCCATTCCATACGTAAAAATTCAAGTTAGACTACTCCAAACTGGGATACAGTCTGATCTGAGTGGATATAATTAATCATTTAAGCTAACTCCAAAGCTACTATTGTCCTTGTCTCTGAAAATTATAAATTATGCCTTCTGAAGTATTGCTAGTAAATTTGTTTCTTCACTGAACTATTTAAGCTTATTAGTAACAAGTCATATAATACATTTTTCAGCTGGGCAGAACTTCATTCAAGGTAAAGGAGACTGAACCCCATTCAAAATCAAAGGGTTTGAAGATCCTGTTCTGAAAAACCAATGGCATGTTTCCAAAAAAGCATATACATTTGTGGCATAGAACACAGTGGCCATTTCTTTCTCACTGATTCTCAATCACATGGTAGCTGTAGTTTCCATTAAATTTCCCAAAGACCAATATAGGGAGAGACCTTAAGAAACAATCCAGCGCTTGAAATACCCACCCACATAACCATGTTCTTTGTGCTAAAGACCACTTCAATGTAAAGGACATTCCAGTTCTTTTTTTTTTTTTTTAATTTTTTTTAACGTTTATTTATTTTTGAGACAGAGACAGAGCATGAACGGGGGAGGGGCAGAGAGAGAGGGAGACACAGAATCTGAAACAGGCTCCAGGTTCTGAGCCATCAGCCCAGAGCCTGACGCGGGGCTCGAACTCACGGACCACGAGATCGTGACCTGGCTGAAGTCGGACGCTCAACCGACTGCGCCAACCAGGCGCCCCCGGACATTCCAGTTCTTAAAACGCAGCTTAAATAGCACTGTGTTGGCAGCAAAATATCTACTCCACGATTACCCAACTCTGCAAATTCCTGCACCACTACCCAACTCTGAACAAATTAAACCAGAGAATTGAGAATCTGGTAAATCTTACCAGATTTTTAATGTGAGTGATAAATTTGCCCACACTATCAATAATGTGGAGTGTGACTAGAAAGGAGTGGAATGGCGTTTGACCTGGGAATGAATGAGACAAAGATACATCTGCACATAATTTTCCCTAATAACAAAATAAGCTTTTGAATTAATAAAATATTTGTTATCTTTTGGTACTACTCTTTTCTAACAAAAACTGATGCTAGAAGTTTATATTTGGGTATATTCTACTAGGAATATATCTGATTATTCTTTTTCTCAAGTATTTTAAATCTTTTATCTCAATTTAAAGAAACATGCTATTATTTCCAGATGAAGGGAATTTCAGACATCAAAAAACAGGCAGAGTATTTCCTACTGCCACTAACAATCCTATGTTCTAATATTTACTGAACTCTCAAGAGGAAACCTGATTTTGTCTCTGTAGGGTCAAAAGACTGTCCACGGTTTCTTCTCACCAACAACAACCCTCCTCTCCCAGAACAGACTAAAGCTTAGTCTTTGTAACTAACCCTGCAATGCACATACAGTTGTCTATGGCACAAGAGATGCTCAATAACTTATTTCAGTTTTAAAATAAATCGGGAGAAGGAACACATCTAAATACTTCATGTATTATCTGTTGCTAATGAACAGTGACAGGGAATAGTAAAGAAACTGTACTGCAATCTCTTTTTCTAAGTATAATCGACCTTTTTTTTTTTTTTTTTTAAAGTAAATCTCCACACCCATATGGGGCTCAAACTCACAACCCCAAGATCAAGAGTTGCACGCTCCACCAAGTGAGCCAGCCAGGTGTCCCTAATTCGGCTTTCTCTGAACCTCAACCACTTTCTTTCCCCTATGTCAACAATCCTGCATACCCCAAATCCATAGCCTCTTCTCCCCACCATTTCCTGCCTCTCTTTCACAACACAACATTAATCTCCTCTCCCTTCCCAAACTGGAGTAATCACACTCTAGCTATTACGTGGCCAGGTTACCTGGGTGCAAGTCTTGGTGTTTGATGCTTCTGAATGAGACCATCCAGAACATCACCATGTGGTGAAGAAGGAAAAGTACCAGGAAAGAACACAGAAAGCCTCAGCATTCAACTACTCAGGGAAGGAAGATTACAGTTGAATGGTTAAGGAAACCAAGTTACTGGACATTGGATGTAAAGTCTTTCTTTTTAGCACATGTTTATCAGTAAGTGATGAAAATAAATTTTATTCAGTAACAGAGAAAACTAAACATTAATGCCGACTATAGATACTGAAAAAAATCAGAGGGAAATACAGAAGTAGTCATTCTTTTTGCTAAGAGTAGTCCTAATTAGTCATTTATGACAATACTTATCATTTGGTGAATATCAAATTAATACGTCATAAAATTATTGTTAAATACTTGCTTTGGTATTTTCAGAAGTCAGCAAAAAGCCTTCAAAGTGTGGTATATTTTTACAGTACCAAGCTGTGCCTGCTGTAACATGTTTTTTTCACATACATGTATGTATATGTACATACAGTCACCATCACCAAAATTTAAGCTGGATGAGATTAGAAAAATAATTTTATTGAGATACAATTCACATAGCATAAAATTCACCCATTTAAAGTGTAAAATTTGGTGGGTTTATCAGAGCTATGCAATCATCATTACTAATTTTAGTTAGAACATTTCCATTACCCTCTAAAGAAACTCCATGCTCATGAGCAGTCACTCCCTATTACTCCTTTCTACACAGTCCCTGGAAACCTAATATATGTTCTCTATAGATATGATTATTCTAGACTTTCCATGTAAATAAAATCATGCAATATGGGGGTCTTTGCGACTGGTTTCTTTCACTTCGCGTAATATTTTCAAGACTTGTGCATGTTGTGTTTATCACTAAGTCATTCCTTTTTATTGCTAAATAACATTCCATGGTATGGATATACCACATTTTGTTTGTCCATTCATCAGTTGTTGGATATATGCACTGTTTCCACTTCTGGGGTACTATTAATAACGCTGCTATGAACAATCTTATGCAAATTTTTGTGTGGACACATATTTTCATTTTTCAAGGGTATACACTGGTCATATGGTAACTCTATATTTAACATTTTGAGGAACTGCCAAACTGTTTCCCAGAGGGGCTACACCATTTTACAATTCCACTAGCAATGTAGGAGTAATCCAGTTTTTCCATCTCCTCTCCAACATATGTTACGATGTCTTTTTAACTTTGGCCATCCTAATATGTGTGAAGTGGTAAACTACTGTGGTTTTGTGGATAATGAGTTTTAAATATAACTATATAGGGGTGCCTGGCTGGCTCAGTTGGTTAAACATCCACCTCTTGATTTCAGCTCCAGTCATGTTCTCACAGTTCATGAGTTCAAGCTCTACACTGGGTTCTGCTCTGACAGTGTGGAGCCTGCTTGGGATTCTCTCTCTTCCTCTTTCTCTGTCCCTCCCCTGCTCGCATTTGCTCTTCCTCTCAACATAAATGAATCAAAACTTAAAAAAAATAGATACAACTATATAGCCCTCAAAATCATATCTGGAGGCAAAGGTTTCACCTCTTTGTAAAATTTAAAGGAGCATAATTCATAAGAACTGCTTAGGCCTAAAGCAAATGCAATAGCAGCATCTCAGTTCAGAGCTCTCTTTTCAGGACTGTCACTCACAGACTATCATTATTTCTTAGGTTGCTTTACCTTTTCAGACTCCAACAGAACATACGGCCTCATATATGAATCTCCACCACAATGTATCACTGTAATAAATGTAAATGTGCAGGGCCAGAAAACAGGTTGAAAACTGCAGAACATAAGGTAGAATCATTTTAATTCATATTGGGAATGTGTATCAAAATGAAGAACAGAGTTAGAAATTCCCAGGAAGAGAATACAGAGTTTACCAGCAAATGAAGTTCCCAAAGGGTCTGTTTAGGGTTACCCCTGCCTGCTCACAAAAGCAGATGGTTTCCCTAAACAGAAACGAGAATTTTCTAAGGTTAACTAGATTGTGATAGCTGGATTTAAGAAGTCTATTCCCAACAAGAGCAGAGACGGTGAGTACATAAGATTCAACAAGTGTACAGACTCAAAACATGCTCAGTTTTTGGAGGACTAGCCAAATAATGTCATTCTTTTATTAAGCAAAACAGTTCCAAAGAAAATAACACACACAGCAGTAACAAACTTTGATCTTTCTGCTACAGGTTACTAAAATAAAACTACAATGTCTCAAGTTCTTAGGATGCATTCCTCTTCATATCTGCTTTGCTTCTCTAGGCATAATCTCTTCTGAAGCTAATTATGCTGTTTAAGTCAACATCTACAAAGCTTTGGGATTCATAAATACTTTACGGCTTTCCTAATCTATTTCACCTGTTTATAATAATCAATTTACAGTTTTCTAAGGATAAACACTCCAGAAACACATGAAATATAGATTATACGTGTAGATTATCTTCAGTATCTAAGTGGTTTCGCTTCTATTATTATTATTATTATTATTATTATTATTATTATTATATTATTATTATTTTCAAAGTAAGTTCTATGCCCCAATGTGGGGCTTGAACTCACAACACTGAGATCAAGAGGTGCATGCTCCACTGGCTGACCTGGCCAGGCACCCCCGTGGTTACACTTCTTTTAGAAGAGTTCAGTTTCTTTTGTATTTTAGCCCTAAAATTATTTCTCTCTTATTTACTTTTTATTGCCTTTTAAACATTTCCATTTATGTTTCCCTTGCAATGAGTATCAAAGTAGCACTGAAGAAAGGGAACCCAGTCTGAAGCTCCTCAAACCTGTAGTGGCTTGCCAGAGGTCCAATTGGTTTTGATGTGCTTATTGTCCTGATGCCCCGTGTGCCAAGCACACAGAGGAGCAAATACAGTAGAATATCTTGAGGGGCAAAACTACAACAGTAAGCAGTGCAACTCCAAGTGGAGAGTGGCCAGTCCAAATCTGAATGAAGGCCATGTGAAGTCCAAAGATGATCATTCCTTCCATCACCAAGGAATTTCTCAGAAAATACTTCAACAAAGAACCTATTTCATTTCTGAGTCATGAGGAAAACTAAGCCTTCTATTCCTTGGTAATACCAGATATACACAACAGTCAACGAAAAGTAAGCAATACTGCCCCAAAATAATTGTAACAGTTTAGACAGAGTTAACTAAATCACGCAGTCACAGATCCCATCGTGTACAATTCAGAACAGAGCAGTCATCGAGGGGTACTTACTATAGGCTTCATCTGTTTTAGTTCAGCTATTTAAAGCTCATAAAACCACTATTTTTACTGTTGAAACAGACCTTGGTATTAAATGAAACTTCAGTCTTTTCAAGAAACGTAAAAGGGGTTTTCACACTGAAGCTATTTTAGCCGGTTGAAAGCATTCTTTCCTCTGACCAAGACACTGATTCTTTCTAAAAAGAATTTCTCAAAGCTGCTAATTTATATGTACCAGATTTTGATAAACTGGACGCGACTACTGCAGATGGCTTTGAAACTGCAAAGAAGTTGGACCCAACACTTAAAGATGAATAAGGAGGCAGCTTTTCAATGTGCTGCTTCTCCATTGTCAATTAGAGCCGTGTGTGTAGAGAGAAAAGGAAGGTCTGGGCCTGGGTCACAAACTCAAATGTTTAGAAGGATTTGGCAGTTAATATAGTGAATCACACAGGTTGATGTAAGAGACATCTAATTGAAGAGTAAGCATGTGACTTTCTAAAGAGATAGCAACTATTCAGCTTTAGCCAACTGTTATGTTGAAATGCAGGCCCAATGTTCTCAGGTATTTCAATTTTTCAAGATAAGACAAAGCCTGAATTATATAAAATCTCATTTTTAAAAGACAGAGAACCAATCAAAATTAAATGGGAAAAATCTAACGCTACAAAGACCAGACAAAATACATCTGTGGGACAATTTATGACCTCTGGTTTATGTATTGGAGGCTGGTGAAGAGGACCCTTAGTGGCACAAATAAAAGAGAGTAAGATTGGGAGAATCCTGACTAGGTAGCAAGGCACCAAAGAAAGCAAAACAATAACAAAAAAAAACAGTGTTAAAATAAGGTACTATTATTACTGTGTTGCTACAAATTGACTTCTGGGAAACAATGTTCTTTGTAGTTTGAAATTTAGGCCCTCTGAAAAGCTCAAGAAAATGGTTTCCATGATCATATCCACTAGTAGACATGTTTTTAGCTATGCAAAATAATCAAAGATGCAAGGAGGTAGAGATGAAAAATGTTTAGTTTCAAAGTAACCTTAACTGTACTGTAATTAAGCCAAGAGGGATAGAAGATGGATACTAATGTTTATTAAGCTCTGAGGCATATTAGGACTAACTTACATAAAAAGGAATCACAGATTGGGCTAGCTTTTGAAGAATGGAGAGGACTACCCTTCAAAATGTATTGAAATTATCACCTTAAAATGAGAGTTAAACTGCTGAAAAGAGCCAAAATGTCTAATTAGCTTTTTCATCTTTAAAAAAGCTGGGTCTTCATATTTGCAGGTTAGTGACTTTCTTCACAAAAATCTTGGAAATTTTGAGAAAAACTAGTGAATAGGGAGAGGCACATAACAACCCCCCAAAATCACCACAAAACGTGGGTGACCACACAGCCCTTTTTTGAGAGATTATTTGTGCTTAATAAAGATAAGGGCGTGTTCAGAATCCTGTCTATACCACTAGTTTTACCACTAACAGGATAGATTATTTCTCTGGAAATTTTAATAGTAAAAATTTGATGGAAGATGCAAACTAGGGATTACTAATATAGGGGTTGAATGTACTTACCTAATATCTCAGATTCATAATAATCCTGTGTGCCTTCCTGGAAGACAAGACAGGGTGTCTTTATGATTTTAGAGCATGAATTTGGAAAATGGTAGCTCCATTTGTATGGTAAGTTCATGTCCATCAAAGAGGAATGAAAAACAGGACATAGCTCCTCTTAGGGGTTATTTAGCTGTGTTGTACCAAGGGCGATTAAAGGCTCTTTAGAAATTCTAAGTAAAGGGAAGAGAACTATAAAAAAATTTAGTACTGTGCACTTTTTTGTTTATATATTTATAGCATTGTTTCAAGATTCTACTCTATCTGCACTAAGAGGGCAGTATAAAGAAAGATGAAAAAGCCTATGTTTCAACCAAATACAGAACACTCCGCCAAAACCAAAGAAAACAACAAACTCACACTACATTCATTCTTTTTTTAATGCCTAAGATGGGCTTTTGAGCATGGTGAAGAAACAGGCTCACATGCATTCATTAACCATACCAGCTAAAGATTTCTTCCCAGACCAAGGACTGCAGACATTTTTCTATGTTAATGGAGAAAGGTAGTCCATAAGTTCCTTATAAGAAACCTTAATTTTGTATTTTCATTTTTAAATGAAATGATAATCTAAAAAATATGAGTATTTGGGATCATCTAGATGAGCACTTTACAAATGTTTATAACATAACTAGGGACTTAAAATGACAGTGATTTGTTTGTACTAAGGAAAGGCCAAATGATTTTGCAATATCATATGTCTTTGAAAGTTTTTCAGTAGTCTTAATAGAACAGGGTTTCTCAACCTCAGCACTATTGACATTTTGGGCCAGGTATTCTGTGTTGCAAGGAGCTTTCCTGTGCATTGTAGGATATTTAGAAGCACCTCTACCCACTACATGCCAGTAGCACCATCTTCCTAATTGTGGCAATCAACAATGTCAAGTGTTCCCTAGAGGACAAAACTCCCCATGTGGAAAACCACTGCAACAGAGAGACATGGAGAGAGAATGAAGTCATCCCAAGGTGCACAGAACAGACATGTCAAATTCAAATGAACCAGAGCTGTAACAATTACTACTACTCTCAAGTTGAAAGCAGCATCACTAAAACATTATCATCCCTCACATTAATGCTGTCGATGTGAATTTCACTAGTCTGCATATCTGCTCAGATTTCATTTGTAATTCTGTTGCTTGGATAGAATATTTTCGCTTAAAAAGCAATCTAAACATTGCTCAAGTCTGAATTATACTTTTCCTGGTTTATTTTTTTTCTAATAGAAACTTCACTCAAGAGACTTCTCATCAACTAAAAATGTAACCTTTCTAAATGTCCTTTTGGTGCCTAAAGTTTCTTCTGGAGTCCTAATTTATCAGACAACTCTTTTTTTTTTTTTTTTTAAAGTACGCTTTAAGCCCAACGTGGGGCCTGAACTCACGACCCTGAGATCAAGAGTCACATGCTCCACCGACTGAGCCAGCCAGGCGCCCCATCACAGACAATTTTGTCCCCCGTAGACAATTCTTAATTGAAGAAATTTTTAGAGCCCAAAAAGGTGGTTGTGTGTTTAGATGCTACAAGTCTTTCTCAATTCCATAAAAAATAACCCCCAAATTTGAATTATGTATACACTGAGAAGGCAGAAAAATTACTGGATAAGCAATATTTGCTGTTGTAACTCTTTCTTGACAGATGTTTCTTTGAAAAAGTAACTCCAGTATATATCTTGTCCATATATATCCTCTCTATATTTCTCTTCTTCAAATTAAGCAGACCTTGATAATACACAATGTCCAAAGGTGTATCAAAAGTTCAAAAGCTGTCTTGAATACAATTCTATCAGTGGAAGCATCTTAAATTGGTTAGGTGTGGTTAAACATGAGAGAGATTGTTGCAAAAAAATGTAACAGTTTACAAACTATCCTTGTGCTAGTAAAGCTTAAAGCTTGCTCTTTACTTGTGCACTGAAATCTTATGGCTGGTTGAAAGATGAAGCAAAGGTATTAAAAAAAAAAAGTTGGTTCAACAGATCCACTTAAGACAGCATTCCAGAAATGCTCATAAATCTTACAAGTTTAACAAATACAACTATTATGCCTTCAAAGACCTAGTAAATTCTGCTAAAATCACCCAACATCAAATGGCTCAAAATTATTCAATAAGCCAGAAATTTAAAGATCCATTTCTTTCTTCTAAAATCCCCCCTGGGCCACCTTCTTTATGCCAGTATCTAGTTAGGTACAATTTTATTTTCTAAGTCAGTGAAAGCAAAAAAGACTGCAAAGAAAGTATAATTCACTTTTTAGCAAGCTCTTCAACATGCAGCATCAGAGGTTTTTGTTAAAGTTAGGACAGCATCTAATTCTTTTTCCTTCTCAAGATTTATCTAGTTTCCAAGGTATACCAAATAACAAAATAACTTACTGATAGGAAATAGTAGCCAATAAAGCATGAACTCCTGTATATAGAAGATGAAGCACCCACAGTCTGGGATAACTATTCAAAGTTTAACATGTTCACAAAGAGAGAGAAAGGGAAATAAAACTCCTAGTGATCCTCAGTTGAACTACCAAATTAAATACAAATTCAGAAAATAATCAAAGCCAAAAACTTTATGCAAGATTTATGAAGCTCACAATTCTCTACATAAATTCTTGGAAGAGGGAGGTCTATGTCAGGGCTTGTCACTGAAAAAAAAAGTTAAGTCAGATAGACCTCAGATAAAGACTGGCAGATATAAGAAACCATAGTCACCAAGATTTTTGGGGTACATTTATAAAATTCAATAATTCTAACAAATAAAGTATTGTTTTGCTAGCAAGCAACTATTCCTCACCTGCTTGTGTGCATGATCATAGGAGTTGATGTGGTTGTCAAATTCCTGATGTTTCTGATATTGCTTATCACAGAGTTCACAGTAAAAGTTGGCTCTGAGGTCTTCCAGTGCTTTGGCAATGGCCTTCTCTTTGTCAACATAATCCTGTAAGAACCACAAAATACAAACAAAAAATGAACTTAGAATTTTAAGTGAATGGTATAAAGACGGTTATTTAGCGGTACTAGCAAAAACTAGATGGAACACAAATGGCAATTAGGTGGGTAATTTGTGTGTACTAATAGTTGTCTTCAAATAAATAAACATTCAAAAAGAGTTCCATGTTTGTTTATTTTTGAGAAAGAGTGAGAGACAGAGCGTGAGCAGGAGAGGGGCAGAGAAAGGGAGATGAAAGAGGATCCAAAGCCGGTTCCAGGCTCTGAGCTCTGTCAGCACAGAGCCCGATGCGGGCCTCAAACTCAGGAACCATGAGATCATGACTTGACCCGAAACCAGATGAGTAACTGACTGAACCACCCCAGTGCCCCCCCGCCCCCCCGAAAGAGTTTAATTTTACTTTGCCTTTTGGCATTATGGTGGCATCCCCTATTCCTACCTCTGGCTAAAAAAAAAAACAAAAAACAAAAAACCCCAAGCAACCAGAAATGAGAAACAAACAAAAAAAAATTTTTTTTTTTAACATAAGAAGAACCTTCTTTTATTTATTTATTTATTTTTGAGACAGAGAGAGACAGAGCATGAACAGGGGAGGGGCAGAGAGAGAGGGAGACACAGAATCCGAAGCAGGCTCCAGGCTCCGAGCTGTCAGCACAGAGTCCGACGTGGGGCTCGAACTCACGAACTGTAAGATCATGACCTGAGCCGAAGTCGGACGCTTAACCGACTGAGCCACCCAGGCGCCCCCAAACAAAATTTTTTGAATGTTTATTTTTTGAGAGAGAGAGAGCACAGCAGGGCAGGAGCAGAGAGAGAGGGAGACACAGAATCTGAAGCAGGCTCCAGGCTCTGAGCTGTCAGCAGAGTCAACACGGGGCTCAAACCCATGAACTTCAAGATCATGACCTAAGATGAAGTGGGATGCTTAACCAACTGAACCACCCAGACACCCCCAAAAAGAGTTTACTTTTACTTTGCCTTTTAGCATATGGTGGCATCCCCTACTCCTACCCCTGGCTAAAAAACCCCCCAAACAACCAGAAATAAAAAACACAATTTGTACTGCAGTGTAAGGAACCATAGAAATATCCTCAAAAGAGGCAACAGAGGGGCGGCTGGGTGGCTTAGTCGGTTAAGCGTCCAACTTCGGCTCAGGTCATGATCTCGCAGTTTGTGAGTTCAAGCCCCGCATCAGGTTCTGTGCTGACAGCTTGGAGCCTGGAGCCTGCTTCGGATTCTGTGTCTCCCTCTCTCTCTGCCCCTCCCCTGGTCATGCTCTGTCTCTCTCTCTCTCAAAAATAAATAAATGTTAAAAACAAAAAAAAAGTTAAAAAAAGAGGCAATAGAAAATAAAACAAATCAAATAACTGAAATTGGTATCAGGCTGTGATGGGCAAAGGCTCTCCTTAGGACATGTGGGTAGTGACACAGGAACTTGGGGTTTGAGCAAGATGGGGGAATAGATCACAGAAGCCTCATTAATAAATGAAAGAACCTGTGAGTGGGCTGGAGAGTACTGAAGACCTCTGCATCTTGGCAGAGGGAAAAAAAAAAAAATCCTCTCAGTGGGGCACCTAGGTGGCTCAGTAGGTTAAACATCTGACTCTTGGTTTCTGCTCAGGTCCTGATCTCGCGGTTTTGCAAGTTCAGTCGGTAGAGCATGTGACTTGATCTCAGGGTAGTGAGTTCATGCCCCATGTTGGGCATGAAGCCTACTTAAAACAAAATAAAACAACAAAACATAAACAAAACAAAAAAACCTAGGCAGACTGCAGAAAGAACCAAATAAGAACCGTAAAAAATAAACCAAAAAAATTAATCAGCTACCTAGAGGATGGATGAAAAAAACAGGCCAGACACACCTCAAAAAAGATGCAGTAGGGAAGTGAAAATGTTCTGGAATTAGACTGTAGCAATGGTTGTACAAGCTTATGGAATATACTAAAAGTCACTTTAAAAAGATGAATTTTATAGTATTCAATTTATATGTCAATTTAAAAAAGATGTAGTAGGGGCGCCTGGGTGGCTCAGTCGGTTAAGCGTCCGACTTCAGCTCAGGTCACGATCTCGCGGTCCGTGAGTTCGAGCCCCGCGTCGGGCTCTGGGCTGATGGCTCAGAGCCTGGAGCCTGCTTCCGATTCTGTGTCTCCCTCTGTCTCTGCACCTCCCCCGTTCATGCTCTGTCTCTGTCTCAAAAATAAATAAACATTAAAAAAAAAATTAAAAAAAAAAAGATGTAGTAAACTAAAAGAGGTAGAAGTCAGTTTGAAATTACTTAGAATGAGGTACAGAGACAGATAATATGCAAGAGAGGTTTAGAAGCCACAGAGTATATAGTATTTACACATGTACAAGTGGAATCCCAGAAAAACAGGATAGCATAGATGAGAGAAAAATATTTGAAGATATAAAGGCTGAGAATTTTTCCAAACTAAAGACATAACTCCACAGATACAGGAAGCACAAAGTATACCACACAGGCTAAATAAAAATGTGCACCTAGATACACTGCAATGAAACTACAAAAGGACTAAAGACCATCAAATCCTAAGATACCCAGAAAAAACTTAAAGATTACCCACAATCAGACTGACAGCAGACTCAAAAGCAATGTAAAGTAGAAGACCGTGTGCTTATTAGAGAAAATACATATCACATGTATACCAAATGACCTATTTTTCAGAAGTGATTAAATTAAGGCATCTCCAGATAAAAAAGTTTTACCACCAAGAGATTCATTAAAAAGAACCTTCCTAGGGGCACCTGGGTGGCTCAGTCAGTTGGGCATCCGACTTCAGCTCAGGTCATGATCTCGCGGTTCACAAGTTCGAGCCCTGCATCAGGCTCTGTGCTGACAGCTCAGAGCCTGGAACCTGCTTCGGATTCTGTGTCTCCCTCTCTCTCTGTTCCTCCCCTACTCACACGCCTGTCTCTCTCTCTCAAAAATAAATAAAAAGATTTTTTTTAATAAAAAAAAAAACCCTTCCTAATAAAGCAGTATTTCTGAAATCATAGATTGTAATTCACCAGTAAGTCATGACATTAGTTTAGTAAATTATAGCAGGCACAGAAAAGGAAAAAAACCCCCAAAAAACAGAAAAATACAGAATATAGTTCACATAAGGGTAAATTCTGTCTTGTAAAACTTTTGTTTCAGTTGTAAGTGGTTGCAATATTAAACATATTTAATTATTGAGGGAGGGAGACAGCATGAGCAGGGAAGAGTCACAGTGGGGGGACAGGGAGTGAGAGAATTTTTTTTTTAACTTTATTTTTTAAAATTTACATCCAAATTAGTTAGCATATAGTGCAACAATGATTTCAGTAGTTGATTCCTTAATGCCCCTTACCTATTTAGTTCACCCCCCCTCCACATCCCCTCCAGTAACTCTGTTTGTTCTCCATATTTAGGAGTCTCTTCTGTTTTGTCCCCCTCCGTGTTTTTATACTATTTTTGTTTCCCTTCCCTTATATTCATGTTTTGCCTCTTCAAGTCCTCATATGAGTGAAGTCATATATTTGTCTTTCTCTGACTAATTTCGCTTAGAATACTATCTCCAGTTCCATCCACGTAGTTGCAAATGGCAAGATTTCATTCTTTTTGATTGCTGACTAATACTCCATTGTATATGTATACCACATCTTTATCCATTCATCCACCGATGGACACTTGGGCTCTTTCCATACTTTGGCTATTGTTAATAGTGCTGCTATAAACATGGGGGTGCGTGTGTCCCTTTGAAACAGCACACCTGTATCCCTTGGATAAATACCTAGTAGTGCAATTGCTGGGTCGTAGGGTAGTTCTATTTTTAGTTTTTTGAGGAACCTCCATACTGTTTTCCAGAGTGGCTGCACCAGCTTGCATTCGCACCAACAATGCAAAAAGAGATCCTCTTTCTCTGCATCCTCGCCAACATCTGTTGTGGCCTGAGTTGTTAATGTTAGCCATTCATTCTGACAGGTGTAAGGTGGTATCTCATTGGGGTTTTGATACGCATTTCCGTGATGAGTGATGTTAAGCATTGTTTCATGTGTCGGTTGGCCATCTGGATGTCTTCTTTGGAGAAGTGTCTATTCATGTCTTTTGCCCATTTCTTCATTGGATTATTTGTTTTTTGGGGGTTGAGTTTGGTAAGTTCTTTGTAGATTT
Source organism: Herpailurus yagouaroundi (assembly GCF_014898765.1). Lineage (NCBI taxonomy): Eukaryota > Metazoa > Chordata > Mammalia > Carnivora > Felidae > Herpailurus > Herpailurus yagouaroundi. The sequence continues at coordinate 17,702,806 of NW_024412420.1, forward strand.
TGGGTACTAACCCTTTATCTGATATGTTGTTTACAAATATCTTCTCCCATTCAGTCAGTTGCCTTTTAGTTTTGCTGATTGTTTCCTTCGCTGTGCAGAAGCTTTTTATTCTGATGACGTCCTAGTAGTTTATTTTTGCTTTTGTTTCCCTTGCCTCCAGAGACATGTCAAGTAAGAAGTTGCTGCGGCCAAGATCAAAGAGGTTTTTGCCCGCTTTCTCCTCGAGGATCCTGATGGCTTCCTGTCTTACATTTAGGTCTTTCATCCATTTTGAGTTTATTTTTGTGTATGGTGTAAGAAAGTGGTCCAGGTTCATTCTTCTTCATGTCGCTGTCCAGTTTTCCCAGCACCACTTGCTGAAGAGACTGTCTTTATTTCATTGGATATTCTTTCCCGCCTTATCAAAGATTAGTTGGCCATACGTTTGTGGGTCCATTTCTGGGTTCTCTACTCTGTTCATTGATCTGAGTGTCTGTTCTTATGCCAGTACCATACTGTCTTGATGATTCCAGCTTTGTAGTATAGCTTGAAGTCTGGGATTGTGATGCCTCCTGCTTTGGTTTTCTTTTTCAAGATTGCTTTGGCTATTTAGGGTCTTTTCTGGTTCCACACAAATTTTAGGATTGTTCTAGCTCTGTGAAGACTGCTGGTGTTATTTTGATAGGTAGGGATTGCATTGAATATGTAGATTGCTTTGGGTACTATCGACATTTTAACAATATTTGTTCTTCCCATCCAGGAGCATGGAATCTTTTCCCATTTTTTTGTGTCTTCTTCAATTTCTTTCAGAAGCTTTCTATAGTTTTCAGTGTATAGACTTTCTACCTCTTTGGTTAGATTTATTCCTAGGTATTTTATGGTTTTGGGTGCAACTGTAAATGGGATCGATTCCTTGATTTCTCTTTCTGTTGCTTCATTGTTGGTGAATAGGAATGCAACTCATTTCTGTGCATTGATTGTATATCCTGCAACTTTGCTGAGTTCATGAATCAGTTCTAGCAGTTTTTTGGTGGAATCTTTTGGGTTTTCCATATAGAGTATCATGTCATCTGCAAAGAGTGGAAGTTTGACCTTCTTCTGGCCGATTTGGATGCCTTTCATTTCTTTGTGTTGTCTGGTTGCAGAGGCTAAGATTTCCAATACTATGTTGAATAACAGTGGCAAGAGTGGACATCCTTGTCTTGTTCCTGACCATAGGGGGAAAGCTGTCAGTTTTCCCCGTTGAGGATGATATTAGCGTTGGGTTGTTCATATACGGCTTTTATGATCTCGAGGTATGATCCTTCTATCCCTACTTTCTTGAGGGTTTTTATCAAGAAAGGATGCTGTATTTTGTCAAATGCTTTCTCTGCATCTATTGAGAGGATCATATGGTTTTTGTCCTTTCTTTTATTGGATGTGATGAATCACGTTGATTGTTTTGCGGATATTGAACCAGCCCTGCATCCTAGGTATAAATCCCACTTGGTTGTGGTGAATAATTTTTTTAATGTATTGTTGGATCCGGTTGGCTAGTATCTTGTTGAGGATTTTTGCATGCATGTTCATCAGGGAAATTGGTCTATAGTTATCATTTTTAGTGGGGTGAGAGAGAATATCTTAAGCAGGCTCCACCCTGAGTGTAGAGCCCGAAGCGGGGTCCGATTCCATGACCCTGTGATCATGACCTGAGCCAAAATCAAGAGTCAGACACTCAACCAATCAAGCCACCCAGGCAGCCCTGTATTAAACATGTTTCTAACTGTGGACCTGAATGTCACGGTTTCCTTAAGAATATACTTTAGGGAAAAAGGAAAATGATGCCAGTAAAAAGGTCTGAAATACTGAAAGTAAATGGTAAGCAATAAAAATATATGATATATATACACACACACACAATATATAACAAAAACAAAAAAATATATTATAACAAAAATTATATAAATATATATACATATATATACACACACATAAATTTTTTTTTTCAACATTTATTTATTTTTGGGACAGAGAGAGACAGAGCATGAACGGGGGAGGGGCAGAGAGAGAGGGAGACACAGAATCGGAAACAGGCTCCAGGCTCTGAGCCATCAGCCCAGAGCCTGTACACACACATATATACACATAATAACAAAAACAATACCTAGTTTGCAGGACTGAAAAAGGATAAAAAGCAAAATGCTAGCTGATATAGCCAAATGTAACAGAAGAGGGCATTCAAAGTTTAAATGTTCTCGAGTCCTTCTAATGAGATGGAGTTAACTTTAGACTTTGTTAAATTAAGCATAATTTAAACTCCCAAGGGTAATTATTAGAAGAACAGAAATAGTGAAGGGAAAAAAATAAGAAAACTTCAATTTTATAAAGGTAAGACAGGACAGAAAAATCAGCAAAATATAAAGTAAAAAGGCAGATAAGAAATCACAAGAAATGTAAAGGTACTGGGTCTCCTGGGTGGCTCAGTTGGTTAGGCGTCCAACTCTTCATCTTGGCTCAGGTCATGATCTCATGGTTTTGTTGAGTTCAAGCCCCATTTCAGGTTCCATACTGACAGCATCGAGCCTGCTTGGGATTCTCTCTCTCCCTCTCTCAAAATAAATACATAAACATTAAAAAAAAAAAAAAAGAAAGAAAAAGAAAGAAATAAAAGAAAAAGAAAAAAGAAATGTAGATGTACTAAAAAAAAAATCACCAGAAAAACAAAATCCAACTACATGTTGATCACAAGAGATATCCCCAAACTCAAGAAACAACTCAGAAAGTTGGAAGTTAAAGGACAGAAAAAGATATATGTCGGGCAAATACTAGCCAAAATAAAGCTGGAGCAACTATATCAATACTCAACTTAATTAACTTTTTTTCTTCTAAGTAATCTCTACAAGCAATGTGGGGCTTGAACTCCTGACCCCAAGATCAAGAGTCACATGCTCTACTCACTGAGCCAGCCAGGCACCCCATCTTTTTTTTTTTAGACTTTAAGGCAAAAGCATTACTTGAGACTGTGGCCAGTTATGGAATTAAATATTAAGAGGCTATTCCCCAAATAAGCTGCACTGCTAATCTGAAAAGCCAACACAGACATGTTGGTTATCCACTGGTCTTAATGAGGTTTTGGCTCACAACTGTGGGACTGACCCAAAAAGGTGGTCCAATTTGCCTCAGCAGTTCCATTTAAAAGCTAGACATCAAAAGACATCTCGAAACAAGCTGAGTACAGTCGATCTTTGAATGAATTTGAACTGCATGGGTCCACGTACATGAGGATTTTTTCCAATAAATATATTGGAAAGTTTTTGGAGATCTGCAACAATTTGAAAAAATTTGCAGATAAACCACATAGTCTAAAAAATACCAAAAAGAAAAAAAAAAAGAACAAAGAAAAAAACAGTGTGCCATTAATGCATAAAACACTTGTAGATACTAGTTTATCATTTATTACCATAAAACACATGCAAACCTATTACAAAAAGTTAAAATTTATCAAAACTTATGTACACACTTACAGACCTTAAATGGTACCACTGGCAGAGAGAAATGTGAACAAATGTAAAGATGATGTATTAAATCATAACTGCATAAAGAACTGTAGTACATGCTGTACTACTGTAATAATTTCACAGCTATCTCCTGTTGCTGCTGGGGTGAGCTCAAGTGTTCAGAATATCCACTTAAAATGCTGTGTGATGTTAATCATCTCTGCATGAGCAGTTCATCTCTCTAGCAAATTGGGTACTGCAGTAAAAAGTGATCTCTCCTAGTTCTTGTGTATTTTTCATCATGTTTAGTGCAATACTGTAAACCCTGAATAACACCACAGGACCCACACAAAGTGCCACTAGTGATGCTGTAAATGCTCACAAGCAGAAAAAAGTCATGACATTACAAGAAAAAGGTGAACTGCTAGATAAATACCATAGATTTACATCAGCAACAGTGGTTGCCTGACATTTGAAGATAAATGAATCCAATGTAAGGACCATTTAAAAAAAAAAAAGAAAGAAAGAAAGAAAAAGGAAACCTGTGAAGCTGCCACTGCAGCTGAATTAGCCGGTGCAAAAACCTTGCACTTTTTGTGCATAACCTTTCAATCTCGTATTGAAAAGGAAGCTTTTGTGTGTTTAGGATTGCTATGAGAAAGGAATACATACGGACTCTGATACGGTTAAAAAACAGTGAAGTGATTATATGACAACTTAAAGCAAAAGGTGAAGGATCTAAAGCTAGAGAATTTAATGCAGGCAAAAGATGGTTGGATAATTTTATAAAGAGGTCTGGCCAAAACCTATCAGGATAACAGGAAAAGCGGCTTCTTCCAACCAGGATGCAGCAGACAAGTTCCCAGATGCCATTAAGAAAATCCCTGAAGAAAACGGTTATCTGTCTGAACAAGTTTTTAATGCAGATAAAAGTGTCCTACTCTGGGGATGCGATGCCACACAGGACATTTATTAGCAAGAAAGAGAAGCAAACACCAGGATTTAAGGCAGGAAGGGAGAGGCTAACACTACTGTTTTATGCAAATACAGTTGGGTTTATGATGAGGACTGCCCTTACCTATAAAGCTAACTTCCACCTCCACCCCTACCCCAACCCCTAGCCTTAAAGGGAAAAAATAAACACCAGCTATCAGTCTTTTGGTTGTACAAGAAGGCTTGGACAAGAAGAATGCTTTTTCTGGATTGCTTCCATCAGTGCTTTGTCCCTGAACTCAGGAAGTACCTTGCCAGTACAGACTGCCTTTTAAAGTTCTTCTGATACTGGACAATCCCTCAGCCACCCAGAACCTGGTGAATTCAGCAAAGGCACTGAAGTAGTCTTTCTGCCCCCAAACACAAGGTCTTTAATTCAGCCTCTAGATCACGGGGTTATTATACACAGTACACTACAGAAAGGATTGTGAACACTATGAAAGAGAACCCCAAAAGAGAGAATATGAAAGTCTGGGAGGATTACACCACTGAAGATGCCATTGTTGTTACAGAAAAAGCCGTGAAAGCCATAACATTTCCAAACAATAAATTCCTGCCGGAGAAAACTGTGTCCAGATGTTGTGCATGATTTCACAGAATTTATAATAGAGCCAATCACAGAAATCACAGAAGAAATAGTAAATGGGGGGGAGGGGAAGTGATGGTGGTGGGGAAGGGTGCAATATATGGATCTTGAAGAAATTCAAGAGCTAACAGAGGGATTAACAGAAGACAACTCAATGGAGACAACTGCTTCCACACCAGAGCCAGACAATAAGGAAGAAAATGTAGAAGCAGCAGTGCCAGAGAACAAGTTGGCAGTAATCTATCTGGAAGAAGGGTTTTGATTATTCAAGACTGCTTTTGACTTCTTTTACCACATGGACCCATCTAGGACACAGGCACTGAAATTAAAGCAAATGGCGGAAGACAATGAATAGAAACATTTTTTTTGAAAATGAAAAAGCAAAATAAATAAATAAATGAATGAATGAATGAATGAATAAATAAATAAAGAAATAATGACGTATTTCCATAAAGTTATACTAAGTGTGCCAGCTTCTCCTACCTCCCCTTCTACCTCCTTCTACCCTTGATACAAGACCAACTCCTCTTCTTCCTCCTCAGCCTTCTCAATGTGAAGATGAAGAAAACCTTTATCATAATCCACTTCCACTTAATGAACAGTAATATAATCATCATGCCATATAGTTAATAAACTTATCTGCTGTGTATGTGTGTTACTGTCTTTGTGTGAAAATCTAGTAACTATATGACAAGAATTCTGAGAGACGTTTTTATGTCATCATCATTTCCCAAGTACTCATAATGTAGGACATCCTGTGCAAGACTGTATGGAAGTGGATAGCCTATCCTTACTTAGGAATAAGGTAAGTAACACTTGATGGAAAGTAATAATGTGTTGGTTTTCTTAACTATTTTATAACTTTGTTTTCAAAGAATTATATTATGTACTGTATGGCTCTCTTATAACTGGAGAAGCTGAGTATCAACCTATCAACTCAGGGAAATATATATATATATTTTAATGTAACAATGTTTCAGTAATGTATTATGAACATGTGGTATGCCACAAAAATTTTATAAGCATTCATTAGTGTATAGTCTAGGCTACTGTGAAGTAACTGCACTGATTAGGCCACCATAAAGCAATCATACTACTGCTTCTTCATTATCAATACATGAATCCTTATAATTTCTTTTTCATGTTAGCTTTCATTTTTTAAATGTTTGCTTATTTTTGAGAGACAGCAAGAGTGTGAGCAGAGCAGGGCAGAGACAGAGGAAGAGGAGAGAGAGAATCTAAAGCAGGCTCCGTGCTGTCAACACAGAGCCCAATGTGGGGCTTGAACTAATGAACCATGAGATCATGACCTGAGCGAAAATCAAGAGTCAGATGCTTAACCAACTGAGCCACTGAGGCTCCTCTACCTTTTTTATTTTTGATTACAGTATTAATAATAAGTACAACAGCTACAACATTGTGTGTCATATAAGACAATACTGAGGTAGGTACTGACAGATTATTCATCTTGTAAACAGATAACATCAACTCATAGTACCGATACAGTACAGTACAGTAAATGTATCTTCTCTTTCTTTAACATGGGGCTCAAACTCACAAGCCATGAGATCATGACCTGAGCCCAAGTTGGACACTTAACTGGCTGAGCCACCTGTGTTCTCTTTCTTATCATTTTAATATTTTCTTTTCTCTAGCTTACTTTAAGAATATATAATAGATAAGGAATGATAAATGACTACTGGTGCATCTGGGGGGCTCACTCAGTTGAGCATCTGATTCTATTTCATCTCAGGTCATAATCCCACGGTCATGGGATTGAACCCTCTATCAGGCTCCGCACTGAAAGTGGAGCCTGGTTGGGATACTGTCTCTCCCTCTGCCCCTCTCTCCCGCTCACTCTCTCTTTAAAATAAGTAAAATTAAAAAAAAGACAAATGATTACTTGTTAGCCTTTTACAGCAAGGGTAGATATATTAGTCTCACAATTAGTAGCTCCTCTAGTTAACAGATCTAAAGATAAGTCTCATTTCAAAGCCTTCTGACATTGGCCTTCTATTCAGTTTCATATCTTCTGGATACATTTTTAAGGCAGTTCTATCATCTACCATTTCTCACATAAGCTACTTAATCAGTAAACAAGAAAAGGTTGCTGTATTTTGTGGAATGTCAGTATTGAACTAGTTTGGATAAATTTATTCAAACTACAAAGTGAACATATAGCACACTGTAATTTTTGCCATATTCAATCATTCAGCATCATTTCTGCTAAGCAGCCTGGGTAGTTTCATGTTGTCTGGCATGTGGATAGCCTTCTTTATCAGTGCTGGTTTTCCCAAGATAGAAATCAGAAAACTCACTTTCTCAACCTCCCTTAAAACCAGGGTTCAGGGGCACCTGGGTGGCTCAGTTGGTTAAGCATCTGACTTTGGCTCAGGTCATGATCTCAGGGTTTGTAAATTCGAGCCCCATGTCCCCATGTCAGGCTCTGCACTCACAGTGAGGAGCCTGCTTCAGATTCTCTTCCTCTCTCTCTGCCCGTTCCCCGTGTGCACGAACACACGCTCTCCCTCTCTCAAAATAAATAAATAAACTTAAAAAAAAAACCAAAAGACAAAATCCCAGGGTTCAGACATATGATCTTCCCATCAGATACATCTGCCTAAGACTTCTACTTGAAAACAATACATAAAATGTAGTCTTTAGAATATTTCTTCTTTTTAAGTTTCTTTATTTTGAGACACAGACAGTGCAAGTTGGGGCGGGGCAGAGAGAGAGGGAGAAAGGAGAATCCCAAGGAGGCTCTGTGCTGCCAGCACAGCCTGATGTGGGGCTTGAACTCATGAAACTGTGAGATCATGACCTGAGCCAAAACCAAGAGTCAGACACTTAGTGTACTGACCACCCAGGCACCCCTAGAATATTTCTATTTCGGACAGTATACCAAATAAATCTGGCTTTTACCCTTATTTCAAAGAAATTATTTATTCAACTCGTATTTACTGACTACTTATGTGTCAGGCATTATGTTGAATACAGTATATAAACGGGCAAATAGACACAGTCTCTCTCCTCAAGGCCCCTTCTGCCCAGTACTGTAGAGACTATAAGAAAGTGAACAAACAAAATTTTATAATTATAAATGATAAAAGAGAGTGTTACAAGAGAATGAGGTAGAGTGGAGGATTTATTTAAATTGGGTGATGAGGGAAGATTTCTAAGCTAACACCTAAAGATAAAAAAGAACCTAAAGGATGAAAAAAGAACCAAATGAAAGATAATGAAACATAATGTCATAACCATTCAGTGCCTAAGGACAGTGTTAGAAAGAAAAAAGAGTGCCCAGGTCTGAATATGAAGAACTCTAACATCTAAAGTTCAGGCAGAAAAGAAGGGACCAAAAAGGAATCTATATAGAAGCAGTAAGGGAGATAGGAAGGAGGAATCTAGGAAAGTATAAAATCTTCAAAAACAAGAGAAAAGAAAAGGCTTTAAAGAGGAAAAAATGGTCAATTGTATTGAATGCTGCCAAGAAACAAAATGGAATATAAGTTTGGGGGCATCTGGGTGGCTCAGTTGGTTAAGTGTCCGACTTTGGTTCAGGTCATGATCTCATGGTTCATGGGTTTCAGCCCTGCGTCAAGCTCTGTGCTGACAGCTTGGAGCCTGGAGGCTGTTTCAGATTCTCTGTCTCCCTCTCTCTCTGTTCCTCCCCTGCTCCCACTCTGCACCCCTCTCTCTCAAAAATAAATATTAAAAAATTTTTTTAAAAATATGTAATACAAGTTTGAAAAAGTCTACTGGACTTAGCAAAAACAGGTGTTTTGTGGCCTTGAATAAAGTGGTTCAGTGGAAAGTGCTAAAGCCAGTCCAAAAGGGTTGACTAGTGCATAAAGAAAAGGGTAGGGATAAGAGACTACGAAAGGAAAAAAGGAAGGGATTGAAGATGATTTCACCATGTTATAATTCTGGATAAAACAAAACATTAAAAAATTATTCATTCATTCATTCATTTTAAGTAGGGTTTTAAAAAAATTTTTTTAACGTTTATTTATTTTTGAGACAGAGAGAGACAGAGAATGAATGGGGGAGGGTCAGAGAGAGAGGGAGACACAGAATCCGAAACAGGCTCCAGGCTCCGAGCGGTCAGCACAGAGCCCGACGCGGGGCTCAAACTCACGGACCGCGAGATCATGACCTGAGCTGAAGTCGGACGCTTAACCGACTGAGCCACCCAGGCGCCCCCGTTGTAAGTAGGCTTTATGCCCAGTTTGGAGCCCAATGCGTGGCATGAACTTCTGACCCTGAGATCAAGAACTGAGTCAAGATCCAAAAGTAGGACGCTTAACCGACTGAGCCAGCCAGACACCCCAAAACACAAAAAATTTAACATAGAGCTGAGCTCAACAAGACAGAGAAATCCCTAGATGCTTGAAGATTAGGCCTCAGGACCTTGATGGTAAGAGGCTAATTAAGCTCTCCCTGTGAAAAGTTCAGAAATAGGAAGAGTTCTCTGCATGGGACACCTGGCTGGCTCAGCTGATAGAACATGAAATTTTTTTTTTATTCCATGTATGTTGATTCTTTTTATCTATTTATTTTTAGTTTTTAATTATAAGATGCTTCAAACATATAGAAAAGCAGAGAACATATTAGTAATAGCACCAGTGTATGCACTGTCCCATGAACCCAACATAGAGCATGCAACTCTTGATCTTGGGGTTGGGAGTTCAAGCCCCATGTTGAGTGTAAAGATTACTTAAAAAAATAAATAAATATGGGCGCCTGGGTGGCTTAGTTGGTTAAGTGTCCGACTTCGGCTCAGGTCATGATCTCATGTTTCATGAGTTCAAGCCCTGCATCGGGCTCTGTGCTGACAGCTTAGAGCCTAGAGCCTCTTCAGATGCTGTGTCTCCCCTCTCTCTGTGCCCCTCCCTCGTGTGAACTCTCCTTCAAAAAATAAACATTAAGAAAAAAAATAGTAATAAGAATTTTAAAAAAAAGCTGTCTTCATCCTTGAAACAGGAACTAAAAAAATTTCACTATTATCATTACCTGCTGTCTCTTAAACGCATCAAGAAACTCGCCATCTATCAGGATATAAACAAATAAGAGATTGGAATTTCAGACCAGTTCACTGGTGGACCTAAAGGATTTACACTTTCTATTCACAGCACGAACACCTAGGTCAGGTATTAATATTGAGACCAATTAAAGACTGTACGATGTTTCCTATATGGTTTTTGTAAGCATTCTATCTGGTTAAGGAAGGTTCTTTCTTATCAATTTGGACAAGACTTTTCATCATGCATGAATGAAGAATGTTATATACTGTTTTGTTTTGTTTTTTTTTTTTACATTTATTGAGATGATCATATAGTTTTTTTCCTTTTATCTCTTAATGTGGTTGACTGTATTTCTAACATTAAATCAATTTTGCATTCCTGGCATAACTGATACATCCTAAATTGGTTCGGTAATTGCTCGTGTTTTAAGATTTGCATCTGTATTATAAATCAGAATATCATGTAAGTATCCTTGTCAGCATTTAGCATCAAGGTGGTACTAGACTCTCACTAAATGAGCGGGGAGTTTCTTCTTCATTTTCAATTCTCTGGAAGATTAGAAATTATTGGTTAAGACTGAAGTGACTTCCTATATGAATTTTGACAGAATTCACTAAGTGAAGTTAATTGGGCTTTCTGGAAAGACTTTTTTACTACAGATTCAATTTATATGATAGGTACAGAACTACTGAAGTTTTCTTTCTTTTCTTTTTTTTTTAGTATACTTTAGCAAGTTCTATTTCTTAGGAATTTGTCCATTTAAATCTTATTTTTGCATTCAATGGAATAAAGTTATTCATAATATTTTTATCTTTTAGTGCTGCCTACTACATCTGCAATAATGCCTTTTTTCATTATGGATACTGGTTTTCTAAGCTCTTTTCTTTCTCAATATCACAAGTACATCAAACAGCTAACTTTTGGCTTTGTTTTATGCTTCATTTTTGTTTTCTTAATCTTTTATTATTTCTTTGTGTTTACTTTGCTATTCTTTCTCTAACTTCCTGAGAGAAACATTCACTTCATTTCTTGCTTTCTCTAACACAGCATTTAAGGATATATATTTGCTATCAAATATATTACTTGAGAGGCGCCTGGGTGGCTCAGTTGGTTGAGCGTCCGACTTCAGCTCAGGTCACGATCTCGCAGTCCGTGAGTTCGAGCCCCGCGTCAGGCTCTGGGCTGATGGCTCAGAGCCTGGAGCCTGTTTCCGAATCTGTGTCTCCCTCTCTCTCTGCCCCTCCCCCGTTCATGCTCTGTCTCTCTCTGTCTCAAAAATAAATAAACGTCAAAAAAAAATTAAAAAAAAAATATATTACTTGAGGGGGGCACCTGGGTGGCTCAGTTGATTAAGTGACCGACTTCAGCTCAGGTCATGATCTCATGGTTCATGAGTTCAAGCCCCGCATCGGGCTCTGTGCTGCAGCTCAGAGCCTGGAATCTGCTTCAGATTCTGTGTGTCTCCCTCTCTCTCTGCCCCTCCCTCTCTCTCAAAATACATACTCCCTCTCTCTCAAAAATAAATAAACATTAAAAAAAAATTAAATGGGAATGTAAGCCGTTGCAGCCACTCTGGAAAACAGTATGGAGGTTCCTCAAAAAACTAAAAAGAGAACTACCCTATGACCTACCAATTGCACTACTAGGTATTTATCCAAGGGATACAGGTGTGGTTTCGAAGGGACACATACACCCCAATGTTTATAAGCAGCACTATCAACAACAGCCAAAGTATGGAAAGAGCCCAAATGTCCATCGATGGCTGAATGGATAAAGAAGATGTGGTATGTGGATAAAGAAGATACACACACACACACACACACACACACACACACACACACACACACACAATGGAGTATTACTCGGCAATCAAAAAGAATGAAATCTTGCCATTTGCAACTACATGGATGCAACTGGAGGGTATTATGCTAAATGAAATTAGTCACAGAAAGACAAATTATGACGTCACTCATATGAGGACTTTAAAGAGACAAAACAGATGAACGTAAGGGATGGGAAGCAAAAATAATATAAAAACAGGGAGGGGGACAAAACATAAGAGACTCATAAATATGGAGAACAAACAGAGGGTTACTGGAAGGGGTAAAGGAGGGGGGATGGGCTAAATGGGTAAGGGGCACTAAGGAATCTACTCCTGAAATCATTGTTGCACTATATGCTAACTAATTTGGATATAAACTAAAAAAATAAAATTAAAAAAGTGTGTAAATTAGTGAATGAAGCACATATTTATAACAATATGTAAATAAATGCATCAAAAATTTAAAAAAATTAAAATATGTTACTTAAGGCTACTTCTATAAATTGTACAATACAGTATTTGTATCTTTCAGTTCAAAATATTTTCCAGTTACCACTGTGAATTTTTCTTCCACTGACTGGAAACTAATAATTTTCTCAAAATATAACAAGGTTTGGTTTTGTTTTTTTTTAAATCATACCTTTTATTTTAAAACTTGGTTGCTTTGTGGCTTGCTTGATTTCCATTCTTCAAAATTGTTGATACTTTATTTATGACACAGATTATGGTAGAAAATTTTGATTAAATAAATGTTCCATATATGTTCAAAATTTTTGATTTTCAGTGATTGTGGATTCATAGTTCTATACCAACCATTAGGTGAAATTTGTTAATGTACTATTCAAATCTTTCAAATGTCTTTTGTTGATTTTTTTTTTCTCCTACTTTTTAAATCAGTTACTGAAGGAGATACATTAAAATCTCCCACTATTGTGGTAAATATAAAATTTCTTACAGTTGTCACTTTTTGTGTTGTATATATTTGTATGGTAGAACAGATTTTTAAAAATAAATCCTTTTTCCCTCTTCCCACTTTAAGGATCATGACCAATAATCTTAACTTGTTTCTTATCTTCAAATTTACCTATTTTTTTGGTAGAGATTGGGCATAGTACACCTTGAAAGGCATGTTCCCTGGCCAGTCTATTTGAAAGCTAACTTACAATATGGTTTAAACTGCAGTTTTCTAGAACTAATCCTTTAAAAAGGAAAATACTGAAGTTCTCAATTTATTATTCTTAAAATACCTAATCCGCTGAAAAATAAAAGGCTTAGCAATACTTTCAAGTTCCCAAAGGAATCTTAAATAACAATTTTTACTGCTACTACCACCTCCTGTGTATCAGGCACTGTGTTTTCAAATACAAATGCAATCATCCCAACAGAGTATTAGCTCTATAGTTTTTACAAAGGCAACAAATAGGCAAGTAACAGAAACCTGAGGCCTACTACTAATCATCACCAAATGTCAAATAAATGCTGTAATCAAAAGAGATCCTCTTCACCAAAACAAGTACCTCTTTCAGTGTGAGCACCCAACATGCAAGACTGGCTTCATTTAAGTACCTTATACTTCTGTCTCAATTCTTCTGTGTCTTCTTTTTCTACTTCTAGGACACGGCGCCGTTCGGTAGCATCTTCAGCATAATCAAGCTTCACAAAAATAGATATAATTAGTCTTCATTCCTAAAGAACCCCCCAATTAACTATTAAAAAGTCATTTGTACAACTACAGTATTGCATGAAAATTAAAAACTTCATATTATACTCAGCCACCTCTTGCTTTATTGTCACCTCACAAGAAATATGTGTGCAAAATAGCTAATTAATCCTTTGGTGCTGGTGGTTCCCAACAGGCACATTTTTGATAATAACAGACTTTACTTCAACGTTTAATGCCAAAGAATTAGGAATGAATGGAGAAAAGATTTTAGGCAATGAAAAGAAGGTATCACAGATGACAGCTGTACACATGGGCAAAGCTTCTACCACAACCAACATTTTTAGAGTTGAACAACAACGGCTAATGAAATGAGCACCAGGGTCTGGGTTTGAAGTCTGATCTTGCCTTGTGGTACAACCCTGGGCAAAACATTCAGCTTCGTGGAGCGCCCGGGTGGCTCAGTCAGTTAGGCATCCAATGCATGATTTCAGCTTGGGACATGAGATTGAGCCCTGCGCAGGGCTCAGTACTGAGCATGGAGCTTGCTTGGGGTTCTCTCCCTCCCTCTCCCTCTGCCTCTCCCTTGCTTGCAAGCGCTTTCTTCTAAAAAAACAAAAAACAAACAAAACAAAACCGCAACATCCAACTTCTTTATGCCTCTGTTAAAATAGGGGAATTATCTGTCATCTACCTGCCTCAAAAGCAGCAGTAGGTGAGAATGTAAAAAATATATATATTTTGGGGGCATCTGGGTGGTTCAGTCGGGTAAGCATCCGAATCTTGGTTTTAGCTCAGGTCACGACCTCGCAGTTTCATGGGTTCGAATCCCACGTCGGGCTCTGCACTGCCAGTCCAGAGCCTGCTTGGGGTTTCCTCCCTCTCTCTCTCTCTCTCTCTCTCTCTGTCCCTTCCCCACCTGTACTGTCTCTCTCTCAAAATAAATCAATTTTTAAAAAATTTTAAAAAATATATATTTTAACTTTTTATTTTAAAATTTTCTTTTTTTTGAACGTTTATTTTTGGGACAGAGAGAGACAGAGCATGGGACAGAGAGAGAGCAGAGAGAGAGGGAGACACAGAATCGGAAACAGGCTCCAGGCTCTGAGCCATCAGCCCAGAGCCTGACGCGGGGCTCGAACTCACCGACCGCGAGATCGTGACCTGGCTGAAGTCGGACGCTTAACCGACTGCACCACCCAGGAGCCCCTTAACTTTTTATTTTAGAGAGAACACATGAATGCGGGAGAGGGGCAGAGGGAGAGAGAATTTCTATTTATTTTTTAAAGGTTTATTTTTATGTTTGAGAGAAAGAGTGCAAGCGGGAGAGGGGCAGAGAGAGAGGGAGACAGAGGATCCAAAGCGGGCTCTGAATTGACAGCAGGGAGCCTGATGTAGGTTCAAACTCACAAACTGTGAGACCATGACCTGAGCTGAAGTCGGACGCTTAACCAACTGAGCCACCCAGGTACCACGAGAAATTTTAAGTTTATTTACTTAGTTTGAGAGAGAAAGCACACATGTGAGTGGGGAGGGGCAGAGAGAGAATCCCAAGCAGGCTCCACACCGTCAGCAAGGAGCCTGATGCGGGGCTTGAACTCAGTAACTGTGAGATCATGACCTGAGCTGAAATCAAGAGTCAGACGTTTAACAGACTGAGCCACCCAGGTGCCCTGAGAATTTTAAGCAGGCTCCATGCTCAGTGCTGAGTCTGTGACTCTGGGATCATGATCTGAGCTGAAATCAAGAGTCAGACATTCGACCAACTGAGCCACCCAGGCACCCCAGAATGTACAATATATTTTTAAATGACCAAAAAAAAAATATTAAAACTACATTCTAATAAATGTATTCTTTTTTTTTTAAATATATGAAATACATTGTCAAATTGGTTTCCATACAACACCTAGTACTCATCCCAACAGGTGCCCTCCTCAATACCCACCACCCACCCTCTTCTCCCTCCCACCCCCCATCAGCCCTCAGTTTGCTCTCAGTTTTTAAGAGTCTCTTATTGCTTTGGCTCTTTCCCACTCTAACCTCTTTTTTTTTTTTTTCCTTCCCCTCCCTCATGGGTTCCTGTTAAGTTTCTCAGGATCCACATAAGAGTGAAAACATATGGTATCTGTCTTTCTCTGTATGGCTTATTTCACTTAGCATAACACTCTCCAGTTCCATCCACATTGCTACAAAGGGCCATATTTCATTCTTTCTCATTGCCACGTAGTACTCCACTGTGTATATAAACCACAATTTCTTTATCCATTCAACAGTTGATGGACATTTAGGCTCTTTCCATAATCTGGCTATTGTTGAGAGTGCTGCTATAAACATTGGGGTACTGTGATAAATGTATTCTTGCATTAGCATCTGAATTTGGAATATCAACAAATACAACATTAAAAAAAATAAACTAACGAGATCAATTTACCTCCATTTCCATGCGACCCATGCCCATGACATCATATTTGACGACAATCGGAATGGGATCTGTTCTCCCTGTAACAGGAACACATAATCAAGGTAAGAGGCAAAGCTAAGCCAACAGTTCACTTCATACATTGGGTTTGGGTGGTTAGAGATCTTGCCTTGGAGTGCAGAGACCAGAAAGCTACAGTGAACCAAACACAAGCCATTCTCACAGCTTACAACCAAACCTACCTCTCCCAGTTTAAGCCCAACTAACCACCTTGGTTGACGTTCCAGTTGGAAATAATTCCAGATTACTATGGCAAAATCAAATAAATAATGCAAAGCACTTCTAAGCAATGGCACCAGGAGATTTAAAATCAAAAACTTTAGAAATTGCTTTTTAAAAAGACCCCCAAATAACTTTCCATTAAGAGTCATTTCACTCTTACTATCTACTGACATCCCCCCACATACACTTTTAAAACCAGTAATAAATGCTTCAAATTACATGCTTAAATAAAAGGGCACTGTTTCAAACATGATACAGGAAACCTGCAACTAGGTAACTGCAACTCAGCATGTTTAATATTTTTTTGTTTTCAAAAGATGTTTTACAATTAACCGGGGCTGTGAAAAAATTTTAAACAAAAAGCAACAGTTAGTTGCCCTTAGAGACAAATTTTACTTTTAAACTGGTGCTCTGAGATCCCATTTTCCAGAGTGGATTTAACACTGGCTATAGCAATTGGTAAGCTGTGAAAAGGACTAGTTGCGAAGAAAATTGACTTTTAACTAATCAATCTATGCTGGAGATTTTTTTTTTTAATGTATATTTAATCCACTCATAACCAGCCAAACAAAGCAAAATGGGGCAGACAAGCACTTTACTACCACAGCTGTTTTACATCACAACTTGCGCTTTTTATTGTGATGTAAGCCCACTGAAAAGAGGACTTACTTACCTTATCCGTTGCACACCTTTAGTGAAAAAACACAATGTTTACTTCCCTCATCATTTCACTCAGGCTGGTGTAAACAATTGTTTTTTTGTTTTTTTGTGTTTTTGTTGTTGTTATACACACATATGTATTATACCTTTGGGCTAAAAGATGAGTTTTGTCAGGCTAAATCTGAGGTATTACCAAAACCAATTAAAAATAAATAAATAAATAAATAAATAAATAAATAAATAAATACTATATTCATGACTGGAGTCCTGGAGAAAAAAGAAGAAACTATTCTCTAAGTGACTGGCAACCACTCATATCCAGTTGCTCCATACTTGTGTGTAATTTTTGTCTTTAAAACATAATGAAAAACAAATTCAGAAGTTTACTTATCACCAATATCTCATTATTGTTTTCAAACAATAAATAAGGAGATAATTAGGAATAATTAACAGTGAAAGTTGAAGTTAATAAAGACCATTTCATGCCAGAAAAAAAAAAGAGAAAAAAGTTCTAAAATACAGACTTCTTTTAGATACTGTTAAAGACTGCCAGTTAAACAAAATGAAAATGCATTACTACCTTATGCCCAATGGTATAATAAATAAGCAGTGACTGCAATCTTTAGCAAAAGGACCAAATTGAAGACAGGTTATAAAAATGACTTCCTAGGTGCAATATCACTTTCATAACGTCTCAATCAGGGATTTACTGGTAAAATACACAAATGGTCCAATGAAAGAATTGAAAAGAAATGTCAAAGAAATTTCCTTTTTTTTGTTTTGTTTTGGTTTTTTCAGTCTGTCAGAATTTGTTTTGCAAGAATCAAGAAAGTTTTGGTACAAATTCATTACCTCTGTAAACCCCTGTTTATAAACTCTGCATTAGTACTTTTGCCTCCTAAGGCAGTCAAAGTTTGTTTTAATTTATTTATAAATTGCAGTAGCAAGTGCTAGTGCCCATTACATTGTGGGGAAATCAAGTTTTTGACAGTATTAGAATTTAATGTTTTAACTGATTTTTTTGGCAGTTCTAACACAAACAGATACATCCCTTCTTAACATTACCCTTTAATGAACAAGGATCAGACAAGTTGCATAAGGAAAGGAAAGGAAAATGAAAAAGACCAAGCAGAAGGATGAAGGCTACAACAGAGAAAGTAAGCCTAACATATTGGTGCACTGATGACAAAAGGAGTAATTCAGTCTGAAAATAAAAAATTACCACTGCTAAGTTTACCATCACCACAACAAGTCCAGGATCATAATGCTGTAAAAAAGAAACACCATCTGTTAGGCAGAAACCATGAGGGCAGGAAACAGGCCTTCTAGCAGGCAGATAAGGAGGGGTAAAATAATTATGGGTTTGTCCCTCCCCCAATTTCAGCTGCAGACAGAGGAAGGACACTTCCAGCTCCAGCAGTTGTTTTCACATTGGTCTGACCAGGGTGTGAGATTTTTGCGCTGTTACTCGGGAATTTGTCCAACCTCCTCTTTAATAATGCAGGGAGCGGTGGGGGGAGGGGGGCATGTTACAGTGAGAACTCGCTCTAGCTTCCAATCTCTCACTTAACTATTCATTCTGGTAAATCAGTATTCAGGGCCCAACTTCAGACTTCTTGAAGAAATAACATCAAAGACAGATCAACTGGAGAGTGATCAAGTCATTTCCTTCAGTAAAAGAACTCTAAGAGGATCTGTGGGTTGGGAGGGGAATCATCAAGACCTTGTTAAAAAAAATATAATAAATAAGAGGTCTGGAAAATAACCTTGTACACTAAGTGCTTAGAAAACTTATGTGCATTAGAGTTCTGATATGAATGAATAAAACTCTTCAAGTAAATTTCCTCAGAAATTTGCTTCCTTTTAATGAAGTGTTCCCAGACTTGCCAACATCTTTTTGCATACAACAAAGCCCAGCTTTGAAGGAGACCAGGACTCCAGAAAGTGGCATCAAGATGGCTGTCACATTTACAATTAATCCCCTCAGAGGTAACTCATCACAGAAAACAAACAGTCTGGCTTCAAAAATAATCTGAAGGTATTGTTAGAACATTGTTTGGTGACAGCAGGGAACTACACTTAACTGCTGAATCATCCTGCACACCTGAAAGTAATGTAACACTGTGTGTTCATTACACTTCAATTAAAAAAAATACAGGGGTGCCTGGCTGGTTCAGTCGGTGGAGCATGCAACTCGATCTTGGGATCATGAGTTCAAGCCCCACATTGGGCGTAGAGCTTACTTATAAAAAATATCTATACACATATGTGACAACAACAACAACAACAACAACAACAACACCCAAAACAAAAAACAGTCTGAAGATGACTTTATTGCCTGGGCCAAGCAGCAATTTCTTTCCATTATTCAAGAGGGTCCAAACCAAGGAAAAAATCCTCTCCATTCATTCGTGATTAATGACAAATCCCATCATAAAGACACTACTGTGGAACACCTGAATAACAACTTATAGTGATGACTTTTCAAAAGGTAGGTAGCAACCAAATGTTTGCTGATAGGATATTCTCTAGAAAACAACTTCTTTTTTAAAATAATTGGACTAGGGGTTCTACTGGCTGGTTGAGTCTGTACAGCATGTGACTCTTGATCTCAGGGTTTTAAGTCCCTGCCCCATGTTGGGTGTAGAGGTTACTTAAAAATAAAATGTTTAAAAAAATAAAAATAAAATTTAAAAAACTGAACTAAATCCAGGTTCCCTACTCTTTGTTTCTTTTAAAGGAGGAAATCTCTCTTAAGATTCATTAAATTAACATTTTGTTACTTATTTCACTCCAAAGGAGGCAACTTCAATCAAAACACTAAATATTTTCTATAAAAGAAATTGTCCTCCTCAGCCAAAGATCAAGAAATACTCTGTGATCCGGCCAAATGGAGAAGTGGGGCAGCGGGGAACCCTACCAGATCTAGAATATGCCAATACTAATGTATTCATATGATGGGGAAAAATTGATATTCATATTTTCTAAATCAAACTTTAAAATGTGCATATAAGCATCTCTTGCTAAAATGTGCACCTGGGTTAAGCATCAGACTCTTGATTTCGGCACAGATCATGATCTCAGGGTCCTGGGATCGAGCCCTGTGTCAGACTCTGTGCTGAGCATAAAGCTTGCTTCAGATTCTCTATCCCCCTCTCTCTCTCTGCCCCTCCCTTACTCATGCTCTAACAAGTAAACGTTTAAAAAACGTGAAGCTATTATGACTTATCATAACTAAAGAGAGAGAAGAGAATAAGGCCAAATACAAAAATTCACTGATTAACTATAGCCACCTTGTTTCTGAGAATAATCCCTCATGAATCACTTTTGATTTTAATATAGTTAATGATATATTAATCTACAAAACTGGCCCAAAGAACTGGATTGAAGAGAAATACTTTTTTGAGAAACACTATTTTTAAAGAGAAAAACTCAAGGAATAGAACAATTGAGAAGAAAATATTAAAGGACAACCATAATTTGGTAATCAGTCACACTTCAGAATCAGAAGACCTATAGGATTTCCCTACAGAAACAAATTAGAAATGAAGAAGCTTCCAAAGTGATTAAAACACTGGCTGGATAGTCAACAGATACAAGAACACCTCAATTTCTCTCTGCGGTCTTTCCCCTTACTAAGATTCATTCAACAACAAATATTCATTACAAATATTTGTTGAATTGCTACTACACTGTTGGAAGGCACTGGGCAAATGGCAATGATCAGAGTCCTAAACCCCAGTAATTACCTATAATTAAACAAAATTATCTTACCAACTTAAACTTCTGGCATGGGGGCTGGGAACAGAACATTTATATATATATCTGAAAAAGTTTAAATGTATATATCTGAAAAAGCTTAAAAATATCTTAAGTTATCTTAAGATGTCTACAATTGTTTTTAAAGACTGACCCTAATAAAGCAGAAATAAGTAAAAGCCATCAAAAGTCACAATATTCACTTCCAAAAGGCCATTAAACTGATTAAGACCAAGAACCTAACCTGACATCTTTCTTACTTTAAGCAACTCAAACACATGTATGAAATATTTTCTGATTTGCGAAACTATTCAAAATAGAGGACACTAGGAGTGCCTGAGTGGCTCAGTCAGTTAAGTGTATGACTCTTGGTTTCAACCCAGATCATGATCTCCTAGCTCTCAGGCTCTGCGCTGACAGCTGACACTGAGGAGCCTGCTTGGGATTCTCTCTTTCTGCCCCTCCCATGCTTGCTTGCTTTCTCTCTCTCTCTCTCTCTCTCTCTCACACAAAAAATACACACAAAAAAAAAAAAAAAAAGGACTCTATATACTAAGCTATGTTAATGTATTTAAATATAATTTCATTATTAAAACAGTGATACATACAGCTTTCAGAAACAGAGAAAAAATGGTATATCTATTTCCAAGCCAAAGTTTCATTTTTGCAAATTTCTTCTGAAAAGAATAGTCTTTGGTATCATAAAAAGAATGATTACTTTCAGCATCATTTAAACTCTAATATGATATATGCCATCTCCCTGCAAACATTAACTGAAAACATCAAGCATATTATTCCTATAGACTTTAACATTAAAAAAAAGAAAAGGAAAAAAGATTTCCTACTCAACAGAATTCAAATTCTCCAGTACTACCAAACTAACTATATTCTTGCCATAGCCTGTTTAGTGATCTATACAACAACCAGATTATTTTGATTTTCAAATACAGATGTTTTCTAAGAGCACAGAAATTTAACTGTGACCTAAAAGAATTCCCATCCTTCCATCTTACCAAAGTATCAGGGCTAGCTTTACAAGATAAAGTAGTTAAATTTTAATCACATAGCCTGTGATTAATAATTTAGTATTAATAATTAAAATATATTATAAATATATATTAATATAAAAATTACTATTACTATTAAATGTTACTAAACAAGGACATAGGGCACCTGGGTGTCTCGGTTGAATGACCGACTTCAGCTCAGGTCATGATCTCGCAATTCATAAGTTCAAGCTCCGCATTGGGCTCTGTGCTGACAGCTCAGAGCCTGGAGCCTACTTTGGATTCTGTGTTTCCCTCTCTCTCTGCCCCTCCCCTGCTTGCTCTCTACCTCTCAAAAATAAATTGTAAAAAATTTATTATTTTTTAATAATTAAAAAAAATGTAAATGAGGACAAAGACAGGGCAAAAGGCTTTAGTGGGGTGCTTGGGTGGCTCAGTGGGTTAAGCATCCAACTTCAGCTCAGGTTATGATCTCACAATTTGTGAGTCTGAGCCCTGCATAGGGCTCTGTGCTGACAGCTCAGAGCCTAGAGCCTGGAGCCTGCTTCGGATTCTGTGTCTCCCTCTTTCTCTGCCCTTCCTCTGCTAGTGCTTGATCTCTCAAAAATAAATAAAAAACAATACAAAGAAATTAAAAAAAAAAAAGGGTTCAGTAAACGTTTTATGGAATCAGAATGTTAAATCTGAAAAGGACATGTCATCCACAGATGACATGAGATACACAAGCCCTTAGAAAAGATTAATAAATGGACCTGTGAGATGCTTTCAATTAAAAAAAAAGTCACCTAACGAAAATCAAACTTTTACTCCAGGTAAGATTGCTTCGGCTAATTTTTTTTTTAAAGTTTACTTATTTTGAGAGAGAGAGAGAGAGAGAGAGAGAGAGAGAGAGAGAGAGGGAGGGAGGGAGGGAGAGGGAGAGAGAGCATGCGCACACACCTGTGTGAGTGGGGAAGGGGCAGAGAGAGGGTGGAGAAAAGAGAATCCCAAACAGGCTCTTCACTGTCAGCACAGAGCTGGACTCAGGGCTCAAACTCACGAACTGTGAGATCATGCCCTGAGCCAAAGTCAAGAGTTGGACACTCAACAGACTGAGCCACCCAGGCACCCCTGTTTGGGCTAAAAATCTCTTGACTCACTGAAGGTTGTTTCATGCTAACCATTATGATCAATTCAAATTTTTTAAATGGGAAAATCAATTTAATAAATACAATTTCAGGTTAAAATAACCCAAAACATGGAGCTCAGGGGGAAGAGGGAGAAAGAATATTAGGTCCTTAGTTTAAAAAAAAAAAAAAAAAAAAATGGTTAAGGGTGCCTGATTGGCTCAGTTGGTTGAGTGCCCAACTTCGGCTCAGGTCATGATCTCACAGCTTGTGAGTTTTTGAGCCCCGGGATAGGCTCTGTGCTGACAGCTCAGAGCCTGGAGCCTGTTTCAGATTCTGTGTCTCCCTCTCTCTCTCTGCTCCTCCCCTGCTCGCGCTCTCTCTCATTCTCGCTCTCAAAAATAAACATTAAAAAAAAAAAATTAGGTAACACTTCTGTGCCCTGAGTTTTATTTCTGTTTGTATCCTGAATAACTGACACAGGATCTGGGATAGAGCAGTGTTCAATTAAAAAGCATTTGTTGACTCAAAAGAATGAACATGTTCATAGTGGGTCTAGGACTTGTTCAGGTCTATATATTTAGTCATCATGGTGCTTTCTGCTTAATGCACAAAACACTGATAATTTACTGTCTTGCAATCATGTAATTATTTTATCAAATAGAACACATGGCCATATTATACAGGTTTCCACATCTCAAAATATATGTAAGCTATTATAAAGAAATATTTGAATTTTGCATTACTGTTCATGAGAGGCTTGTTCAATTTGTTTTATTTACTGTCGCTCATTAGCAGTCAGGGAGAAACAGGCATTACATGTTTAAGGAGTTAGACTTAATATTCTCTAAGGCTCACTTCAAGTTTATTTATTTAAGTACTTAATCTCTACACCCAATGTGGGGCTCAAACTCATGACCCCAAGATCAAGAGTCACATGTTCTTCTGATGGAGCCCACCAGGCACCACGGCTCACTTCAATTCTTAAGCTATAAGGAGTGGAAAATATCTGAGTAGAAAATATTTCGGAGAGTTATGTGGATAGTAGCGAGTCCTATGGCACTCTAATAATCCAACAATCCAACACCCTATTGGAGTTATATTCTCTTACTATTGGTTATTTTTCCATAACTACACTGAGAATTTTTTACTATTCCAGGATCACTCAATAACCCAAAAAAGACTTTCCACCTTCATTTAAACTTCTCCTCCTTTACTTTCCACATTACCTTCTCCCCAGTTCATCTTTAATTTTTTTCTTTCTATATTTTTCTAGGTAGTCCCAAAAAAAGCTGGGCTACAAAATCTCAGTTCTCCAATAAGAGATCATTTCTAAGCATTTGTGTCACCTTTGACAACCAGAGCCTGAGTCTCCACAGCCTCCCCTAAGGTCTCAGGATCGGTATGCAGATCAAGATATAACAAACAGAAGCAGCTTTGGAAACCATAAATCACCATGTAGGATGTTGTTGGACTCTAAACCATTTACCTCCTTAAGGCTTCAGAAAATTAAAATCATTTGTTTTCCTTTCACTTCCAAAATAAAATGAATGATGCTCTAAAATAGAAGCTGTGACAAAAATGTAATGTTTTACATACAAATTGGTGATAATGAAACAATCCTATTTACAGATGGGACAAAGTGATTATCCAGTACCAATAACCCAAGTATTACCCAATAATCTTTCCCACATATAATTCTGTTAACAAAATGAGACTGAGTTTGAAAAGCAATGTTACACAAATATTAAATCCAAGCCAAAAGTATAAATTTAAAGAAGCATAATTTTAGCAAGAACTTCTCCAAATTAAACATATAGTTCAAATCATCTAATAAATTATTCAGCTTATGAAAAATTGCATAAACACTGTCAAAATGTTTTACTATTTATTGGCATGTGGAGGAAGACAATAGTGGCTATGTATGTGTACTGAATAGCAAGATATTAATCCATGGTATGTCCCATTTATAATAGATGAACTCTGCATGGAATATAAGAATTCAGAATGTCAAGTAGATTGAAATTACTCAAAAATCTCCCTTATTTCCTTTGGACTCTCTGCTAAGAGTCCAGAGATGTTAGGGTATCCCTAGAAAAAAAATTTTTTTTTACAGTCCTAAACTCTATGAATCCATATAGCATTGAAAGCAATTTTGTTTCCTCTTAGTTCCTATCTATCAAATACTGGTTCACTAGTGAATGTTTATAATTTCAAGTATGTCTACCTGGTTGGACTAATCTATTTACAAAAACAGCATCATCACTGTATGCTCTATATTGCTCATTTAAAAAGTTTCTTGGACACTCCACTTTCTTGCCTAAATAAGTAACCCAATTTCTACATAAACCAGTTTCATTTTAATCATTCAAATTAACCTAGTCAAAGAAGTTCATAAGTAATGCAGTAGGAAACAATATAAAATCAGGCTAAGAATAAGACTATAAAGAAAAAATAGGGGCACCTGGGTGGTTCAGTCAGTTGAGTGTCCAGCTTCTGCTCAGGTCAAGATCTCGCAGTTCAGGAGTTCAAGCCCCGTATCAGGCCCACTGCTGGCAGTGAGGAAACTGCTTTGGATCCTGTCTCCCCCTTTCTCTGCCCCTCCCCCACTCATGTGCACTCTCTCAAAAGAAAAAAAAGACTACAAAGAAAAATAAACAGTATTATATGAATTCAGACCCCAAATCACTAATATACTTTTTAAGTTTTTTTTTTTTGAGAGAGAGAACACACATGAGTGGGGAAGAGGTGGGGGTGGGGGTGGGGGGGGAGGGAGGGAGGGAGGGAGGGAGGAAGAGAATCCCAAGCAGGTTCTGTGCTGTTAGCACAGAGCCTGATGTGGGGCTCCACCTCACAACCATGAGATCATGACCTGAGCCAAAATCAAGAGTTGGATGATTAACTGAATAAGCCACCCAGGCACCCCATCTTTGAACTCTTAAGACTTAGTACAAATCTGGCATATTCTAAGGATTCAATAAATTATGCAGAATTAAAAAAGAAAACAGAGAACATGTAAATGCACAATTATTATCATTCAAAAGTTTATAGTCTAACGAGGGCTAAGAGACACAAAAACACTATTTATATAAGAATATTAAAAGTGCTACAGGAGAGAAATATGAATAATATGGGAGAAAATTAGAGTAATAAGACAGAAGTTATAAAAACCAATAAACAACCATCCCTTAAAGTGCCCTAAGAAAAAAATACCACATTCACAGCTACCTGTGAATTTTTTTGGCCAGAATAACCACTACATGTTTCAATTCTGTAATACTTGCATTTCTCACCACCACTGTATCTCTCCAGAACAGAGAAGTGAGCCACCACATAGACTTTAAGTACATTATAGTATACTGATTAAAAGCATACTTTTGGCACCATTATTCTACCACTTATTTACTACCAGGTCTTGGGTAAAGCATGGCCCAGAATGTGAATTTTCTCATCTGAAACACAGGAACAATATCTACCTCAAAGAGCATTTAAATTAGAGAATCCATATTCAAGCACTCATTGAACACTTAATAAAATGCTAGTAGCTATTATAAAGGAGTATCACTAAACCCAGTGAACAAGGGCTTGCTAGTCAGATGCATGCATGAACTAACTGTACACTGTGCTTCTTGGTTGATGTTTTATCATCCTTCATACCTACATCTTCTTCATTGCTATCACTCTAAGTCCTCATCATCTTATGCCGTGACAACTTTCTAAACGGTCTTCCATTCATCTTCAGACATATCATGAACATTCTAGTACTTAAATTCCACCACAAATATCCTGGCTGGTATACTGGGAAGAAAATTAGATCATAAATCAGAGAATTGGGGCTGGGTTTCAGCACTATTACAAAGACATTTTAGAACCCTAAGCCTAAATTCCTCCATCTGTAAAATGAATTTTAGATAAAATTATCTTTAATATCTCTTTTTGCTATGAAAGTCTCTCCTCTGATCAAAAACTGCCTTTGGTTTACAAAATAAAGTTCTAGATTGGTATAGTATTAAAGCCTCGCATTCAGTGTGGGTGGTTAAGAGCAAGGTTTTAGAGTGTGAAAAACCAAGGTTTGAATTCTGATACTGTTGTTTACGGTTGCTTATTCTTGGGTAACTTACTAAGCTTCTCTAAGCCTCAGTTTCTCCTCCTGCACACTGAAAATAACAATAATCATTTCACGGACTTGTAAGAATTAACTATTTAAGTGCTTGGCACATGGTAAACACTCAATAAGTATTCGATTTGTGCCTATTCAAACCACTTTCTTATCACTGCCTTCTACTTATGGTTTCCAAACTGCTTCTGGAGACCCAGGACTCTGCTTCAACCAAAACAACTGTGTCATCCACCCCCCCCCCTTTTATCCTTTCAAAGTTTATTTGTATAGGGGTGGGGCGGGGGGAAGGGGCAGAGACAAAGAGGAAAGAGAGAATCCCAAGCAGACTCCACACTGTCAGTGAAGAGCCTGATGTGGGGCTTGAACTCACAAACCGTGAGATCAGGACCTGAGCTGAAGTCTGACCCTTAACTGACTGAGCCACCCAGGTGACCCCTGCCTTTATATATTAAGGTTCAACATCAAAAAAATACGTGGAGAGGTTCTTCTTTAAAAGAAAAAAAAAAAAAAAGTAAAAAATCCACTGCTCTATGGGCATTCTCTACTCCAACCAATCATGCCTACTCTTGGCCAACTGTAATCACCTTGTGTACACAAGTATTTCCTATCTTTAGTAATATCCATTCCTCCTTCCTCAAGACTTCACAGTGAAGTCTTCCCTAGTCATTCCTTCTTCTGAGGACTTACAGCATTTACTCTTTAAGATTTCCCGCATTTAACTCCGAAAATAAACAGCAAACTCTAGCAAGTAAGGGTAGTGTCTTTATAATATTATATATATTCATTATATGGTTTCTTGAACAAAGTATTCAATAATGTGCAAATAATTCCATGTAATTCTTCACCAGTTCCTCTTTTAATCTTCCTTTAAAAAAAAAAAAAGTAATCTTCCTTGGGGTGCTGGATGGCTCAGTTGGTTAAGCTTCAGGTTTGGCTCAGGTCATGATCTTGCAGTACCCAAGTTCAAGCCCTGTGTCGGGCTCTGTGCTGACAGCTCAGAGTCTGGAGCCTGCTTTGGATTTTGTGTGTCTCCCTCTCTCTGCCCCTCTCCCACTCATGCTCTCTCTCTCAAAAATGAATTTTTTTTTACATTAAAAAAAAAGTAAAGTAATCTTCCTTGATAATGTCCAATCTGCTTCTGTAACTGGTTCACTCTATCTTTTCATAGTTTAAAAAAAAAAAAGGGACGCGAATGATAATAGACTTCTGTAACTTATCTGTTCCAAATATTCATTTGAAAAACTTGCCACTTTTCTCCTGTTATTTTGCCACAAACTTAACATATATTTAATGTCTTATGATGTACCTTTTAAATGTGACAATCTCTATACTGAGACAAATAGTCTATACAGCAACTGAGTTCATGATCTCCTCTTCTCTCCCTAATCCCTCTTCCTTTTTAGTCTAGCCTTAAAACCCAGACCTCTTATTGCAGACTGCCAATTCTAATTTTATTTACTGAATGGGCTTCCTCTTTTGTTTATATTAATGAAATTTCATTCAGAAGGTCATAGGTTCTATAGAATCTGTATCTTACTAAATGTGATACATGAACTACTAAAAATTATGCTTGCTTTTGGCAACTGTGTAAAGATTGAAAAGATCATTTAATTAGCAGGAAAAAGAAGTAATTCAGCTACAGGCTCCTTCAGCTAGACCCACTTCAAGTATGACAATCCATACCTTTGTGATTTGGGGGAGCTACATGTCTGTCCTCCCCCAACTACTCTTATTTTCAGTTATCAGCTTTTTCTGAGAAAGGCAAAGGTATACATAAAAAACCACTGATTTCAAAGTTGTGCTTATACTTGAATGGCAGAAACTCTAGCTGTATGCCCTTTCTAAAACTGTTTCTTCATTTATGAAATGAGTACACTAATACCTATATCATTAAGTGCAACATACAAAACATTTAGATTCTATATCAGTGTTTTGCATATAATGTGTACTCAATGTAATTTCCTTTTCCTAAAGGAAAATAAATTTCAAAAGTAAACTAACGTAGAAAGATAGCAACTTAGATTTTACAAAGACCCTATCCATAAAATTTACCTATATCATTACAATATTAAAGGAAAATTTATGGAGGCGCCTGGCTGGCTCAGTCAGAAGAGCACATGACTCTTGATCTCAGGGTCATGAGTTCGAGCCCCACGTTGGGGGTACAGTTTACTTAAAATATAAAATAAAGGAAAGCTCGTTTTTCTCAATCAAAGAATGATTTTTCTTAGGAAGTTAGTGAAGTTTTAAAAGGTCAACATTCTGGGGCACCTCGGTGGCTCCGTCAGTTAAGCATCTGACTCCTCCTGGTTTTGGCTCAGATCATGATCTCACTGTTAATGGGATCAAGCCTCACGTCAAGCTCCTTGCAAATTGTGCAGAGCCTGTTCGGAATTCTCTCTGCCCCCACAATAAATAAATAAACACTAAAAAAATAAATAAATAAAGATCAACATTCTAATTTAACAATAAAGTCTAAATTATAACACTACATATTTCTGTTGTATTCAATCCAAGTCTAATTTTCCTTCAGTCATAAAAGTAGTAATAACACTGTTATTACTAGGTAATATAGGCCCTACTCAACTATATTCATCATTTATTTGCTAACCGAAACTGCAAGCCAAAGGGGATGGCTGGCACATATATATAAAACCAAAGAAACACACCCTGCTCTACTCTGCTTTAATTCCGCCTACTCTTTTTCAAAATAATTTTCTGTATTTTTAAATAGCAATGTAAGTATACTGTATCAAATTTTAAAAGACTATAGTAAAAAGCCAAGCACCTGGGTGGCTCAGTCAGCTAAGCATCTGACTTCAGCTCAGGTCGTGATCTCACGGTTCGTGAGTTTGAGCCCCATGTCAGGCTCTGTGCTGACAGCTCAGAGCCTGGAGCCTGCTTCTGCTCTGGATTCTGTGTCTCCCTCTTTCTCTGCCCCTCTCCCACTTGCTCTCTCTCTCTCTCTCAAAAATAAACATTGGAAAAAAAAGAGAGAATACAGTGAAAAGTAATTCAGTTTCCCTTCAGAATCTACCTTTACAAGGATTTTTTTCTGCATAGTCGAGCAAATACGAACAAATATATAGGCAAATACAAACAAATATATAGTCATATCCCAGAGTGTGCCCATTTAAAGTTTCACAGTGGAATACCTTAGTTCATGGTTTTTGACACAATATTTTTCAATCAAAGGTTCTGCACAGTAATATGTTTATATTTCATTCTCAAAAATCTAATTCAATATTTTTAAGAAAAAGACACGAGAAATCTAGAAATACATTCCATATACACTAGAACTTTGGAGAAGCTTCTTACATATCAACAAAAGGGACAGACATGTTCCTACACAGAAAGCAACTGTTTGTTAACAACCATATTAATTATTTTGTAATAAAAAAGAAATGTGTAAGTATTTTATATCCCAACAACTTTCTTTTAATTCACAGATAGGCAGCTGTGTTTTTGAAAATTGGTTAGAGGTTGACGTGTAACTCATTTTAAATAATGTAAATAGGTGCTCAAGTAAAGCTTTCAAACAGATCATCTGATCTGGGAAACAAAATACTGATTTTAAGCAGGAGGCGTGTATCTATCGGTCTATATATGCACACACATATACACACACACATATGTATATATGTATAAGTATGTATATAACACAATCTATATATATCTATGTATATAACACCAATGATAGTTTTAACATATAGCACACACTGTTCTGTACCTTTTCTACTTAAGGTACCATGGAAATTGTTCTACACATACTGAATACATACTAATGTACTTCAATCATTTTAAAGCTGCATGGTTTCCCTTTATACAATTTCAGTGGTCTATTTCTTCAAATCCAAAATGGTCATTAACCATAAAACACATTTTATGTGCCACAAAAAAATTTAAAAGATTCCAATTATAACTATAATGCCATTAAGAAGATGCATCTGATTTTATCTTTATTAAAATATGCAAAAAATGTCTTGGAATCAATAAAATATGGCCAACTGTTTCCAATCTTAAATTATCGTGAAATAATATAATAATCTCAATCATACATTATTTTGTGCATTTCAAAGAGTAACGAAGAACAGAAAATTAGAATTGCTGGCCCCAAGGAACCATGCATTTTAATCTTAAAGTAATTCAAATTGTTCTCTGCAGTGGTTTACCAATTTATATTGTCATTGGCTATGATGCAAATACCTGTTTTCCCAAAATATGACCAGGCTAATTTTTTTTAACCTTTCCAAAGCAAAAGTGAAAAACTGTATTTGTGGTTACAAATGCATATTTCTAAAAATACATAGATGAATAATTAGATAAAGAATATTTCTATTATAAGAAGGACTGAAAATATTTTCATACACTTAAAGGTCATTTGCATTATTTTTCTATAAACAGTGTTCATATCATGTCCCCTTTTCTCTTTAGGTAGTAAGTTCTTTTAGGTAATAAACACATGAAGGAAATTTTTCCTTTGTCTATAAGGAGATATTGCAAATATTTCCCCCAGTTTGTTACTTGTTTTTTCTTTTTTATTTGCAAGGAAATAGTAAAATGTATCCTTTTTAAAGACTTCTGGGCTTGCAGTTAAATCTAGAAAAGATGTTCTCATTCCAACATTATTTCTTTTTTTAATTTTTTAAGTTTATTTATTTATTTTGAGAGGGGCAGAGACAGCATGAGTGGAGGAAGGGCAGCTAGAGAGGGAGAGAGGGAATCCCAAGCAGGCTCTTTGCTGCCAGCACAGAGCTCAACGTGGGGCTCGAACCCACAAAGCCATGAGATCATGACCTGAGCCAAAACCAAAAGTTGAACACTTAACCAACTGAGCCACCCAGGCACCCCTATTATTATTATTTTTAAGTAGGTTTCATGCCCAGCACAGAGCCCAACACATAGCTTGAACTCATGACCCTGAGATCAAGACGTGAGCTGAGATCAAGAATCAGACGTTTAACCGAGTGAGCCACCCAGGCGCCCCATCAACATTATTTTTAAAATAATAATTATCTCATTGCTCACCCTAGTGATCTTAAGATTTTTTTAACATTTAAATATTTTATTCATCTGGAATATATATTGGGGTAAGAAATGAAAGTGTGGATCCAACCTCTTGTTTCTGAGTTGCTATCCAGTTTTCCCAATGCCACAGTTTAGTGATTGGGACTGTTAGGTATCGTAAATTAGGCTCAGAAGTGGCAAAAACTAAAGACCTCAGAATCATTGAAAAATACACGAAAATTAGGGGTTTAGGGACCCTAAAATGCACACAGCATTAAAAACACAGATCCAGGAGTCAGTTATCTAGCACAGAGTGAGCACATATAAGAACCATATTGTAAATTCTGGGAAATAGCAACAAGACAGGGCTTCTGAATTTATGGTTTTTATGACCATAAATTTAGGTTTATTAAGACCTAAAGGTGGGTGCCTGGTTGACTCAGTCGATGGAGCTTGTGACTCTTGATCTCAGGGTTGTGAGTTTGAGCCCCACGTTGGGTAGACAGATTACTTAAAAATAAAGTCTGCTGGACGGGTTAAGTGTCTGACTCGGCTCAGGTCATGATCTCACAGTTCATGGGTTCAAGCTCTGCAGCGGGCTCTGTGCTGGCAGTTCAGAGTCTGCTTGAGATTCTCTCTGTCTCCTTCTCTCTTTGCCCCTCCCCCACTGTGCTCTCTCCCCCAAAATAAATAAACTTAAAAAAATCATCTTTACAAAAATTAACAGGGGCGCCTGGGTGGCTGAGTTGGTTAAGTGTCCAACTTCAGCTCTGGTCTGTGAGTTCGAGCCCCACGCCAGGCTCTGTGCTGACAGCTCAGAGCCCAGAGCCTGCTTCAGATTCTGTGTCTGCCTCTCTCTCTCTGCCTCTCCCCCACTGACGCTCTGTCTCTCAAAAATGAATAAACGTTAAAAAGTAAAAATAATAAACTTAAAAAAAAAGAAAAAAGACCTAAAGATGGATTATCTCCAATTTAGTTAAAATATCTAAATATACACAAGAGATATTAATAGCAATAAGCATTTATACAGCATTTTATAGTTTTTATAAAGTGACTTCACTTAATTTAATTCATCCCCATTAACTGTGAGAAAATGAGCAGAGATTTTAATTCCCATTTATTGGACCAAAAAAAATTCAGTGATGGTAACTTGTCCCTTAAAGTTAGTGGCAGAGCCAAACTCTTATCTGTATCTTATATTTTTTTTAATTTTTTTTAACGTTTATTTATTTTTTGAGACAGAGAGAGACAGAGCATGAACAGGGGAGGGGCAGAGAGAGAGGGAGACACAGAATCAAAAGCAGGCTCCAGGCTCTGAGCCATCAGCCCAGAGCCCGACGCGGGGCCCGAACCCACGGATCGCGAGATCGTGACCTGAGCTGAAGTCGGATGCTTAACCGACTGAGCCACCCAGGTGCCCCTGTATCTTATATTTCTAAATGCTGCTCACACCTCCTTCACATCCTACACCAAGTACTTTTACAAAAAACTAGACAAAAATCCCTACCTTCGAGGAACTTGGGAGTGATTTGTCAATTATATATTCAGATTGATCACATACTTAATTCTAAGTATGGAAAGAATACATAAAAGTATAAAACGTAGACCCTGGCTTCAAGAAATCTTCAAAGGTCTACAGCAGTTTAAAAAAGCAAGACTTGGGATACCTGGATAGCTCAGTCAGTTAAGCGCCCAACTTTTGACTTTGGCTCAGGTCATGATCTCACGGTTAGGGAGTTCAAGCCCCACCTTGGGCTCCATGCTGACAGTGTGGAGCCTGCAAGTCTTGGGGAACAGGACAATGTCTTACCTACTTTGTCCATGGTTTGCTATGCTTATTTACAGCCTGAATAGCTCAGTAAATATTTGTTGGATGTCTGTTATTGATTGAATCTTCTAGACAGGGTGAGATATGAAAGAGTATCAGACCCCATCCATTTTTCCCACAGGCTGAACTTTTGTTTATGATTTAAAAAAAAAAAAAAAAAAAAGGGGGGAGCCTGGGTGGCGCAGTCGGTTAAGCGTCCGACTTCAGCCAGGTCACGATCTCGCGGTCCGTGGGTTCGAGCCCCGCGTCGGGCTCTGGGCTGATGGCTCAGAGCCTGGAGCCTGTTTCCGATTCTGTGTCTCCCTCTCTCTCTTCCCCTCCCCCGTTCATGCTCTGTCTCTCTCTGTCCCAAAAATAAAAAA
>NW_024412420.1:17737295-17805264 GCF_014898765.1 Herpailurus yagouaroundi
CGTTGGAAAAAAAAATTAAAAAAAAAAAAAAAAAAAAAAGGCAGCCAAACCATCAAAAAGCACCTAGACAATGTAACAAAGTTTAGGTACTCCACTTCTAGGCTACACCTACTGACTAAACATTTCACCGCAAAATAAAGATTTTGAACTACATTTCATTTCAAAGCTGCCACAGGGAACCTGGGTGGCTCAGTTGGTTAAACATCCAACTCTTGATCTTGGCTGGGATCATGATCTCACAGTTCACGGGATCAAGCCCGCGTCAGGGTCCACACTGACAGAGCAGAGCCTGCTTGGGATTCTCTCTTCCTCTTTCTCTGCCCCTCCCTGACTTGTGCTTACTCTCTCTCTCAAAATAAAATAAAACCTAAAAAAAAAAAAAAAGAAAAGCTGCTAGAAGGTTATAAAACAATTTTAAGAACCAAATCTAATCCAACTTCCACAAAATACAACTATCATTCACTGTTGCTTTATTCCAATTTAAATACATCCTCTGCCTCTATAATAAGCAATGCTCCATAATATCTCTCATCAACAGGTCTTTGTATTGTTCCCTTCAGACACCTTATCAACATATCTTTTCCACTACAAGTCTTTTTTTTGTTTTTAACAATTTTTTTAATGTTTTCTTAAATTTATTTTTGGGAGAGAGAGGGGCAGAGAGAAAAAGAGAGGTAGACACAGAATCCAAAGGAGGCTCCATGCTCTGAGCCGTCCACGCAGAGCCTGACGTGGCGCTCGAATCCACAAACCACGAGACCATGACCTGACCCGAAGTCGGACGCTCAACTGACTGAGCCACCCAGGCAACCCTAAGTCTTTTTTTTTTTTTCTAAACCACTAGCAATCACTTATCTGCCATACACAATAAAAGTCCTTTTTAAAGTTCTTTTCTAACTTTTGAAATATTTTAATACTAAGGGAGAATAAATGGTAATAATAAATAAAATTCAAGTACAAAAATAAACCCAATTTACAAAGTACAATTTTCTATCCTGCCACAGATAATCTCATTCTAGAGTCAGCATACCCTATTCCCCAATCTATATAGTAACAAGATAGTTGCACTGTAGCCTCCAAGGACTGACATTCTTTGTAAAAACCTTGGATGGGTTGAAATCATTTATAAACATTAAAAAAATCTAAAGAGATGAGGCTTAAATTTTAGTGGATGGTTGCATGTTAAAGACGTTAGAGCCCTAAAAGCAAATAAAAAGGAGAACTGAAAGGATTTACAAAGCTATGAGCCCAGAAATTACATGCAGTGACTAGTCTATAAAATACTAAAAAGGCATTTTCATTTTCATCAGATCACGAGGACTTTCTTCAGTGGTTATGTATAGCAAAGGTTTGGTACAATGAAAACAATCTGTCATGAATGACCTCAACATGCCATAAATGTAGCTACATTCTAGGTCAGATCATGTGGGTATTACAGAAAGAACTATGCAAGAGAAACATGCACACTGATGAATCTAACACTAAAAAAATAAAGAGCCATTGACAAGACAATTAAACTTGGCCTTTAACGTTGGCAACAGAATAAGGTTCCATTCTTTTCAAGAGTAAAGATACTGTACCAGCCATTCAAAACAGATGGGCCTTACACAACAATGTGGATTTAGTTAACACTACTAAACTGTTCACTTAAAAATGGTTAAGATGGTAATTTTATGTTATGTGTTTTCTATCACCATTGAAAAGAAAAAAAGGGATGGGCTTCAAATTCCCCTTATATTTTAGATGAATAAAGGACTTATGAGTTATTGAATGCTTATTATATGTCTGCAACCATGGAGATGGAGTTAAAATATGGATAAAACCTAATTCCTCTTTTCAAAGAGCTCAAAGATAAAAACAGAACCAAAATTCTAAATATTCTTAAGTGCTCGCTTCGGCAGCACATATACTAAATATTCTTAAAATAAAATTAAATTTTTCCATCACCCTAAAACAGGTGAGTATCCAATTACTTCTCCTTTCTTAAAGCCACTCTTTCTCACTCTTCCTTTGCTAGGTGTACTTTAAAACTCTGATGCTTACAAATGAAAATTTCTGGGATTCAAACAGATTTGCTAGCTCCTATGGAATGCCCCCAAATTCTACTCCCTTGTGCGCCTGAACAAAAAAAAAGAATCAACAATGCTCCTGGGAATCTCTGAATAGGAGGGTAAATATAATAGAGAAAGATCAAATGCAGTCTTGAGACCATCCTCTGAGCAATCACCTGCATTCAATTCAACCCCACACTCACAACTACATAACCTACTGGGGCAAATTTTATCCTTTCAGTCCTGATTACCCGTACCCTTCTTCTGGACTCTTACAAATCCATGGGCTACACCATACAAATAAGTGACTCTTAATTATAGGCAGTTCTTTGTATCAACTGCAATGAGTTCCTGTGCCACCAGAAAACAAGTTTAAAGATAATCAAATCTTTTTCCTACCCCCCAAAATAGGTTAGTGCTTATTAATAAATACTAATTTGAAATATATTTATCAAGCATCTCCTTTGTGTCACCACTAAATAGAACTTGTAGAATTATCATTTAAAAAGCAAACGTTTTTAAAGACTAGAACATTCTGCTTAACGCCCTGACCTATCCCCTTTAACACACACACTGGAATTGGCGAGATTCCCATTCCCATTGTGGAAATCTATTTCCAAAAATCAAAGAATTAGTCAACAGAAGCACACCTCTCCCCCAAAGACCCCCTTATATGAGACCCTCCGTGACCAGAAGTAGAAGTGCAATGATTTCCATCATTTCTGAGGCAGTGTTCACAGAACACTACCGAGAATAGTAAGTAGCTCTCGAACATGAGGGACCTAAAAGGTAAATGAAGCTGGGTTTCCAACTAGCAAGAACTCAAAAGCAGAAATATTAGTATTTTTGTTTTTACTGGAATGATTAAAGAAAAATGAACGCAATGGAAACAAAACCATATATTTTCCAGAGCCTCAAAAGCAGAAATATTAGTATTTTGTTTTTACCCAAATGATTACTATAGTTAAAAGAAAAATGAATACAATGGAAACTTCAAGCCATATATTTTCCAGAGCCTAATATGAACCTGAGAAATGACCTCTCTGCTCAGAGAGCCCTAGGAAACAATCCTCTGCTTTCATCTTACATTTCATATGGGTTAATTCTTCTCTCTACTACAACATGGGTTCTGACCATAGAGAAAAAGAGCCAGGGCAATCACCAGCTTCAGGGAGAATTCAGAAGGGCAAAAATTAAATTCTGCCACTGAATGGTTCCCTTTATAATACTGAAGCCACAATACAATATTGCTAAGTGACACACCCCCATCAAAAAAATTAAAACCAATTGAGTCATACACACACAATTATGTTTGACCTGAAAGTATTCATGACACAGCAGCTTACTCTTGCAACTTATGATCTTAATAGTGACTTAAAATACAGTTACAGGAAAAATATAGACTATTCTAGGGGAGAAAAGGCAGGGGGGAAAGCCCAAACACTTTTTTCTTAAAAAGATAATAAATATATTCAGGTATAAGATCAAATCAGAAACATTGTTTTCTTTCTTTCTTTCTTTTTGTACATTTAAAAAACTTACCCTGAAGAGATTTTCCCAATCCCTGGCCCAGCTTCCACCCATGTTTCTGGAGTAAGCGATGTCCAATATTATCCTGACAGACAGAACAGAGAGACAAACCAAAAATATTCCAATAATATATTCTTCCCTTCCTAGTGACATTTAAACAGGTGATGAGCAAGAGATAATTCTACATATATGCATGCAAAAAAGTGCTAATAATAGGGTAAATGTGCCCAATAAAAGGGGCATTAATGTAAAAAGAAATGCTGGCCAGTATTTTATATGGGAAGAACATAGGGGTGAGGGTCCTTTCTGATGGTGTGCTGGGCAACTTTTGTACATAACACTTTAAAAAGGAGAAAAAGGGGAAGGGGGAAAAGGGGGAAGAATACATTTATGAAATTTAAAACTAACATTAAAAAGCATAAAATCAAGGTACTTATACAATCATATCCACCACCTAGACAGCACCACTTGAAGTTTTTTTGTTTTTTTGTTTTAAAGAAAATCTACATTGTGTTTAGTTATTTTGCTTATGTGTCAGGCTTTCATGATACAAAGTAAGTTGTAAGTGTAAGACTGCCCCACCACTAGAAATGAAAACACAATCAGAGCAAAATCCAGGCTAGACTTGATTGGTTTTTTTAATATATATGTATATATATATAAAATATAAATATTTAACTAGCATGCAGCCAATATTAAACTGAAAAAACAGTGAGGTTAGTAAAACAAGAAATTAAATTGATTAAACAGAAAAATAAAATGAGCTCAAGCACAGACTGAGTGATGCATTTCAACATGTAATCTAACAAAAATGCTAAAATGTTAGAATGAAACAGGCCTAGCAATAAGTTAACAGTAAAGAACCATTAGTGCATGTAGGGGGAAAAACCAATATACATAATGTCTCATCTTCCTAGGAGCACACCAGAAAAGGCATTTCAATGAAAACTGTACATAAAGACACCAGAAACAACAATTAATGTCAGCTTTTAAGGGTTCAAGGTCTTAGAAGTCTCTGCATATCTTTGTCCCATTCGCTTTTTACAAATGTTGTGAAATATGAAGACAAAACTAAAATAACCATTAACTACGTCAGATAAAATGCTGCTATACTCCTCCAAAGAGAAACATTTTAAAATTATAAACACAAAGTTTTCTATATGTATTAAAATGTAATTTACAGTAGTAACCTAGTTATCACCATTTGAAAATAATCTCATTATTTCCTGAAATCAATCTATAAAGCTAAAGCCATAAATCTTATTTAAAACCAAACATCTCCTATTAAACTGCTTTTTATCTTCTAGTTCCATATTCAATGATAAAATGTTCTTTAAAATTATAGAAGAAAACAATTAATTTTACTGTTATCTTTTCTGACAATAAGTTATAAGAGGAAGGTTAAGCCTTCCAACGTTCTGTTTTGAGGTGGTGGGGGGACAATTTCCTTCCACAAGTTTATGACAGCAGGCAAACTGGAAAACTCAGCTGAGCAACTGATTATTCACTGATCAGGGCAGAATAAAGATCAGGATACCTTTTTAAAAACAAAAATGAGGCAAACAATAATGGAAAATTTGTTTCTAAAAAAGAAGAGGAAGAAGAAGGAGAGGAGGAGGAGGAGGAAAATAATCTGTTCCTAAAACAAAAGATACTACTGTTTTAAACATATATAGGGGCGCCCAGGTGGCAAAGTCCATTGAGTGACTCTTGATTTTGGCTCAGGTCATCATGATCCCAGGGTCGTGGGATAGAGCCCTGAATTGGGCTCCATGCTTGGGGTTTTCTCTCCCTCTCTTCCCTCTGCCCCTCTCCCCCACTTGTGTACTCTCTCTCTCTCTCTCTCTCTCTCTAAAATAAATAAATGAAACAAAAGGTCACTAGAAATTACTTTTTCCCAGGAACTGAATTAGAAAATGCCATGGTTATGTATAATCTGAGGCAGTAACTTCCATATTACTAGACATCACAAAAACTTAAAAACAAATGATAAAGTCTTACTATAAGCAATGTTAGCAGAAAATGAAAAAGAGGACTTTATTATACTATTATGAATATAAACTTACCTGTACATAAAATCCTTACTTTATATCATAACTCTTACATCTGAAGAACTATAGGACACGGATAGCAGAATGACTCTAAGGTTATATAGTTGACTAAATTATCATTTAATCTTTTAATAGGCTAATGTTATAACTCAACTTGGCACAAAGATTTAGGATATTAAACCATGCTGACAAAAATTGTTGCTCCCTTTTTTTATTTAAGAAAATTCAATCTTTGGCTAAGTGGAGATGAGACATTATGCTGACTGTGTTATATTATGAATGCACTAAAATAAACAGACAGATGAAGCAGTATGCTATTTCCAAAAGCAGTGCAAGTGGAGTGAAAGCATTTCCATACGAACCTGGCTTTAAAAACTGGGCTGTCAAAAGAACAGTTAAATGTAACACAAAGTAAGAAACTGTCCAATCACTAATGGTCGTTTTTTTTTTTTTTTTTGTCTTGTTTTCAATTCACTGCTTGCAATTAATGTATTTATTAAAGAAGAGTGAAAGCATAAGTAAATTCACGAGTCAAGACCAGCTGAGAGATTCAAGAGCAGCGTGTTGTGACTGACAACAGTGAAAGGAAAAGCAAATGTTAAAGGGAGAGGAAGAAAAAAGAAAACTTTAGGATTATACACATTAGCACCACTTTTACAAAACCACTCAAGATAGCTGTCACCTTCTCAAAAAAAAAAAAAAAAAAAAGCAAGCTGATACAAAATGGTAGTGGCATTTTTCAAACTTTAGATGAAAGCTGTCCTTTAATTAACTCTACTTTCCTAAGTATGGATAAGGAATGAAATGTCAGGGTCTGTATTAAAATTAATATGCCACTTTATGTCCTTATGATTATAACAAAGGCAACAGAAACAACAGACATACCTCCCAGAACCTCTTCCCCTCACCAACCAACCTCAGAGATTAAGTGAATGACTAATAACAGAAAATCTGGACCTTTCCTATCATTCCAGACTACCTGCTTTTGTAGGAAAAAAGGCAGCTCTGTGACTCTGCAGAAAGGGCTAGTATTCAGTATGGTCCCTTTTCCTACCAAAAAAAGAAAAAAAGTTTTATAAACACTTGTCAAAAATTCAATAGGCTTAGGGATGATGGGTAACACAAGGGAAGGCACACCAAAATACCTCACAACAAAGTACAACAAAGTAGCCTTGCCTATCCCTGAAATGATCAAAACGTTCACTGAACAGTCACTGTGAAAGAACAAGGGAGTCACTCATAAGCCTATGAAAATAATAATCTACTCTGTTTGGAGTTGTGATTTTGCAAATTATTCCCATGGATGTTATTTATAACAGTAAATTGGAGTAATTTAAAGCCCAAACAGGTAATCTAGACATTATGAGGGTAACAAGAACTAAATTTACCTCTAAAGTAAATTTACTATTTAACAATTTACTATTTCAGTCACTATACTCGTAACTAAAAAACCTTTGTTTTTTTATTTTAGAATATAATTCAACCTCAAACTTTATATTTTAATT
Organism: Herpailurus yagouaroundi; assembly: GCF_014898765.1. Classification (NCBI taxonomy): domain Eukaryota; kingdom Metazoa; phylum Chordata; class Mammalia; order Carnivora; family Felidae; genus Herpailurus; species Herpailurus yagouaroundi. Next base: position 17,744,433 of record NW_024412420.1, read on the forward strand.
TCGTAGAACCAAAAGTAAGTAATTGAAAAAAACTTTTTAACACTGTCTGGTTTATAACTAATAAATGGGCATGACAATGACAGGCTGTTTATAAATTAAATGCACATGGAAGAACTACAGGGAAATTCTACCCATCTTACCTACCTACCTACCTACCTATTTAAGTAAACTCTACTCCCAATGTGGGGCTTGAACTCACGATCCCAAGATCAAGATTCTCACGCTCTACCAACAGAGCATGAACAAGCCAGGTGCCCCAAGACAAATACTAATTTTAAATTAATTGATAAAGCAACTAAACTTTGCCCAAGGGAAACAGGCAAACAAACTAGTTTTCCACTTGATTCACAGAGTTCCCACAAGCTATTTGTTACTCTATGTTCTTAAGACCAAAATGGTGGCAGCGTGGCATTTTCTTTGGTTAGGCATGAAGTTCTTTAATTCTGGTCAAACCACAAAGCTGAGCTGAAAACTCGAACTTTTTTACATCTAGATTACCTCAATTGGCCTTTTTTTTCCTATTTCTAAACTTAAATATATAATTAAAATGCTACATTTTTACCCTCTGTTCCCTTCTTTTACATGTGTAAGAAAGGAAAATATAATTTTTAAATGGGAAAATCTTTGAAAGCAAGAAATGTAAGTATTATAAACTATCAACATGCTAAAACACAATACCAGAAAAAACAAAAACAACAACAAAAAAAGCCTCATTATTGTTTCAGCCATTCCTCAACATTTTTACTTATTAACTATCAACTAGAAATTTTCCCAAGAAGTTTTCTCTGCTCTATAAAGCTGTATTCTGTCATAGTAACAATGATCATTTTGGCAATAGCACCACCAATCTGTACAATGGGAGCCTGCCAAAACATAGATTAAAATTTACTTTATTGTATGAGGCTGATTCCAGTTTTTATAGCAGGAAATAGAATATTCTGTCTCCAGAGAAAACTGTATTACAATTATGTCAGTGACTGGATGAATATTAACTCCACAATGAATTTTGTTTTAGTTGACAGCCACATTCAATTTACACCATTTGCCCATTTTCAACAGTGACAAAAATGGTAGGTCTCTTGAGTGGATTGTAAGCTTTGCTGATTGTGTATTAAAGACTCTATAAGCAAAAACCAAATGCTACTAGGTGAACCCATGCAAACAACAAGTTGTAAAAATTCCCGAAACAAAAAATCTATAGCTCACTACAGATGACACAATGAAGACTAGAGAGAAAAGCCATATAGTAATGCTACACCATTCAGCTCCAAGAAGCACATTATTTATAGTGCAGTCCACATATGGTCACTGCTAAATGTCAAATCAGCAGTCTTATAGTTACAGTTTGGAACTAGTGGAGTCCACAGATCTAAACAGATATGCAACATGAACTCAATTATACATATACTTCTAAATCCCAAGAGAAGCAAAGTAAACATCAGCAACTGGAGTTTGAAAACTTACATTAATTTTTAAAAACCTCTCAGTCAACCTAACAACTATAAAGACAGGATTTTATTCAGGTAGAACAAAGACCAACTAATGGCTGATGGGTAGTTTTACTTCCAACTGCAACAGTGACAACATATTTTACTATGATGTAGGTGTTTTGCCTTCTGTATAGCTGTAATCATGCCCCCATCTCACCTCTCATATTGTATGACAAAGGTCATAAAAAACCATATATCATAAATCAGACCAAACAGTTCTTCGAACTATGGTGGAATTCTAAAGTGAGCTTTGGCTTTAGACTTAAGGTTTGCTTTCTAAATACTTTGTCGTTAAAAAATGTAGAGGATATAATGGCTGCGACCTAAAAAAATCATGAAACAGTAACTTAAAATTCACGTTCTGTAAAGTTGTTTTTCTTTTTGTAATAAGGGAAAACATTAATACTTTCCATCTTCTCTGTAATTCAGATAATCAAGTTGTCTGGCAATTCTTTCATAATTTTCTTACAACAGTTTTATTTTTGACCAAAAATTTCATTGAAAGATATTTGGTTGACTGAAATAAAGCAGGGGAAATAAAACTTTGCAACAAAGATTATGAAATACTTTACAAATGCTGGATTTTGAGGTGTTTTCAACACTTCCTGACTGAAACTGAAATGTGGATCATCTATCTCACCAACAAGTCTAGGCTTCAGAAGTTTACTAAAACAGAATGCATTATTGAATCTTTGTACTTGAGTCTTTGTATTTCATTCCCCATCTTGCCAGTTTACAACAAATTTACCCTATTACCAAAGGAAAAGACCTTAATCCTATACTCACAATAACCCTTCACACAGGCATATTTCTTGGCACAAACCTGTGCAGAGATTTCCACGGTTACCAGCTGCTGCAGATTACCTTTGTTTAAAAAAAAAAAATGACTAGACCTTTAGCTCCTGCAGTGATCTGTAGACTCCCAAAGCTGCATATTTCCAGCCACTTTTGAGTTGCATGCTGTAGCAAAACAGTCAGCACCTCTCAATAGATATTGCTGCAGAGAAAGATTTTAATTCAGCAGAGACTCTTTCTATGTGTGAAAAGCAATGCCATTTCCCCCTAAGAACAAGAGAGCTCAATATAGCCAGCCAGTGATATAATATATATTTATTTGGTGGGAATTCCTTAGATGATAGGGTTCTTCCCTTTGGAGGGGAGGGGGAGATTGATACCACACTACCAACTTTCACGCCAATTGTTTTAGTAAAAGTTTCCTTAAAACCTTTAAAAACTTTCAATTTGTTCCCAAGTGATTCATAAGAGAAATAAAATCCTTCCTGTCTTGTGTGTCCCACTTCTACCTAAAGCAGTGTAGGCTATGAAGCTCCTCCTCCTATTACCTAAACTACCACAACGCAAATAATATTTATTTATGTTTCAAGAGTAAATTTTCATTAGAGATATAATTTATTAATATACATCTCTGAACATACACTTATTTATTAAAAAAATTAAATATCCAGTCTGAGCACTATGTCATTCACTATTTTAAGTGGAGAAGATAATACGATTCAATCAATAAGGCATATTATCAATTCCACTCCTACTCTTTGAGATTCCTCAACAATGATCACTCAGACGGTCTTCTGATAGCATTCTTTCTATGACATATGCTAGAAAAAATCCTGGACAGTGTGAGAGGAAAAATAGCATTAGTCTCACATGCCGAAGGAATGAATTTTCCAAAAACCTTAAAATACAGCCCTAAAATGCTGTAAAAATGTTAAATATTATTTACTTTAGAGCTTTTTAAAAATCTTTTGAGTATAGTAATAATGAATACTAAGCTGCAAATTTAGTCTAATTAAATTCCCTACTACTGTTGAATCAGAGTACCCACAGATTTATAGCTTATTTAAGAACATTAATCATGTACCTTGTAGATATGGTACTTGGGTCTTGCTTCTGACAACTATCTGTTCTTAAACTATGACCCAAAGAGACATTTAAATAAAATGAAAAAATTAAATCATTTTTCAAGTACAAAATGCTAGCTTAGCCAGCCTACAGACTTCATTATAAAATTCTGCCTTGTGGTAATTCCCAAGATGACATAGAACAAGGCACAAACTTCAGTGATTTTTAACTTAGCAATGTGGGCTTGGCATTTTATCCTCAAGTCAAAATACAAGATTGGGCTTTCAGCTCAAGATCAGATGTGAATTCTCCCTCTGCAGCATTATCACATGCGTCATCAATTACTGCCATGCCTAAGTCTAGCATCATGCCAGCACATTAAGACAGAAGGTACTATATGCAGTGTTCACTGGACCAGAAGAACAGAAATAAGAAGGGGAGGTGGGGGAGAAAGAAACCCTAGAGAAGAAATTAAAAAAAGGCAGACCGTGCAATACAAACCAGATCATGGCTGCTTAGCTAATATGGGCCAACTGCTGTGGAAGAAAAATGTCGAACACCCCAAGTTGTGTAAATTTCTGTAAACATCTAAACACACACACAAACACACACACAACACCAACCTAATTAGGAACATAAATATATGTTGATCCTTTACTATGTTATAGTTTTGAAAATAAAAGCTAAAGTTAAAATGTCTGTGCTCTCTAAACTGTCTTATTTTCCTGAGGGAGGAGAAGCAGCTAGTGTTTCTTAAAGAAGAAGGGAGATGTCTTCACTGCTATTAAGATTAAGACTTCCTCTTCGATCATTTTCACTCAAGTTTACCAATAACTCACTGAGACCCTAATTAAATATGTATACTTAAGCACAAATATTAAATACTGACAATGCTGACAAGTTTAGACATTTTAACAATGCACTGTGTAATTTAAAAATAAAGAGCTTTTCAAAATGAAAATGATGTTCAAAAATTAAGTTTTTTTTTTTTTAAATTAAGAGCCAGGAAAATAAATCTTCTTGTTCTATTGCTTTATATCAATATCCAAAACTAAGTCATGTAAAGGGATAGAAAGAATCAGCTTTTCACAAAAACCAGACATCTCTTAAGCTACCAAATTTATCATATTTCGTAAGTGTCTGGTAAATATATTAGTCCTTAACTATTCCTAATGGAACATTTCACACGTAATTGTGCTGCCAAGGAAAGGTATAGCTTTTAAAGGATCAAAATACATTTTACTCCTTTATTCAATTTACAAAAACACTAAACTTTAACTTGCTATCTTTAACAGAATATCAGTATGGGCCAAAATGATATTTTCCATCAAATTCTAAGTGGTTTCTAGATCTTTCAGACTGATTTCCCAAAATATTAAATATTAGATAACATCCCAAATTCTATTTGATTACTGTAGGGCATGCAAGAAAACAGCTCTAAACTGTACTATAACTTATTAATAAGTTTAAATTCATTCACATCAAGTGTCACACGAACACTACCTAACTAACTATGACCCAAAATTAAGCACTGATCTATAGGCTTACCGATTCTATAGGCTTGTCAAGTGATGCTTGTTCAATTTCCAAATGTCCTTCTTCATACTGATCAAAGTGATTACCCTGAAAAAACAAGCCTACAGTTATTTTTCAAAAGTAATAAATCCAGCTAGGGGTTATTTTTAACTTTTCATTCTTTTTCAGTAGACAATCAAAACTGTGCCACAATTTCAGACTTTTTTAAATCTATAAAAAAACCAATTTATTAGAAGTCTAGGCCTAGTAATAGGAATTCTCCCTTTGATAAACATTGAAATTGCTAACTAAAACACTATCAACCATTTGGGATTATCAACTCCTTATCTGACTGATGATATCATGGAGACTCCAGAATCTTAAAAATGCCTGGGTGGCTCAGTGGGTTGAGTGTCACTCTTGGTTTTGGCTCAGGTCATGATCTCACTGTTCGTGAGTTGAGCCCCACGTCGGGCTCTGTACTGACATTGTGGAGCCTGCTTGGGATTCTCTGTCTCTGCCCCTCCTGTGCATGCTCTCTCTCTCAAAATAAATATATAAACAAACAAAAAAAAGCCATGTTTTTTAGCTTTTCATAAACAATCTTGCACTAAAGAAGATAAATCATAATAATAGAAGAATGCAAATAAAAATCTGTTATAATACTGTTCAATGGTGGTAACATTGCTTTTAAATTAAAACTGCTAAAACAGTGGACTTTAAATCAAGTTGCTAACTCCCAAGTTTCAAAGAATCTAAAAACACAATCTCTTGACACAGTATTCTAAATACAGCTATTCCTCAAATGATCTGCCAAGAGAGATAAACATGTCTGTATAATGCCATATTTGACCATAAGCAAGCAGTCACTGCAACTAGAGTAAGTCAAAGTAGTTCAACTGAGGATAGGAGGAGACAACTAGGAAGTTCTCTCTAATCATGGTTTTCTCTGATCTCCCTACTCTATTAGCAAATAATAGCTCATAATTTGGCTTTAAAACACAATACCAACTTTCTGGTTCCCTTTATGTTACAAAATAGAGGGCGTGATGATTTGTAAGTCCTGAATTGACCTAAATCAAAAGAGGAAAGACTTCAGTCTAGCCTATGTTAATCCAATGTGTGGAGTGGTAGGACAACTTGAATGTTAACAAAAAGTTATTTTACTTTTTCAAGGTAAAATTTTACTTGAATAAATCTTAACCATAGAGATCCTAAACATATAATTTGCCACACTGTATCAAAACTACTAGGTTACTTATTTCCTTCATCAGACTGTAAAGTCCTTAAGAACAAGAACTAAATATTGTTTACCTCTTACAACCCTAAAACTTAACTCGGTGGCTAAACATTAGAGAACAATTAGGTGCTAAAATTGTGTGGTAGTGATGAAACAGTTCTGGAATTAGACAGTGGTGGTGATAATGGTTGTACAACATTGTTAATATACTTAATGCCATTGAATTGTATACTTTAAAATAATTAAAATGGTAACTTGTACGTTGTATGTATCTTAGCACAATAAAAATGATAAAAATAAAATTGTGTAGTAGAGTATATCCAAAAGAAGAAAGGAGTAACAGGACAGGAATAGGTTTTCCAAAGACAAAAAGCAAATCTTAAAAATGGAGGAGCAGGCATTCCAAGAATGAGGAAAAGCAGAGGTGCCGGGGTGGCTCAGTCAGTTAAGCATCTGACTTGGTTTTGGCTCAGGTCATGACCTCACAGTTTTGTGGGTTCAAGCCCCACATTGGGCCCTGCGCTAATAGCACAGAACCTCCTTGGGATTCTCTCTCTCCCCCACCTCTCTGCCCCTCCCACATTGGCACTGTCTCTATCTGTCAAAAAATAAATAAAACTTTTTTTAAAAATGAGGAAAAGCAATCATCAACAAATACTAAAAATGAAAAATAGGTACAATCTCTAAAAGTCTCTCTTAATCTCCAATATTTTGTCCAACAATCTCTTTAACACTTGCCTCTTATTTTAACTTCTAAAGCAACATTTAAAAGTTTAGAAACAATTACTTAATTGTTTCTACCACTACCACTATTGGTGTTAATACCAACAATAACTGGATACTATTTTGAAAGTAAATCTTTAGAGTATTAAACTTAGGACAACCATGTTTGTTTGTTTGCTTGATTTACTTATTTTTGAGAGGGCACGAAGGGGCAGAGAGAGAAAAAGAGAGGATTCCAAGCAGGCTCTACGCTGTCATTGCAGAACCCGACACGGGGCTCAAACTCACAACTCTGAAATCAAGACCTGAGCCAAGATCAAGAGTCAGACGCTCAAGTGACTAAGCCACCCAGGTGCCCCATGCTTTACAAACTGCTAAAACTAGCGCCTAAGTTGTCAAATCATTCTGGATCTATCACACACAATACAAAACAGGATTAATAATATAGTTTGAGTCCAGAAAAAGACCCATATATTTATGAATAACTGATATTCAACAAAGATGCAAAGACAATTCAATAGAGAAATAGCATTTTCAATAAATGGCATAGAATTCGGTATCCATATGCAAAAAAAAAAAAAAAAAGAAAAAGAAAGAAAAGAGCCTCAATCCATACTGCACACAATAAAAAATTTTTAAAAATGTATCGCAGACCTAAATATAAAACCTAAAATTACAAGCTTTTCTAGAAGGAAATACATAGAAGAAAATCTTTGTAACCTTGGGCTAGACAAAGCTTTCTTAAGCTACACTGCCAAAAGCACAATCTATAAAAGAAAAAAATTGAAGAACTGGGCTGCAAGGCGCCTGGGTGGTTCAGTCAGTTAAGTGTCCAACTTTTGATCTCAGCTCAGGTCTTGACCTCAAGGTTGTGAGTTCAAGCCCCCCAAGTGGGCTCCACACTGGGCACACAGCCTACACTTATTAAAACAAACAAACAAACAAACAAAAAAACCTGGGCTGGGAGAAAGTATTCACAACTCTCATATCTCATAAAGGATTTGTATTTCTTTTTTTTTTTTTTTTTTTTTAATTCTTTTTTTTCAACGTTTATTCACCTTTGGGACAGAGAGAGACAGAGCATGAACGGGGGAGGGGCAGAGAGAGAGGGAGACACAGAATCGGAAACAGGCTCCAGGCTCCGAGCCATCAGCCCAGAGCCCGACGCGGGGCTCGAACTCACGGACCGCAAGACCGCGACCTGGCTGAAGTCGGACGCTCAACCGACTGCGCCACCCAGGCGCCCCAAGGATTTGTATTTCTAAAATATACAATAAACTTTCTAAACACAGTAATAAGAAAACCCAATTTTTCAAGTGGGCAAAGATTTAACAGACTTCACCAAAGATGACACATAGATGGCAAGTAAACACTCAACATCATTACTAGGGAAATACAAACTAAAACCACAAGATAATACCACTACACATCTATTAAAATAGCTTTTTTTTTTTTTAAGTTTATTTATTTATTTTGAGAGAAAGAGAGAACACAAGCTGGGGAGGGACAGAGAGGAGAGACAGAATCCCACGCAGGCTCCGCGCCATCAGTGCAGAGCCCGACATGGGGCTCAGACTCACAAACTGTGAGATCATGACCTGAGCTGAGATCAAGAGTAAGACACTTAAGCAACTGCACCATGCAGTTGCCCCTCTATTAAAACAGCTTAAAACAACAACAAAAAAAACAAAACAACTAACAAGTGCTGCAGAAATTGCATGGAAACTCTCATAGCTTGTTGGTGGGGTGTAAAATGGTACAGACACTTCAGAAAACAGTTTGGCAGGTTCTTATAAAATTAAACACACATTGAACAAACAATCCATCAATTCCGTCCCCGGGTATTTGTCCACATAGAAGGAAAACCTGTGTTCACAGAAAATCCTGTCTTGTGAATGTATGGAAACCAATCAAATGTCCCTCAACTGAGAAAGATTAAAATACTATGATCCACCCATTCAATGAACCATTCTTCACCAATAAAAAGTACTCATATAAGCAGTAACATTTCGAACGCGTTACGCTAAGTGAAAGAAGCCATACTCAAAAGTCATTGTATAATTCCATTTATATGGCATTCTGGAATAGGCAAAACCAGAGAAAAGAAAACTGATCAGCGGTTGCCAGGAGCTATATACTGATTGCACTGGTGACTACGTTATATTTTGTTAAAATTCGAAGAACTGTACACTAAAATGAATTACCCTGTATCTTAATCATACTTTTTTTTAATAAAAAAGGAAAAAGCCGATATTTCTACATCTCCCCCCTTAAAAATACTTTTTTAAGCATTAAGAAAGTTTAAATCCTATTGTGTAAACACATGGTGATGGTTACAGGAATCTATACATGTTTTAAAATTTATAGAACTAAACACCAAAATAGAAGTCAATATTGCTGTATGACTTATTAAATAAAAATAAACTAAAAAATATGCATAGACAGCTCTAGAATACATAAGAAGCTGACACTAGCAGTGAACTCTGAGAAAACCGGGTGCTTAAGAGACAAGAGATGAGAAGGAGGCTCTTTTGTTGTTTTAAATGTTTATTTTTGAGAGAGAGAGAGAGAAAGAGCACAAATAAAGAGGGGCAGAGAGAGAGGGAGACACGGAATCTGAAGCAGGCTCCAGGCTCTGAGCTGTCAGCAGAGAGCCCCATGTGTGGGGCTCGAACTCAAGAACCATGAGATCATGACCTGAGCTGAAGTCAGACACTCGACCACTGAGCCACCCAAGTGCCCCTGGGAGGCTCTGTTTTTAACTGCGTGTTTTTTCCTTTTGAATTTTATACTTAAATTCCCTAATACTCAAATACTCTAATAGAAATCATAAATACTTTGTATTTAATAGAAATCACAACCATTTTGTATTTATCTTTGAATGCTTAATCAATGCCATTCAAAATAAATTTCTGATGAATTTATTTTAAAATGTTTAACACATTTTTTTTTTCAACGTTTATTTATTTTTGGGACAGAGAGAGAGCATGAACGGGCGAGGGGCAGAGAGAGAGGGAGACACAGAATCGGAAACAGGCTCCAGGCTCTGAGCCATCAGCCCAGAGCCCGACGCGGGGCTCGAACTCACGGACCGCGAGATCGTGACCTGGCTGAAGTCGGATGCTTAGCCGACTGCGCCACCCAGGCGCCCCGAAATGTTTAACACATTTTAAAGTGGTGTTGATTCAAAAATATTAACTTTAAATTTAAATGTTTAAGCATAAACATAAAATGAAATCATGATTTCCAACTGAATATTTGAAACTTTTTTTTAAAAGCTTATACATCAGGGGCACTTGGGTGACTCAAGTCAGTTAAGCATCTGACTCTTGGTCTCAGCTCAGGTCATAATCTCACAGTTCGTGGGTTTGAGCCCCAAGTCAGGCTCTCACTGATAGAGCCTGGGATTCTCTCTCTCTCTGCCCCTCTCTCCCTCCCTCCCCCCAAATAAATAAATAAGCTTGAAAAAGAAAAAAAAAAAGCTTATACATCAGACATAACAGGCTATAAGCTCAGCTCCTTTTTTTTTTTTTTTTTGCCAGTCTTCTCAGTTACTGACACCAGAGTTGCTCTTCTGCTGCTGAGAGGTTGACTATTTTAAAAATAAAAAAAAAAAAAAAAAAAAAAAAAAGACATCGACTAATCATCCACAATGTAATCCCAACTGTAATACATTTCAATTTTAAAAAACTAATTAGTTTAAATAGAAAAAATTAATAATCATGAAAGACACCAAACTATGTGAACTCAGAAATTTTTAATATAATTTATTCACAAATTGGTTTCCATACCAACACCCTGTGCTCATCCCAATAAGTGTCCTCCTCAATGCCCATCACCCACTCTTCCCTTGCTCCCATCTTGAACTCAGAAATTTAAAAATGATAACCAAATGATCTTTTCAATGAAACCAACAAATATGTACATTAAAAAATACAAATACTCTGCTGGTATAACTAATTCACCATCTAAATTAGATACTGTTTAGAAGAACTCAGGAACTCATTTTTAACAGTTTACTCCCATGGTCTTGCTAAACAGTACATTTGTACCAGCTATCTTTTGAGTACCTATTAATAAGTATCAGGAACTGTGTGCTTCACAGGCATGATCTCAATCCTCTGAATGATCCAACAAGGTAGGTATCATTATTTCCATTTTCAGATGAAGAATTCAGGGGTGTAAGTACAAAATCTACTCACTTAAATAGTAAGTAAAGAAGCCCAAATTCTAAACCCAAAGTCATTATTAACTTCAAAGTCCATGTTCTTTCTGGTATGCTACTTTGTGATTTTTTTTTTTCCAGGAGGAAGAGGCAGGAGGAAGAATACTGGGAGACAGGGTTCCAGATACCACATTTTCCACAGCTTCTGCGAATTTTAAATGCAGATAATATTCACTGTAGCACTTCTCTAATATATTTTTAAAAAATTAGAAGCAAATGTCCAATAGAGGAAGAGTTTAATTTAATTCTATTTTATTAACACAACAATTAGGGAGTTACAATAAAAGTTTTAAAACTATGCAGAAACACGTTACGTTTAAATGGAAGGAGGAAGAAATCAAAAAGGTAGTTCACTAATTACAACTGTGTAAGACTATGTGGACAAGGGGCGGCTGGGTGGCGCAGTCGGTTAAGCGTCCGACTTCAGCCAGGTCACGATCTCGCGGTCCAGGAGTTCGAGCCCCGCGTCAGGCTCTGGGCTGATGGCTCAGAGCCTGGAGCCTGTTTCCGATTCTGTGTCTCCCTCTCTCTCTGCCCCTCCCCCATTCATGCTCTGTCTCTCTCTGTCCCAAAAATAAATAAAAAAACGTTGAAAAAAAATTAAAAAAAAAAAAAAAAAAAGACTATGTGGACAAGAACTGAATGGTGTTCTGAAAATGTGACAGGAACTGATAAACATCTGAAGAAACATCTAACAAACATCTAAAGTTAATTGTTTTAATTTAAATATTATTTTAGTGATAGAAGTTGACTTTAAACAGCCTAGAAATATTCCACAACCATAACTAAATTAGTGAACTGAGATTACTTTTTCTATTTATTTATTTATTTATTTATTTATTTATTTAGTGTGTGTGTGTGTGTGTGTGTGTGTGTGTGTGTGAGAGAGAGAGAGAGAGAGAGAGCGAGAGAGAAAGCGAGAGAGCGAGAATGTGTGCCATTGGGGAAAGGGCAAAGAAAGAAGGGGACAGAAGATCCCAAGCAGGCTCTGTGCTCGAATTCATAAACCGTGAGATCATGACCCAAGCCGAAGTCAGACACTTAACCGACTAGGCCACCCAGGCATCCAGAACAGAGATTACTTCTTAACATTTATGAGTGTCTGCTTGATTTGCCACAATAAACAAATCAATTAGTAGCAACATGTGAAAAGTATAAAAACTGCTTATAGGGGCACCTGGATGGCTCAGTTGGTTAAGTGTCTGACTTTGGTTCAGGTCATGATCTCAGTTCACGAGTTTGCCCCGTGTCTGGCTCTGCACTGACAGCTCAGAGTCTGGAGCCTGCTTCAGATTCTGTGTCTCCCTCTCTCTCTTCCCCTATCCCCCCCCCCGGCCCCCACACATGATCCCTCTCTCAATCTCAAAAGTAAATTTAAAAAATAATAAAAATAATAAATATCAGGATATAAAGGGGGGCAAATATACAGAAAACAAAGGGAGAACTATTGGAAAAGATCAAAGATAATAGACATTTGGAGGAAATTGCCTTAAAGACTAAATAGCTCCTTCCTTAAAGAAAGAAGAGTTGGGGTGCCTGGGTGGCTCGGTCCATTGAGCATCCGACTCTTGATTTCATCTCAGGTCATAGTCCCCCAGTTCGTGGGATCAAGCACGACTGCGCTGCGCTGACAGCATGGAGTCTGCTTAGGTATCTCTCTTTGCTCCTCCCTAGCTCATGTTCACACGCTCTCTCAAATAAATTTTTAAAAATCAAACAAATATATAATAAAAATTAGACATAGGGTCCTTCTGTGCTATAGAACATATATAAGTTCTTACAATAAACTGAAATAGTAAATTAGACCCCAAATTAATAGCAACATTACAACATTAAAGTTTTACCCTTTAAAAGTTTTTAGAAATTGTCACGGCCAAGAAGAGTCTAAAGAGACATGACAACTAAATGTCATGTGGTATCCTACATAGGACCCTGGAACAGAAAAGGACATGAGGGGAGTACTAAGGATATATAGGTTATGGACTTGAGTTAATAATAAGGTATCAATGAGTCCATTAGTATGGTGACAAATGTGCCACACTAATGTAAGATGTTAATAACAGGGGAAACTGGGTGCATATCTATGGGAATTCTGTACTATCTTAGTGATCTTTAAGCTAAAACTGTCCTAAAAGGTTTATTTAAAACAAAGTTTTGAGAATGGTTAATACCACCCCATATACATAGACATGTGTAGGTTCTTTTAGTTTTATAAAATATCTTCAGAAACCTTACCGCAACAAACTTATTAGATAGCACAGGATTTGGCAATCAGTTGAATTTAGGGGATTAAAAAAAATGTTTATTTATTTTGACAGAGAGACAGATAAAGAGCATGCGAGCATGTGCACAAGTGGGGGAGAGGCTTCATCTCGTGAACCATGAAATCATGACCTGAGCCAAAATCAAGAGTCAGACGCTTAGCCATGAAGCCTACTAAAGAAATAAAAAATAAAAAAACAAAAACAAAGAAGACAGTTGTAAGCTCTACGGACTGAGCCACCCAGGCAACCCTAGGTGATTTTTTTTTTTTTTAATCATCCCTATCTCACAAATAAGAAAACCGACACACAGATTGTCCTTAATTCTTAAAGGCTTCTGATTCTTTGGGGGTGGGGGAGTAGATGGTAGGCATAAATGTAATTTTGTTTTATTTTTATTTGAGTATAGTTGAAACACAATGTTACATTAGTTTTAGGTGTGCAACCTAGTGATATGCATTTTCTTAGTCCCATGTTTCTGCCAATGTATTATACTATACAAAACTCAAAAGATTAAAAATAAACAACCTTGACTCCATAATTCTGAAACAATATTCCATAAAGAGAACAGTTAGTCAAAACCTGCTTCCTATCACAAAAGACATAGAAAAGACTGAGGAAATGTTACAGATTAGAGGAGATGAAGAAAAACTAAACGCAATCAATTCAAATTCCTGGGTGGGATCCTGCAACAGAAAAAGAACATTAGTGGATAAAAGTGGTAAAATTCAAATAAGGACTGTGGTTTAGTTAATATTACTGTACCAATGTTAATTTTCTAGTTTTGATAATTATATTATGGTTACTGTACAACTATTGTAGTAGGGAAAGCTGAGTGAGTAGTAATCCAAAACTCTATATTTACAACTATTCCATAAATTTTTTTTTTAATTTTTTTTTTCAACGTTTATTTTTGGGACAGAGAGAGACAGAGCATGAACGGGGGAGGGGCAGAGAGAGAGGGAGACACAGAATCGGAAACAGGCTCCAGGCTCTGAGCCATCAGCCCAGAGCCTGACGCGGGGCTCGAACTCACAGACCGTGAGATCGTGACCTGGCTGAAGTCGGACGCTTAACCGACTGCGCCACCCAGGCGCCCCTACAACTATTCCATAAATTTAAAACGTAATGCTTGGGATACCTGGATGGCTCAGTCAGGTTAAGCATCGAACTTCAGCTCAGATCATGATCTCTGGTTTGTGAGTTCCAGCCCCATATCAGGCTCACTACTGTCAGCACAGAGCCTGCTTAGGATCCTTTGTCCCACTCTATGCCCCTCACTCACGCATGCGCTCTTTCTCCCTCTCGTTCTCAAAAATAAACATTTTTTTAAAACAAATAAAACTTAATGCTCAAAATAGGGGCACCTGGGTGGCTCACTCGGTTAAGCATCCAACTTCGGCTCAGATTTTATGATCTCGCGGTTCATAAGTTCTAGCCCCACATCAGGCTCTCTGCTGTTGGCACAGAGTCCACTTTGGATTCTGTCTCCCTCTCTCTCTGCCCCTCCCCCTTGCTCTCGCTTTCCCTCAAAAATAAACATAAAAAAAAACCCTTGCTTAAAAATAAAAAACAAAAACCTTTTTTAGCTATGCAATAATCTCAGCATATTATCATTAAGAGAAAAAAACGTCAAAGTGCCGAAAGATGTGTTTACATGCTACCCTTTGGGGAAGGAGAAGAGTGGAGAATGCCTGTATGTATACGTATTATGTATGTCTAAAAGAACCCACATGTAATTGGAAATAGTGGTTGTCTTTGAGAAAATTAAGTGGTTTACTTTTCACTTTGAATCCATTTGTCCCTTTTAAATGTTGTACTAGAAAAGCAAAAAAAGGGAGGGGGGGAGAGGAAGGAATATAAAATTGACTTTAAACCCCCAAGGGTTTAAATATATAGTAATAATAGTAACGGTGGTGGTGGTGGTGATGATTATGATAACAGTAATAAATATTTTATTTCCTGCTTCTTTCCCTGTTCGTGCCCAACTTTTTTCTTTTTTTTTCAATATATGAAGTTTATTGTCAAATTGGTTTCCATACAACACCCAGTGTTCATCCCAAAAGGTGCCCTCCTCAATACCCATCACCCACCCTCTCCTCCGTCCCACCCCCCACCCCCTCAATTTTTTTTCAAGTCATCTTGATGAACTTAAGACTTAGGTTTTTTTTTTAAAGTAGGCTTCACTCCAGCACGGAGCCCAACACAGAGCTTTAATTCACAACCTTAGATTAAGACCAGAGATGAGATCAAGAGTTGATGGAGGCTTGGGGCACCTGGGTGGCTCAGTCAGTTAAGAGTATGACTCTTGATTTCGGCTCAGGTCACATATCTCATGGTTCATGAGCCCCACACCAGGTCTGGGCTGGCAGTGCAGAGCCTGCGGGGATATTCTCTTCCTCTCTGTCTGCCCCTCCCCCAGCTTGTACTCTATCTCTTTCTCTCAAAATAAATAAATATTAAAAAAAAAAAAAGTCAGAGGCTTAATCAACTGAGCCACCCAGGCACCCCATCAGCATGCAACTCTTGTTCTCAGGGTCTTGAGTTCAAGCCCCATGTTAGGGGTAGAGTTTACGTTTAAAAAAAAAAAAGAAAAGCAAAAGCAAAAAAGAAAAAGAAAAAGAGGGGCACCTGGTTGGCTCAGTTGGTTAACAATCCGACTTTTTAACGTTTTAATGTTTTTATTTATTTTTGAGAGAGAGAGAGAGAGAGAGAGGGTTCAAGCAGGGGAAGGGCAGAGAGAGACAGACAGACACACACACACACACACACACACACACACACACACACACACACACAAATTCTGATGTAGGCTCCAGGCTCTAAGCTGTCAGCAGAGAGCCCAACATGTGGCTCAAACTCATGAACCCCAAGATCATGACCTGAACTGAAGTTGGGGCTTAACCAACTGAGCCACCCAGGCACCCCAAGCACCCAACTCTGACATCAGCTCAGGTCATGATCTCACAGTTTGTGAATTTGAGGCTCGCAATGGGCTCTGTGCGGACAGTGCAGAGCCTGCTTGGGATTCTCTCTCCTCCTCCCTCTCCTTCTGCCCTTCCCCCACTTGTGCTCATGCTCTCTCAAAAATAAACTTAAAAAAAAAATCATTCTTTCCAAAAATAGTCAATAAGGCCTTTGATTATGTGAAGGCCTCAACAGGGATTTTAAGAGAAGTATTTCTTCTGCTTTACCCTACTTTCAAAATCTCCTTTAGACTTCTCAAACCCCATCAGAATTAAGATGATCACAAAATGTTATCAGGCAAACCAGGGCACTTTGAGAGTAAAAAGGAGTGTTGAGACTAAATATGCCAGGACAGGGGCGCCTGGGTGGCGCAGTCAGTTAAGTGTCCGACTTCAACCAGGTCACGATCTCGCGGTCCGTGAGTTCGAGCCCCGCGTCAGGCTCTGGGCTGATGGCTCAGAGCCTGGAGCCTGTTTCCGATTCTGTGTCTCCCTCTCTCTGCCCCTCCCCCGTTCATGCTCTGTCTCTCTCTGTCCCAAAAATAAATAAACGTTGGGAAAAAAAAACAATAATAAATAAATAAATAAATAAATAAATAAATATGCCAGGACAAAAGACATAAACCACAACATAGTTATCCTAGTGAAAAATCACAGATCACTATGTTACAGTATTCCTAAAATTTACTTTCTTTTTTTTTTTTAATGTTTGCTTTTTCAAGAGAGAGCATGAGCAGGGGAGGTACAGAGAGAGGGGGACAGAGGATCCAAAGTGGGCTCTGTGCTGACAACAGAGAGCCTCATGTGGGGGCTCGAACTCATAAACCATGAGAGCGTGACCTGAGCCAAAGTTGGATGCTCAACCAACTGAGCCACCCAGGCGCCCCCTAAAATTTACTTTTAATGACTGCTTGAAACACTTATTCCAATGCCTAAATCAACTCTTCCTTTCTACGTATTATGTGCTTTCGTAGTTGAAATATAGTTTTTCATTTATGGTGATCAGAAATTTAAGTTCAGGGGTGCCTGGCTGGCTCAGTCAGTAGAGCATGCGACTCTTGGTCTCAGGGTTGTGAGTTCAAGCCCTACGTGAGTGTAGAGATTACTTAAAATCTTAAATAAATAAAAGAAATTTAAGTTCAAAAGGATCGGACTAGAAGCAATTTCACTTTTTAAAAAAATTTTTAGGGGCGCCTGGGTGGCTCAGTCGGTTGAGTGCTGGACTTCGGCTCAGGTCATGATCTCGCAGTTTGTGAGTTCGAGCCCCACGCTGGGCTCTGTGCTGACAGCTCAGAGCCTGGAGCCTGCTTCAGATTCTGTGTCTCCCTCTCTCTCTGGCCCTCCACCACTCATGTTCTGTCTCTCCCTGTCTCAAAAATAAACATTTAAAAAAATAAATTTAAAAAATTTAAAAAAATTTAATGTTTATATATTTTTCAGAGAGACAGTGCAAGAGGGATAGGTGCAGAGAAAGAGAGGGAGACAGAGGCCACCCCGGCACCTCAGAAGCAATTTCACTTTAAAGAAAAAAAAGATGTTAAAATGTACACAGATGTATACATATACCCAACAGACTTTCCTTCAACTGCCTCTCTCTCAAAAAAAAGCTTCAGGGGCACCTGGGTGGCTCAGTCGGTTAAGCGTCCGACTTCAGCTCAGGTCACGATCTCGCGGTTCGTGAGTTCCAGCCCCGCGTCGGGCTCTGGGCTGATGGCTGGGAGCTTGGAGCCTGCTTCCGATTCTGTGTCTCCCTCTGTCTCTGCCCCTCCCCCGTTCATGCTCTCTCTCTGTCCCAAAAATAAATAAATGTTAAAAAAAAAATTTTTTTTTTAAAAAAAGCTTCAACTTGTGGTAGATCTAATAATAAATGAATAGAACCTGGCTGACTTGCAGGTCATTAAAATACACAGTAGCTCTAGCTCCTTATAGGTCAAGGATTCTGCTTCCAAGCACAGGACAAATGTGGAAACTTCTCTATTACAAATTTAGCTGTGATGATCATTTAAATATAAATAGAGACAGGGACTGCCCTAAATTTATCCATATAAGTGGAAACTTGTTATTTGCTAACCAGTGCTATTTTGGAATTTATACAATCCCATAGGGAAAATTAAAACTAGAGAAGAGGAAATTATCAGGACAATTCTTTAAAAATCACAACAAACAGGGGCACCTGGGTGGCTCAGTTGATTAAGTATCCAACTTCGGCTCAGGTCACGATCCCATGGTTCTATGGGTTCGAGCTCCACATCAGGCTCTCTGCTGTCAGCATGGAGTACGCTTTGGACCCTCTCTCTCCCTCTCTCCCTGCCCTTCCCCCATTCATGCGTGCTCACTCTTGCCGTCTCTCTCAAAAAATAAACATTAAAAAAATTGTTTACATCACAATAAACATCACAATCTCAAATAACAAAACGCAATATTTCAGGCATAAAGAGGTGATATTCTCTTCCATCTGACAATGACTATTAAAATTTAACACAATTTTCCCCCAAAAAACTAATGAAAAAATATTACTCATAGTCAAAGTCACTGGATCCAAGATCTCTGATGAATCAATTATTTAACACAAGGATTATGCAAACTAAAGTTTTAAATCCTGTCTGACTTTTCCCATGTAAACTAGGTATGAGCCAAGTTTAAAGTAGTTTTATCTTTGGCAGTATATTCTACCACTCAATGCTAGCCCTATCTTTTAGCACCTGGCTCTGGTTATTAGGCTGCATATTATAGACATTCCTGTCTCTCTCTGCTTCAAATGTCCCCAAGCAAAACTTATCTGTTGTACTGTACTTATTATTCTCTTAGAGATAATCTAATGTCACTAAGAGGAAATATTAATCATAGCCCGACCTTACAACTCAAGCAACATACTTGTTCATAATTTGGACCTTCTAATTTCAAAACACATAATGATGCTGATTTTACCTACCATGGACAAAAAAATGGTATGTTTAGCAGACAGAGCCATACAGGATAGCTTCATATTCCATCTATGAACACAACCAGTCCTCCTCTGTCACCAAATAAATAAGAGACATCATCCCCATCCCCCTCTCTATTCATTCCAAAAAAACTAATTCTAATATTATCCTAAACAATTCAGAATAAAAATGTCTTAGGAGGAAAAACCCTATCCAAAAGGAAATGAACATTCTAGGGAATTACTGTATCATTTTATTAGTATACTTAAAGTTTATTTCCACTTAGTCAACAGAAACATCATTGTGGTCAACTCCTCAAAACCCCCAATTCTTTAATATTGTTTTCATAATCATACAGTCTAATGTACAATGGCTTCCAGTATGCAATTATAAAACCAAAGATCTGTCTGATATCAGAGACACCAGAAATCAAATCACAACCATCTGCTAGCTGTATCACCTTGGACATATCACTAAACCTCTGTCCAGGCCTAGGCTGGTTTCCTCAGCTGTAAAATCCACATTATTACACTATAGCATTACTACATAGATTGTGAGGTTTAAAGAGGAACAAAATTATAATTATTTTAAAGCACTGTTGAGACCAGTCAATACCCAGAGAAAAATTAATTTATTAAACTTAATTCTACATAAATTGGTAGGAAAGCTAATTGGCTAGCAATCTCAGCAAACAACTAAGAACTTGAAAACATATTACACTGGGTCAAGGGTATGAGCATATCACATACTAGTCTAAAAATACATGCACACCTGTTTGACATATCAAATTTTCTGGATAATTCAACTAGAACAAGAAAGAAATGGTTTCCAAAAAAAAAAAAAAAAGCACAACACAGAAAAATTACCAACTTAAAAAAAAAAAAAACCCATAGGGGTTTTTCAGAAATGCATGAAAATACAACAAACAATTCTTGAGGCATTCAAAAAGATAGGGAGACAATAGTTAAACAATTCATCTGGGACCCACAGTAACATATATTATTTCTTTTACCACTGGCTGGTATGATAGATCTCTTTTCAGAAGTTTGAAAGAATTTCTGCCCTAGTCCACAGAAAAACAAGTATACGTACAATGTGTCACAGAAAAGGAAACTCACAATTAAAAGATGATTGGTGTGGTTATATACAATATGTAATAAAGTGAAACTATAAATGACCATAATACAGCCTCCATACCTGAAATATCCCTCAACTGGCTCTATAATTTATCACAGAAAATAACAGTTCAACCTAGATAATCCACAGCACAGCAGGAAGCTAAGTCCCCAAGTCTACATTCTTCTCAGACTAAGCCTCTCCTTAACATACCTGACTTTACTTAACCATTAATTCAAATATCTGAGCAACTTTTAGGTGCCATACCCTGGCTCAATGCTAGAAAAATGAATAAAACAAAGACTTTGCATTCAAGAAATTCTTTACGTTTATTTTTGAGAGACAGAGAGAGATAGAGCATGAGCGGGGGAGGGGCCGATAGAGAGGGAAAGACACAGAATCTGAAGCAGGCTCCAGGCTCTGAGCTGTCAGCACAGAACCTGACATGGGGCTCGAACTCACGGACCACGAGATCATGACCTGAGCCCAAGTCCGATGCCCAACCGACTGAGCCACCCAGGCGCCCCAAGGAATTCTAAGTCCGGTGTGATAAAATAAATTATAAGAAGTATACAGCAGAAGAGATAAAAGCACAGTGATTAAAAGCTGCGACTGGTTCAAAAACTACCTGAAAGCTACCTCTTCAACTTGCCAGCCATGAGATCTGGCTAAGTTTTTCATTATAAAATGGGGGTAATAGGACCTGCATTAGTGGGAGATTACATGAGATAATGGTGCACACAACAGAGGAAGCACTGTATACTGTTAGCTGCTACTATTACAAATAAATGTAATACTGAAATATTATGAAAGTGTTGTGGGAGCACAGAAAATGGAGTAACTAACTCTGCCTAAGGAATATGTCAGAGGTGACACCAAAATTGAGTACAAAACTGAGTACAGCAGTAGGAATTCCAGGCAGGTTAGAGTATATGCAAAAACAAGAATAATAAAAGAGCCTAGCATGTCCAGATAACAACAGAAACTGTAGGATGGCAGGACAAAGAAGGGAAAAGAAGATATACACCTGGGGCACCTGGGTGGCTCCAGGCTCTGTACTGTAAGCACAGAGCCCGACATGGGGCTAAATCCTCAGTACCGTGAGATCATGACCTGAACTGATATCAAGAGTCGGACACTTAACCAACCTTGTCACCCAGATGCCCCAAGTGTCCAACTCTTGATTTTGGCTCAGGTCATAATCTCAAGGTTTCTAAATTCAAGCCCCACATCTGGCTCTACACTGTTTGGGATTCTCTCTCTCCCTCTCTCTCTCTCAAAATAAACAAAAACTTTTTTTAAATGTTAAAATTTAAAAAAAAAAAAGAGTCTTAAAACATAAGTTAGTGAGTTTGAATCAGATACTTGAGAAATCAGAAACAAGAGAAAAAAACTGTATCTTAGGAGCATTCAAGGTTCAAATTTGAGTTTTCTAACTATATGGTCTCGATTTCTCTGATCCTCAGTTCTCTCACCTGTAAAAGATAGAGATACCACCACCTGGTTTAAAAGGTTACTTAAGATTACATAAATATCTCTAAAATGCCTTGGCCCAGGGTCTGGAATGTAATAAGTACCCAACAAACAGCAGCTGATAGTACCATCACTAGATATCACAGCAGTCAACTTTTGATGGTGTAGTGGTCAAGGATAAGTTTATAGTACCCTAATTTGACAGTATCCAGTAAAAGTACCATTCTCTTTCCCCATCTATTCTTCTTATCTCGTTTCTTATTCTTTATGATGCTAACACATGGTCACTCAATAAATGTTTGGGAAATGGAATTGTCTGGTAGACCTATATACACAGTGAATAGGCCAGCAAGAAGTCATAAATAACCAAATTAAGTTTATTTTTATTTATTTATTTATTTTTATTTATTTTTGGGACAGAGAGAGACAGAGCATGAACGGGGGAGGGGCAGAGAGAGAGGGAGACACAGAATCGGAAACAGGCTCCAGGCTCCGAGCCATCAGCCCAGAGCCTGACGCGGGGCTCGAACTCCTGGACCGCGAGATCGTGACCTGGCTGAAGTCGGACGCTTAACCGACTGCGCCACCCAGGCGCCCCCCAAATTAAGTTTATAACACCAAGATGTTTCCAGAAAAAAAAAAAAAATTTAATGATAAACATACCAACTATTTCCTACCAGTTAACTGGTAGAAAATGCTACCTTGTATTAAAAAGAAACAATGCTGGTGCACCTGGGTGGCTCTGTCAGTTGAGCATCCAACTTTGGCTCAGGTCATGATCTCACACCTCGTGAGTTTGAGCCCCACGTCGGGCTCTGTGCCGACAGCTAGGAGCCTGGAGCCTGCTTCTGATTCTGTATCTCCCTTTCTCTCTGCCCCTAACCCACTCGCATTCTGTCTCTGTCTCTCTCAAAAATAAACATTAAAAAGATACTTACAAACAAAACAAAACAATGCTTTTGTGTACTGTAGACAATACCAACCCTCGTCTCAAAAAGTGGCCAATAGGGGCGCCTGGGTGGCGCAGTCGGTTAAGCGTCCGACTTCAGCCAGGTCACGATCTCTCGGTCCGTGAGTTCGAGCCCCGCGTCGGGCTCTGGGCTGATGGCTCAGAGCCTGGAGCCTGTTTCCGATTCTGTGTCTCCCTCTCTCTCTGCCCCTCCCCCATTCATGCTCTGTCTCTCTCTGTCCCAAAAATAAATAAAACTTAAAAAAAAAAAAAAAAAGTGGCCAATCTATATAACACAGCAGAAAGAATACTACCAAAAGAATCAGAAGATTAAAGTTCAAAATCCAGCTCTGTATTAGGCAAAATACTTAAAATATCTGGGCCTCTGTTTCATCATCTCCAAAACAGAATTTCTACCTCATCTACCTGAGTTGCCAAAAGAATTACATAAGAGTGTGTATGAGGGCACTTATTAAACCATGCAGTATATAACTACACAATATTACCATTCTAACATCCAGGTTAGATGATTTTACAAAACTCTGGTGTCTTACTTCCCTAACTTCGTTTCCTATGATCTTGTCCTCCAAACTACTTTAGCCATTTCATTCTCACGGTCATTACCAATAATCTCAACCCTTCCATAATCTCTATTTCAAACACTGTGCTCTCCCAACCACAACGTTCTGTCTTTCCCACTCATTCACTCCAGTACCTCTACTCCAAAAATTCTTTTCTGTTTTGTTAAAGTGTAATTAACATATATTATATTCGTTTCAGGTGTACAAGGATTCAACAAGTCTATACATTACTCAGTGCTCATCAGGGTAAGTATATTCTTAATGCTTTTTATATTTTCCCCATCCTCCACCCACCTCCCATCTCTCCAACAATTTTTAAATCCCATCAGTTTATAATCCATTGATCCAACTTTTCCCTCCACCCCAAAAGTCCTTACTTATCCCCCTACTAAGCTTAAAATCAGTCATTATAACCCCTCTCTTGCCCCCCCCCCCCACATTAACTCTGGTTAATGGAGACTGGTCATCACAGCTTTAACTGTATGTATAGCACATCTAACACCATTGTAACCGAATTAATCTTCAAATAAGAAAAACTGTTTCGAACACTATCCCCCATTGAGGATACATCTTAAATAGGTAGAATATTCCAGCATAGAACATTAAAATAAAACTTGCTGTTGTAGCCTTAGCTTTTACTTTTTTCCCTATGCTCAATAGTTTAATCATTGTGAAAGCAAAAGCAAAAACAAAAACAAAAAACCACACACACACACACACACACACACACACACACACACACACACACACACAAACACACACACACCCCAACAATTCTGCTTATTCCACTTCCAAACTTTTGCCCTGGCTGTTTTCTCCAACTGAATCCCTCCCATTCTTTTCGTTGCAAAGATGCAATCCTATCTTTCAAGATATAGCTTAAATGCTAATTTCTTCATAAAGGCATGCCCAACTATCCCACTTTAAGGGTTCTGTCATTTACTTTGAGTTTTGTATTTATTTAGTATACTATTCATCTGATAATCATGCTGGTCTTATGAGTAATAAATATTATTTTCTTTATTATCTCTCAATCTGGAACAAAAGTTCCTTGAAAACCACCACTTATTAACAAAGCTTCTTCCACAAATATACACATACTCTTTAGCACAGCCACTATTCAAATATTATTTTATTAACAACCTTCTTAAAAATAAGTATATACTAGAAAATATTCTGAAGGTAAACATACCCTTCGGTATCTCTTGTGTAGATGATGATACCCTAAAGTAGTTATTAAACCAATTAAATTTTCAACCACTCTTGCTCCTTTTAAGATATCTCATAATTTTACTTCTAGGTTTACTCATAACAAGAGAAATTACTGACACTACAGCATATAATCCACAAGCATCAGCTTTAAATTTTTTTAATGTTTATTTTTGAGAGAGAGAGGGAGACACAGAATCCAAAGCAGGCTCCAGGCTCTGAGCTGTCAGCACAGAGACTGATACGGGGCTCGAACCCACGAACAGTGAGATCATGACCTGAAACCGAAGTCAGTCACTTAACCGACTGAGCCATCCAGTTGCCCCCGTAAGCATCAACTTTAGCTTCTTGTACAGTCCAGATCTAAAACATCAAATTAATTTCTTGATTTTTGATCAGTACTACTTACAAAACGGGTGAAAAAGTAAGCCTCTCCTCCCTAATCAACACTGGAAAAAGGTTACCCAAAACAAAACACAGGAGTACTGATTTCTCCAATGATCATTATTTAAAATAGCAGTCACAAGGGGCGCCTGGGTGGCTCAGTCAGTTAATCGTCTGACTTCTGCCCAGGTCATGATCTTGCTGTTCCAGAGTTGAAGTGCCTTCAGGCTCTGTGCTGACAGTTCAGAGTCTAGAACCTGCTTCAGATTCTGTGTGTGTGTGTGTGTGTGTGTGTGTGTGTGTGTGTGTGCGCGCGCATGCTACCCACTCCTCATGCTCTCTCTCTCTCTCAAGAGTACATAAACATTAAAAAAAACAAAATAGTCACAAAACATGATCAATGATGTTTTCTATTACAACTTTAAATCTGAAGAGCTATTTTGTATTTCAATTCCATAAAACAGACAGAAAATTCAAATTCCTCTTTGAAATCAATGTAATTGTCAGAGAAGGATGATAAATAATTGGAATTTCATGAGATGAGACCAAATTATTATTTTTTATTTTTTTTAACGTTTATTTATTTTTGAGACAGAGAGAGACAGAGCATGAGTGGGGGAGGGGCAGAGAGAGAGGGAGACACAGAATCCGAAGCAAGTTCCAGGCCCTGAGCTGTCAGCACAGAGCCCGACGCGGGGCTCGAACTCACAGACCGCGAGATCATGACATGAGCCAAAGTGGGACTCTCAACCAACTGAGCCACCCAGGCACCCTGAGATGAGACCAAATTAATATTATGAAGACACACAACTCAAGGTATGTCTTACCTCCTATGTCTTACCTTAACACTGTTGGTAAAAATAAAAATTAAGCAGGGATGCCTGGATGGCTGCTTAATTACGGCTAAAGTCATGATCTCCTGGCTCATGAGATCCAGCCCTGCATCAGCCCTGCACTGACTGTCGCGCCTGCTTGAGATTCTCTTCCTCTCTCTCTCTACCTCTCTCTCTCTCAAAATAAATAAATATTTAAAAAAATTAAGGCAAATAACAGAAAACTACTATTTTGGCCCTAGTTTTAAATTCTTACTAGCTATGGCACTTACTAAAATATTAGGTGCTAGGGGCACCTGGGTGGCTCACTCAATTAAGCGTCAAGACTCTTGACTGGCTCAAGTCATAATCTCACAGTTCATGAGTTCAAGCCCCGCATGAGGCTCTGTGGTGACTGCTTGGGGTTCTTCTTCTCCCCCTCTCCCTGCCTCTCCCCGGATCAAGCTCTTGTGCTCTCTCAAAATACATAACTAAAAAAATTTTTTTAATAAAAAAATAAATAAAATAATACATGCTATAACCTATGTACAATGCCAAAGCAACTTTAGCTGCTTTTCCTTCCATAAATTCCTATATTAAGTATAAGATACCAAATGCATTTGTTAAATCCCAAAGAAATCATTTAGTATAAGCATGACAATACAATACGTTCTTTCAGCTGGATATATTTAAACTTTTACATTGACTAATACAATGCATTAAGCACATTCGGTTAGACTTCTACAGTTAAACAGACAATTCACTTTTTATAACTGGAAAATCATTACAACATCTTCTGGTATTTGCTGCAATATCAAATCAATGACTTCTTTCAGTATTTGTGGTGCTCATTTGTAATTCCTCTGGTAATTAAACATGAGTCAGCTTTCACTTAATGCTAAATGGCAATGCTAATATGAAAAAGAGATATAATGCCAGACACACAAGCAAAAGTACCAAGCAGTTTTCAGGGAAGGAATTTTAATAGAATTCAAGAACAGGATGTTAACCTCAAGTTGGAACCCATTTTCACTAATAAAATATTAGAAATTTATCAAGTCATAAGAAAAAAGATGAAATCTCTACATGGGTTTCAAATACATAATTCAAGATCTCATGAACTTCTATTCTTTTTCTTTTTTTAACCAGACTCCACGCTCAACGTGGGGCTTGAAGTCACCACTGAGATCAAGAGTTGCACGCTCCACCAAATGAGTCAGCCAGGTGCCCCAGAAAATGGAAATCTTGCCAAGAAAACACTGTCCTTTTTTTCATTTTATCATGTACCCAAACAGATGGAAAGGACATGGAAATGTGTCTCAGCTACAAAGCAGCAGAATCAGGATAATTAATGATATAGATCTTTAAAATTTTTTAAGTCACAGTTTTTAGTTCTGGTTATGTAATTTATAGTATTTTTTTAAGTTTATTTATTTTGGGAGAGAGTGAGCATGCACACACGAGCAGAGAGAGAGGAGCAGAGAGAGCAGAGGAGCAGAGAGAGAATTCCAAACAGGCTCTGCACCGTCAGTGGGCTGGAACCTAGGAACCTTGAGATCATGACCTGAGCTGAAATCAAGAGTCAGATGCTTAACTGACTGAGCCACCAAGCACCCTGGTTATATAATTTATCATAAAGACTTGATAAAACATGATAAAAGAATCCCTCTGTAGTACGCTAATGAGAACTGTGTGATACGTATAGGATAAAAGAACACAACACACCTGTTTTTCTATGTTCATGGTACTAGAACAGCCCTGTAAATCATCAGCCTGATACTATATTCCTCTAGATCTGTTTCTTCTTCGTCTCCCATGCCTACTTTTAAAACAAATAAGCATACCATCACACAAAACCCTGTGATCACAATTCTTGTCAAACCCATTCTCCCTTCAATGAAACTCATAAATGTCTTTCTCTGTGATTTTTTTTTCCTTAAAATATCCCTTTTCAAATACCTTTTATCTTGAATATATACCCTGTATCCTTCAAATCACCACCAGAGAGCTTTCCCTTAAGCTGACCTGACATGGTAATTCTTGATCCCCTGAGAATATACTAACCAATAATTTTGCATTTGCTAATAACCATGCCAATTTATCATCAGTATTTTGAAATTGGTACAGCCTTGGTTCCAATCCTTTCCACCTATCACATAATATGTTGAGAAAGGGAACAGTAATAATTTTGCATAAGTTTCAGTATCCCAAGCAAAGCAGACATTCATTCTCATAGCTAGTGGCATCTCTTCCAGATGATGGAAGACCTAGAAAACAGAGATTAGAACACTTGCCCATGTCTCTGCCATATCTGCATTAGAATGCAAACTTTTTTACAAGACACCACCACAGAAAATATACTTACATGCTTCTGTGCCCTAAGTACTTTAAAACTTTAACCTCCTCACTTAATGGTCAACTTCAGAATTAAGTGAAGGCCACATCCTGGTATCATGTGAAACACCTAGAAGAATCCTACAAACATGCTACATAAAAGTAATACATGATTTATTGCTATTTACCACTATGATTACTTACATAGATTATAGAAAATCCTTGGGTAATTTTATTTCTATTATGAACTTTAAGATACTTCTCTCATTCTTTTATTACTCAACTATCTATTATCATAGCTCCTTTTCACTAGAAACCTAATACAGAGGGACACCTGGGTGGCGCAGTCGGTTAAGTGTCCAACTTCGGCTCAGGTCATGATCTCGCAGTTTGTGAGTTCGAGCCCCGTGTCGGGCTCTGTGCTGACAGCTCAGAGCCTGGAGCCTGCTTCAGATTCTTTCTGTCTGTCTGTCTGTCTGTCTGTCTCTCTCTCTCTCTCTGCCCCTCCCTTGCTCACGCTCTGTCTCTGTCTCTCAATAATAAACATTAAATGATTTTTTTTTAAAAAGAAATCTAATGCAGAATATATTTAGAACAAAAAGTAACGAGAGGCTACTTTAAATCACCAGTCCTCTGCAAGAACACAAACTAAAGAACGTATTTCCTCATAGCATTCAGCAGTGTCACCATTAATAGCTGCACAACCACGAAATGTTGAGCAGATCTTAACACCTTATGGTTGCACATCACTGTACAAACAAAACTTTCTTTAGAGAACCTGTAATCCAAAGTACTGAATACATCTATATCTTAAATTATACTATATATTTTCCATTAGTTTGTGTTAACATTTCAAACTGTGAACAAATATGCCTTAACCTGGTAAGTGTAGGCAGAAGTCATGTCTCATTCAGAAATTGAGGTCAGATTCTTAAAGCCGTAGTCAAAACTTAACATTAAAAAAAATAAATACATCAGCCTAAATCACAAAGATTTCCAAAGATTAAAAAATATCACTTAAAAAGACTACACAAAAGAATGCCTAAACTACGTTAATATATCCTCTATGAGAGTATAACTCATCACTGTCAGAAGTCTCCTTAGAAGTCCTTGAGAGACCAAGAAACAGATCTGGACAAAAGAGAACACAGTAAAAAGTACTTGTGTAATCTCTCTAAAAGCTCACTTACTCTTTGTGACCTAGAAGTTTATCCTCCATATTTGATGACTCAATTACAGATACAGAAAATATGTAATTACCAGTAGACACAATGATTATGAGCACAGGTTCAAGAGTCTAAGAGCCAGAGTGTGAATCTAGGCTCTGCCATTTATCCAATGTATGTGGTTGGCCAGCTATTTAATTCTCTGTGCCTTAACTGCTTCATTTGAAAATGGGCGTTAATAGTACCTACCTCATAGGGTTATTGTGAAGATTATTAGCTAATAATACACATAAAGCCTGTAGAGTAATACCTGTTTATTATTAAAATGAAGTTATCAAGGGGCACCTGGGTGGCTCAGTCAGTTAAGCACCAGACTCTGGATTTTAGCTCAGGTCATGATCTCACAGTTCGTGGGTTCAAGCCTCCCCCTGCCCCCATCAGCGTAGAGCCTGCCTGGGATTCTCTCTCTCCCTCTCTCTCTCTGCCCCTCACCTGCTTACTCGTGCACACTCTCTCTGACTCTCTCAAAATAAATAAGCTTTTAAAAAACAAAAATAAATAAATAAAATGAACTTACTGAAAATGTTTAAATGTCCCTGATAATGATTACCCCTTCTAGTCATAAGTGCTCCAGGTGGCATACCACAGTTAATTAAGCTCCTCACCGTATTATACAAAACACCTTTAAACTTCAGGTGTTTACAAATAAGTGAACCCACTTCTGACTCAATACTAAGTTCAAGATACCACAAACTCTTCAAAATTTGCACTTGATGATAAATTGGCAAAGAGTGTAATTTTATACTTCTAAATTATCTTGCCAAATTAAAGGCAAAGAAAATGATACTCATCTAGAACTTACCAGAGAAGACAGCACAGAAAATTTTCTCGTGCTGTAAGAAGATCTGTTTAAGGCAACAGGATCTATGCACTTTGTTTGGAAACCTACTTGGGATTTGTTTTCAACTGTATTCAATGCCTTCACCTCATTTATCACTTAAAACCTTAAAAGGAGGCCACATTTAATTTTGAATAACCCAACCCTGAAATTTGTTTCAGATATACTATATTCAGAAGCATGCTATTACACTTCCTCTCAGTAACTTTAATTGAAAGACCATATTAATGAAAATCAATTTTTATTTTTCCTTTTACCATAATATCCAGAAAATTACTACTTTAAGTATTTTTATTATGTATTTTTTTCTATTTTAGAGAAAGAAGAGAGCAGCAAAGAGGCGCAGAGGGAGAGAAAGAATCTTAAGCAGACTCCATGCTCAGCATGGAGCCTGACGCTGGGCTTGAACCCATTACTTTGGGACCATGACCTGAGTAGAAATCAGCAGTCAGACACAACAGACTGAGCCACCCAGGTGCCACATTTAAGTATTTTTAAATGGATGCTTTTTAGAAATGTAGTACAATAATTTACAGAAGTTGTAACATCTTATAATTGTCTAAAAGGTTTTCATTCCCAATACCCTATTTTACCCTTAATATTAGGACATCTGAATTTTTAACGTTTATTTATTTTTGAGACAGAGAGAGACAGAGCATGAACAGGGGAGGGTCAGAGAGAGAGGGAGACACAGAATCTGAAACAGGCTCCAGGCTCTGAGCGGTCAGCACATAGCCTGACGCGGGGCTGGAACTCACGGACCGCGAGATCATGACCTGAGCCGAAGTCGGACGCTCAACCGACTGAGCCACCCAGGCGCCCCTTTTTTAAAAAAAAATTCTTTTTAACGTTTATTTATTTTTGAGACAGAGAGAGACAGAGCATGAACAGGGGAGGACATCTGAATTTTTAAAAACCAACATTTTCCTGGCTGACCCAATACTGCAGGAGTTGGTTATTCCAACATACAAGCAGGAAACAAACTTCAAATAAACGTACTATCCTCCAAGGACTAGCAACCAGGTTTTACATAAACCCAACCAAAGCCTAAGAGAAAGAACTCTTACTTGAAAGGTAGAGGCTTTCTCATTTTTTTCAAGTGACAGCACTCATAATCTGCTATCCAGTTTTCAAATTCTTCTTTCAGGGCTCTGCAAATGCTCTTTGTTTAAGCCTGCTGAACTTCTGGGGTTGACAGCCATTTTCCCTCAAAACTTAACTGTCCATATTATCTATTTTCAATTTTATTAGGTCACCTTGAAATTCTCTCCTCTGAAAAAGCACTTGAGGATTTTAGTTTAACGACATGTCTCTTTAAAAATTACCAATAAAGCCCACGCATCTTTCAGCCTACACGCGTTTTATAGTTCTCACTAAAAAACAATCTTTCTCAGGAATCAAATGGTTATACAGGAACTGCTTCAACTTCCCTGGCCCTGCATTATATTCTTAAACACCTTGAGATCCAGTCCTGTGCTACAGCTACACAGCAGGCGCATGATTACAAGGCTTTTTAACAGCCCCCAGATCCCTTACTGCTGCAAAACTTCTCACAAGCGTTCTATGCACTAGTCTGTTTAACAGTGTTGGTTTAACTGCTTTACCTGTTTATTAACCAACCCAATCATTTCGGGGAATTCAAACCCTTCAAATCGCCTTCTGAAACATATCTAGAGTATCCCATGTTGATATTCAGAGAAAGATCTGCAGCGGGATAAAAACTTGAGTTCTGATGTTCATCCCCTGACCCAAATTGTTGTTGCCAGGATATGCGGTAGTAATGCAGTGGTTTCTTTGAGACTCCAAGGATGTACTTTACCCTAGAAATAAGCAATCTCTAGTAAATCCCTTTTAGTGGCCGAGATTTCTGCGGTAACAATGCTCAACTGGAAGGTATTTTAAACACCCGAAAGACGAGTTCTTCCAATTTGGCCTTTATTTTTTGCTTAATAATGCCTGCTATCACGAGGACATTTTTCCTTACAACACTTGCAACTAAAGAAAGAAAAAGGCAGCTTGTGGCGCTAGTTATCAAACGCTTAGGAAGTCCATGATCATTACGCTTCTTAAAAATCTTTCGAGGTAGGTGGGGGCCAACCTTACGTCGACCACAGTCCTACAACTTACGGCTTGCCAAGCAAAACTAACGGCCTAATAACAACAACAACAACAACAACAACGTTCACGCCCGGAGAAATCTCAATGTTTGACCAACCAAGAAGGCGTCTGGTAACTAAAGCACCCTTTTCCATGGGAAGAAATGAAAAGACAGACAATGAAAGGGATTCACCCTAGTGAGGATGGACGAAGGACGACCCCAAGAAGAGCCGAGCGAGCAAAACCCAGGGGTTCGGAAGCGGCAGTCTCAGCAACACCCGCCCGAAGCCCTCCCAACCCACCCCTCTTTTCCCCCCGGGAGCCCGCCCGTCGCCTCCGCAGGCCGGGCGGACCCGAGGGGAGCACAGACCCCAGTGTGCGGTCGGGCTTCCGAAACCCGCCCAAGCAGGCCGAAGCCGCAAACCCGCGGCCTAAGTTTAACAGGTAAGAGAATAAGAAGTGAGAGCAGACGCGGCCTCGCCTCAAGCTGGGAGGCCCCCTGAAGAATTGGGAGGCGGGAGCAGAGCGAGCCGGTTCGTAATCCGGAGGGGAGCCTGAAGGAAAAGAGCTGGGAGCGGGGGGTGAGGAGGTCCCGGCTCGGCCAGCGCCTTCCCGGATGCTCGGCGACGCCCGTGTTTACCTGAAAGTCTCGGTCCTCGTTGAAGCGGGAGAAGCGGTCCGCCATTTTGCCGCCTTCGCTCCTCTCAGGACGAAGCTCTCGGGTTCGCTCCTTCCCTCCCGCGACACCCGCCCCCTCGCTCGCCTCCCCAGTTCCCCGCCTCCTCCCACGCCCACCCGGCGCGCGCAGGCAGGGAGGGAGGAAGCGAGAAGTCGCGTCCAGAAGGGAGCCCCTCCAGCGCAGGCGCCTTTCGGCCCTGGAGGCGGAACCTTCCCTTAAGTCCCCTCCACTCTCGCGGCCCAGAGCGACCCCGGCGGCCGCGCGTGCGCGTTCGCGCCCGAGAGCAGCAAGCGCTTCCGGAGAGAAAGGTCACGGGGGCACAATGCGCTTGGGTCCGGATGTTTTCCACCTGCTCGCTTCTACGCGTGAGATATATTTTCTTACCCTCTTGTTTCCATGTGTGTGTAGAAGCTCATCCTCAGCTTTATTCACTGAATAGCAACGTAATATCGTGGTTGAAAGCGCAGATCTGGAACCAGACTAGCTCCTTTCAAATCCTGGTTTGCTCTGAGGGTTAAGCGGCTAACGAGACAGGAATGAGCCCTTCTCTCATAGGACTTAAGTTCCAGTGGAGAAAATCAGATAAATAGTAAAATATTTACATAATTTTAAATATTAACGAGTGCCACAAAAAATAAAACAAGGTACAGTGCATTTCAGAGACCTCGAAAATGACCTTTGACCTTTAGGAACAGCAAGGCGACCGCAGGCTTGGAGCAAAGGGAAGGGAAAGTTAGACCTAAAGGCCCCTTAACTGTTAAGAGTTGACTTGTTTTTCTTAATGTTTATTTATTTATACTGAGAGAACGAGAGAAAGAAAGTGCAGGCTAGCAGGGGAGGGGCAGAGAGAGAACCCCAAGCAGGCTCTGTGCGGTTATCTTGGAGCCGGATTTGAGGCTCAATCCCATGAACTGTGAGATCATGACACTGTGAGATCATGACCTGAGCTGAAACCAAGAGTTGGATGCTCAACCTAGTGAGCCGCCCAGGTGCCCCAAGAGTTGGCATTTTTAAGAGATTAAATATGTTTTAAGGAGACCAAAGTTGATCAAAATCAACTAAAGCTCTCTGGGTTTCAGTTTCCTTTTTATAAAATAAGGAAATTAAATTTGGTAATCTCTACTGCCCATGACCGGCAATGACTTTGTGTGGGTTATGAATCAGGTTTTTCCATCCTATGGCTTTCCTGAGGACCCCACCCAGCCTCCAGCTCCCTTAGCCAAAATACACAAAATGTAGGAGAGACATGAAAACTTCCCTGCTTTTGAAAAGAGTAGTTGACATAAATCATAAAATGGAAAATAGCCCTTCCCGACCCTGAGAGAGTCAAGTGGAATATAAGTTTTTGGAAGAAGGATGTGTATCTTCCATTCCTTTGTTACCCTGTGCCTCACCCAAGCCCAGTTCGAGCAAATTACAATTTTAAGCTGCGAAAAGAACTCTCTATCTAAGGAGAGGCAGAACACAGAATGTAAATATTGTAGAGAGACTAGAGGGTTAAAATGTTGCAGGTTGAATCAGATACACCCCTTCTCTCTCTCCCAACCCCACTAAAATGACAATAAGAGGATGAGAAGGGCAGTAAACTCACATGGACAAGGAGGCCTGAAGAAGGAACAACAGCAGGCAAGAGATGTAAACAACAGTTTGGAAGCTGGAGGGGTTCCTGACAGGCTCAGTATGTAGAGTATGCAACTCTTGATCATGGGGTTGTAAGTTTGAGCCCCCATTGGGTGTAGAGGTTACTTAAAAATAAAATCTTTTAAAAAAGAAAAGATTTAAAAAAAAAAGAAAAGAAAAGAAAAGATTTTGGAAGCCGGAAAGCATAGCTAAATGGAAATAGCTTTAGTAGAATAGAAGAAACAAATTTAAATGGAAATGGCTTTAGTAGAATAGAAGAAACAAATTACTGGAGTGGAGAAGCCAAGGAAACTGGTTGACTAACGCTAGGGTATACCAGAAAGGTTCAGGAATTGGAATCAGCAGGTACCAAGATGAGAGAGTTGAAAACAGGACTGGTTACAAGGCAGTTTAGGAAACGGACTCTATAAATTCCTTTGTCCTCCGGAAAGACTGAACAAAGAGACTTTAACATATCTGGCACAGATAAGGAAAGAAGTACCATGCCGAAAGTGAGAAGAGTTGGTAGAAGCTAACATTGTGGTCAGACTTGGTGGAAAAAATGGGAGTAGGGGTGGGGTCTCCCCAACATATAAAGGTCATGTTCCAGCCCAGATATCCTGCAGAGAAGTCCATCATTCCAGAAGCCCCATCCACACAGAGCTTCCACTTAGCTCTTATGTATGAATGGATAGCCAAAGATAACCAGACATTGAAGGGAACCTGTAAGACAGAGACACCCCCACCCCAAAGCAAAACAAAAAACAGGAAGGGGAATTCAGAGGGACCAGAGATAATGGAAATAATAAAAGAAACCATCAAAAGAATGGCAATCAATAGCCACAGAAATATAATATTACCCCAGGAAATAAGGGACCACATCAGGAAGCATCAGATGCCAAAAAGAGAAAAAAAGAATATTCAGAGATTAAGAAATAACTTTTGAAAGTTAAAATGTTTTAAGCAGAAATGAAAGATTCAATAGAAGAGTTAGGAAATAATAGCAGAAATCTCCCAGAAAACAATAAAAAGACACCCTGGTCCAAGCCATCTTTACTTTCTCCCTCATCATTGCAATAGCAACTAAGTGTCTGCCTCCACCCTGACCCCCTACCGTCTTCCAAGGAGCATGGTGATAAGGTTACGAGGTCAATTGGAGCACATTAGTCCTCTGCTGAAACCATTCAGTGGCTTTCCCTGTCATGGACCACTATCACCTCACCTCTCAGACGTCATTCCTCTCTGCCCCTCCTCTCTGGGCACACTGGCTTCTTGGCTATACCTTGATCCAGACCTGTTCCTGCCTCAGTCTGCCCTACTTAGAGGCTAATGTATATGTTGTTCCTTTTGCCTCATTCTTCCCAAGATAACTTATCCATGTGGTTTGTCTCCTCATCCTCTGGGCTTTATTCAAATGTTAGTTTCTCAGTAAGATCTTCCCTGATAACCCTATTTAAAATCACGGAGCTTAGTGTTCTGAACATCCTGGTCTCTTTCCCTAATTTTATTTTTCTCCATAGTAGTTACACTTTCTAATATTTAATGTAAACTCCATTAGAGCAGAGGTGGTTTTTTTTTCCAGTTCTATTCCCTTCTATATCCCTAGCACCTAGAATAATGAATGACACATAATAGGCACTAAAGAAAGATTTTTTTGAATAGGTGAGAAGAAAAATAGGAAAGAACAGAGAAGAAAATGTAAGTGTCAGTCCAGCATCTGAATAGCAGAATTTCCAGAAAGAATGGGGGAAAAAAGGAAGGAAGAGCATATTGAAGAAATAACATTTTCTGGTTCTAAGAGCCTGAATGTCCAAGTTGAGAGGGCCCAGCACAATGGATGGAAAAATAGCTTGCTGCCTGGTACAGCGTTGTGAAATTTCAGGACACATGGGATAAAGAGAAGGTCTTACAGCTTTCCAAAGAAGAAAAATAGGTCACAAATGAAGGATTGAGAATTGGAATGATCTTGGATCTCTCCAAAACACCAGACTAAGGAGTAATTCCCTAGAAATTCTGAGAGGAGAGTTTGAACCTAGAGATCTATATCCACCCACCCACCTACCCCCAAAAAAGAAGGAAAGAAAAAAAATCTTTATCCACCCAAATCATTACTCAACTGTAAAAGGGGAAAATGACATTTTTCAACCTGCAAGCTCTCAAAAAAAAAAAAAAATCTATTTTCCACGGACTCTTTCTCTGGAAGACACTAAGGGAAGTTCTACAGCAAAACAAAGGAGTAAAACAATAAAGAGGGAGACTTGAGGTCCAGAAATCAAATCCAGCCTGAGGAAGAAGCGAAAGGATTCCCAGGGTAACCGTGTGGAGACACTCCAGGATGACTAGTGTGCAGCAGGCCTAAAAACACACAATCCAGATGAAAATAAGAGGACACAGGAGGACAGAGGCCCCAAGAAGGGGCAAGCCAGAAAGAATATTGCTGGGATACTAGTGGATCTGAAAGGGACATTTTCATTTCTCCAAAGTGTATACAGGGGAAGTCAGTGACAATATAGAAAACCATGGAAAGAGAAAAGGAAAGAAAGAAAGACAGACAAAAAACTTCAAGGGAAAATATTATAAGGAAAAAGAATTTTTTAAGGTTTTATTTTTTTAAGCAATCTTCACACCAACATGAGGCTTGAACTCACAACCCCAAGATCAAGAGTCACACACTCCACCGACTGAGCCAGTCAGGCACCCCCTATAAGGAAAAAAATTAAAGATAGTAATTCTACTCTGTAACATGGCTTAACTGTGAAAAATACCTACAATCACAGTAATATAAAAACTGAATATTGGGCGCCTGCTGGCTCAGTTGTTAAGCATCTGACTTCAGCTCAGGTCATGATCTCCCAGTTCATGAGTTCAAGTTCCACATCTGATGAGCTCGAGCCCTGCTTGGGTGAGCTTGCACCCTGCTTCTGGTGAGCAGGAGCCCCACTTCAAGTGAGCTTGAGACCCACTTTTCTCTCTCTTTCTGCCCCTTGCTCACTTGCACCCTCTCTTTCTCTAAAAACAAACAAACAAACAAAAAAAAAAACCTGAATATTGATCTAATAAAAATGTTTAACAAAAGTATATAGTGAGGGTATAGGAAAGGAAAGGGGGCTAGTTTGGGAGATATAAGTCTTCTTCCATAATGGGAACTCAATAGGTAATGTCTACATTTGAAAAAAAATCAAGAAATATTAGTATGAGCATATTATTTAGAATGAAGAAATATTGGACAGAGGCATGATTAAAAATAAGGAAGAGAGCTAAAAGAGTTGAAAGCAGCTGCCTCCAAATAATAATTAGTGGTGAGATGACTTTTTTCATAAAAAGTCATGCAGAATAGTTTGACTTTTTAGCCTATGGAAATAATATTACTTCAATTAAAACCAAAAATTCAATTTAGTGATTGAAAAAAAGGTCCATACCAGCCAATTCTCTATTCTTTCACTTCTTGCAGGGATAAGACAACATAGAAAAGAGTATCACATAACTCAGATTTTTTTTAATGTTTATTTATTTATTTTGAGAGAGAGAGAGGATGTTTGTGGGCAGGGGAGAGGTTAGAGAGGGAGAGAGAGAATCCCAAGCAGACTCCATGCTGTCAGTACAGAGCACTACTCGGGGCTCAATCCCATGAACTGTGAGATCATGACCTGAGCCGAAATCAAGAGTCAGACACTTTACCGACTGAGCCACCCAGCAGCCCCTCGGATTTTTCTATACTTGGCCAAGGAGAACAGTTGTTAGATATTTTGAAAGTTTATCCCTATTTAGCAGCCTTTGGGGTGGGGCTTACTATGTGCCGTGCTTGCAGCAAGCTAATAACTCCACATGCATTATCTCATTTGGTGCTCACAGCCACCCTATGAAGTAGGTACTATGATTAGGTTTTTTCCTATTTCCCAAGTAAGGAAACTGAGGCTTCTATGAATTTACCCAAGGTCAAACTCCTAGTAGGAGGTGGAGTCTGGATTCAAATTGGGTCTGCCTGGGTCAAGAGTCCCACCTCTAAACCTCTACTCCCAGATGCCAAACTAGACATTTGTCCAGTGGGAACCAGCATAGGGAAAGGCCGGCACTGTGAAGGCTGAAGCTGATGGGAACAGGAAAAGGGCGGGGCACTGAAGGCAAAGGAGGAAGGAGCTGGGACAGTCTTAGAAGGCCCTCCTTTCCTCCAGACCTCCCCAATCCCACCCTCACCCAAGGTCAGACTCCTGGTAGCCAAGCAGCAAAAGTGGGACTGATCTATGAAGCCCCAGCCTGCAAGAGTGTAGGGTCAGTAAGTAATGATAGAGGCTGTGTAGGAGAGGGAGAATACCTTTTTCTCTACCTTTTTAGGTTCTCCACTGGAACTCCTGTAACCAAAGACAGACTAATAAGAGAAAAGCATACAGATTTATTTAGTATAAGTTTTAAGTGACATGGGAGCCTTCATAAGGAAATGAGGACCCAACTGTAGAAAGATAGGATAGAACAATATAGTAAACTGGGAGAAATGTAGCAAGGCCTGTTCATTCAGATTCCTCCCTGTATCCCTCAGTCTTCAGAGATAAGGGTGCTTCTTCTCTCCAGATATAGAGAGAGCACTTCTCACATGACAGTTTTCTGACATGCTTCAGGGAGTTAGAAAGCCCTTTCTGCATCTATGATTCCTTAAATTTCTTCAGCTTGAAACATTCAACATGTCACAGTGCCATATTTGGGGGTTGCATGTCCTGAACTCCATCAGCTGGAACCCGCACATTTTGGAAGGCACAAAGGGTAGCTATTTTATTTATTTGTTTGTTTTTGCATGGTTGGGGGAGGTGCCTTGCTTATCTGTGAAATCAGATTTCTGTTCCTTTCTCATTATGGAGACAGGCATTTGGGATGGTGAAACCAACAGCTGCCTCTCTTTGGGCCCTGTGGACCCAGCTGTGTCTCCCAAGGAGTCCTGGGTACAATGTGAGGGAGAGCAGACCCCTGCTGGCTACACGAGGGACTGTCCCGGGGCTCTTCCAATGGCTCCTTCCCACTGCTCTTTCAGGGAAAGGTAAGAGTAACTCCTACTTTCTTCTCGAACCTTCTCTGATAATCCCAACAATACTGTAACATAGCTGTCACTGCTTACACAGCCATTTTGTGGGAGATGACACGGAGGCTAAGGCAGGTAGTGTCACATGGCCAAGGTCATACATGTAGTAGGTGAAGAGCTAGAACCAGAATGCCGTGTCCTTCCCATTTCACCACTGCCTCTCTTAAACTTGTAACAGCAGCACTTATACACATTTTAGTGTTTACATGCAATGTATGGGTGTTATTTCCTTTAATCTCAATTCAAATAGCTGATAGAACAATTGTCCTCATTGGGCAGATGAAGAGGAAAGGTTCAGAGACATCAAGTAATTTGTTCTTGGTCACATAACTAAAAAGATTCGAAAGTGATGTGTTCATCCCTGCTCAACCACAGAAAAGACAGGAACTGAAGTGTGTAAATTGGGATAGAATTTAAGACAGTGGGAAGGGGCACCTGGGTGGCTCAGTTGGTTAAGCATCCCACTTGAACTCAGGTCATGAACTGATGGTTCGTGAATTCAAGCCCAGCTTCAGGCTCCATGCTGACAGCTCAGAGCCTGGAACCTCTTCAGATTCTGTGTCTCCCTCTCTCTCTGCCCCTCCCTCGCTTGTGCTCTTTCTCTCTCTGTCTCAAAAAATAAACATTAAAAAAAAAAAAAAAAAAAAAAAACAGTGGGAAGGATGCCTGAAGGAATTCAAATGCGACTCAAATAAAAAAAATAAAAAAAAAATAGGGGCACCTGGCTGGCTCAGTCAGTGAAGCATGCGACTCTTGGTCTTGGGATTGTGAGTTCGAGCCCCACGGTGGGAGTAAAGTTTACTTAATGAACATTTTTTTTAATCTTTAAAAAAAATAATAAAAAACAAAAGCAAAAACGCTGCTGGCTGTAGGATGCCCCTGTGGTAGATGGCCAGTACGCTTCACCAGCTTCCTGGAGTGCATTCTTCAGCATAGTCATTTGTTTTATTCACCGAACATTTATCATGTGCCTAGTCTTGAAGCAGCCCTGCTCTGGGTGTTGGAGATACAGAAGTGACCTGGCGGGAAAGGTCCTTCATTGAGTTTCTTTTTTCTGGTGGGGGGGGGGGGGGCGCGGAGGGAAGCAGGGAGACACAGAAAATATACAAGTAAACAAATGAGATCATTTCAGATAGGGCCACGTGCAGAAAAGATCATAATACCCAGTGATGTGATATGATTGAGAGGAACTGGGTGAGGTTACTTTAAATTCAGCGGACAATTCTGAAGAGGTGACATTTGAGCTGAGAGCTGGGTATTATAAACTGGGGCAGACAGTTCCAGGCAGAGGCAGGGCCTGTAGCACAAAGCTCTGTACTCGGAAAGGCTCCACCCTCGGGTTGATGCTCCATTCTTGGTGTAACTGTTACATCTTGAAATTCTTAATAATTTTTGAGCAAGTGCTCTGCATTTTCATTTTCCACTGGGCCCTGCATGTTCTGTAGTCAGTCCAGGTCAGAGGGACCACAAGGGGTAGGGAAAAGGATTTAGAAGTGAAGTGGAAAGAGAGGCAGGAACCACTCACCAAGGAGGGCCGTGAAGTCACAGCGAGGAGCTGGACTCTGCACAGAGGGAAAGCTTTGATAGATTTGAAGAAGAGGAGCAACGTGACCCTGTTTACATTTCCAAGAGATCCCTCAGGGGTGCCTGGCTGGCTCAGTTGGTAGGGCATGTGACTCATTTGACTCTGATCTCAGGGGTCATGAGTTCAAGCCCCACACTGGATATCGAGCTTACTTTAAAAGGGAGAGGGTGGCGGGGCAGGGTGGGGGGGCACCTGGGTGAATCAGTCAGTTAAGCGTCCAGCTCTTGAGTTCGGCTCAGATCATGATCTCACAGTTGGTGAGTTTGAGCCCCAAATCAGGCTCTGTGCTGATGGTGCGGAACCTGCTTAGGATACTCTCTCTCTCCTTCTCTCTCTGCCCCTCCGCCACTCATTGGAGCATGCGTGAGAGTGTGCTCTCTCTCTCTCTCAAAATAAATAAATAAACTTTTAAAAAGAGAGAGTGATGGGATTCCTGGGTGAATCAGTCAGTTAAGCGTCTTATTCTTGACTTCAGCTCAGGTCATGATCTCATGGTCCTGAGTTTGAGCCCTGGGTCAGGTTCCACGCTGTGTCAGTGCAAAGACTGTTTGGGATTTTTCTCTCTCCGTCTCTTTCTGCTCCTTCCCTGTGCTCATGTGCACGGGCTCTCTCTCACTCTCAAAATGAAACAAATATTTTTTAAAAAAGATTGTCTCTCTCTCCCTTTGCTCCTTCCCTTGCTTGCATGCTCTTTCTCTCCCTAAAATAAAATAAAATAAAATAAAATAAAATAAAATAAAAAAACAAATGACTTCAAGATTCCTGGTGTGAGTAACTAGGTGGAATGTGGAATCATTTGCTGAGATGGGGAAGGTTGTGTGGGTGGTGGAAAAATTTGGGAGGGTATCAAGAGTTGCACTTTACTTTTTTTTTTTTTAAGACTTTATTTTTAAGTAATCTCTACACCCATGTGGGCCTCAAACCCACAACCTCAAGATCAAGAGTCACACACTCCACCAACTAAGCAGGCCAAGAGTTGCACTTTAGACCTGCTAAGTCTGAGATGTCTCTGAGAATTTAAATGGAAATGAAATCAATTGTCTATGCATATCTTGACTTTAGAGGAGATTCTCAAAATGGGGTCAGAATAACACGGGAGTGCTTGTTAAAAATGCAGATTACAGTGCCCCACCCCAGTTCTGCCAAATCAAAATACCACACCCACCTGCCAAAACATGATTCTGATGCTCATGAATATTTGAGGCCAACTGTTCTAAGAATTTCTTCAAGGAAAGGGGCCAAGGCATCCTCTTTCCTTCTGCAGATTCTTCAGGCTGAGTGACGAAACAATCACTTAGTGAGACTTCTTGACTATTTAACCTGGGGATTACCATGCTAGGACATTTAGTAAGAATGATCTGTGACCCCCGGGACCAACCAGACATTGAAGGAGACAGATAGTAGATGTAATTGTCAATGTCCACCAGTCAGGTATAGGGATAGGAAGGAGCCTGTAAGGGGCACAGTGTGGGTTCAGGGTGCAACTCTGAAGAGGCCAACTCTCCTTTACAGGGGATGATGTGAAAGAACATGGAAGATCTGAACTAGATTTTTTCCTCTTTTTTCTCTTTATTTTTGCTTATTTTTTCCACGTATCAGCATAAACAATTTTTTAATGCACACAAGTTTGGTGTGGTTTTATTTTTTTAAGTTTACTTATTTATTTTGAGAGATAGACACAGAGAGAGCCTGCATGCCCCGGAGCAGGAAAGAGGCAGAGAGGGAAAGAGAATCCCAAGCAGGCTCTGAGCTGTCAGCACAGAGCCCCATGCAGGCCTCGAACGCACAATACCCCGAGATCATGACCCGAGCGAAACCAAGAGTCGGAGGCTTAACCGACTGAGCCACCCGGGGTCCCTTAAAGCAATTTTTAAAAATTGTGTTTTATTTCCTTTTTTTATTTTAATATTTTTTATTAAGGGCTATGAAAATATCCAGAAAGATAAATGAATGTGATGCAATGATATATGTCCTAATATGAAAAACTTTCAGTACATTGTTTTCCTTCACAGTGGCCTTCAAATCACAGGAGGCAGTGGTTCCCTGCCATTTCTTCTATTACACGCTGCAGAATTTCTGAATCAGTATCCCGCCCTCAGTCTTCTCATTTATAAATCAAATTCATTTTCAATCCATTGTTTATGAGGGAGTGTATGTTTTTCTGTTCCACAAAGAGGACTTTTGTTTTCACAATCAGATCATAACGTAGGAGAGTCAGTTTCTCCCGGAGTCGGCTTCTCTTAGTGTTGAGGAAGTAACCCGTCCCAGCTTGGCTCAGCATTTCTACCAGAATGGTTTGTGACTTGCTCTTGGCAACTTTTTCTCAGAGAGGAAAGGTTGAAAGAGAAAAGAAAGTATCAATTTATTATCTTTCTTATGCAAAGTTCATATAAATCTCTGTAATAAATACGTAAGTCATGAAGTACGCCATGGTTTGTCACTCAAGTAACTACTTGTAGGGATCCGCTAAGATTAGGTGACCACAGACAGGAACATGGCGATAACACCCCCACAGTCTCCAAAATTTAAAAATTGTATTTTAGAGTGAAAACACGTGCACAAGTGGGGGAGAGGGAGAAGAATCATTTTTTAAAATATTTATTTAGTTTTGAGAGAGAGAGAGAGTGGAGGGGAGGGGCAGGGAGAGAGGGGGACAGAAGATCTGAAGTGTGCTCCACACTAACAGCAGAGAGCCCAATTCGGGGCTGAAACTCAGGAAATGTGAGATCCTGACATGAGCTGAAGTCGAACACTTAACCGACTGAGCCACTCAGGAACTGGGAAAGAGAATCGTAAGCAGGCTCCATGCTAAGCATGGAGCCGGAAGTGGGGCCGATATGGGGCTCGACATGAGGGTCAGTCTCACAACCTTGGGATCATGACCTGAGCTGAAATCAAGAGTCAGATGCTCAACCCTGATTCAGCCACCCAGGCACCCCTTGTTGTTGTTAGTTTTAAAGAAACAGTATCTTATTATTCACACCTGCACCTTGCTTATCTTACTCAACAATACCTTGTGAAAAGTTCTCCAAGACTATTGGACCGGCTCTCATTTTTTTTTTGTTTTAAAGACTGCATAATATGCCATTGTATGGCCATGTCACCATTTGCTCAACCATTTGCTGATGGACATTTATTCAACCATTCACTGATGGGCATTCATTGTTTCCAGTGTCTTTGCAACTAATGCTACATTGATCATCTTTGTATTCTCTTTCCTATGTATGGGTGGTCCTGTTTCCATGGGGCAAATTCCCAAGGCTGGGATTGCTCAGTTAAAGGAGGGTTTGTTTGTTTTTTTTATTTTAATAAATGTTGCTGGGTTATTTTCCAGGGAAGCTGCACCACCTCCTTCATTCAATAGTGTCCAATAATACCCAAGAGTGCACCTTTCTCCATATTCCTGCCAGGAAGTGTCTTTGCTCCCTTTAATTTTGGTCAGTGTGGTGGGTACAAAGTGACAACTTATTGTTACTTAATATTTCATTTCCCTGTGTACTTGTGAATCTGAGTCTTTTAAAAATTACTATTTTTCCATGAATTACCTATTCTTGGCCTTGCCATTTTTCTATGGGGTTGTTTGTCTTTTTCTTGTGATTTGTAAAATCTTTTTGCATAGTGGAACTATTAACCCATGATTTGCCATTTGTGTTACAGTTTTTTTTCTAAATCTACCATTTACCGGGGCGCCTGG
This sequence comes from Herpailurus yagouaroundi, assembly GCF_014898765.1. Classification (NCBI taxonomy): domain Eukaryota; kingdom Metazoa; phylum Chordata; class Mammalia; order Carnivora; family Felidae; genus Herpailurus; species Herpailurus yagouaroundi. The sequence goes on from NW_024412420.1 coordinate 17,789,302, forward strand.
GTGGCTCAGTTGGTTAAGCATCCGACTTTGGCTCAGGTCATGATCTCATAGTTATCGAGTTCAAGTCCTGCATCAGGCTCTGTGCTGACAGCTCAGAGCCTAGAGCCTGCTTCGGATTCTGTGTGTCTCTCTCTCTGCTCCTCCCCCACTTGCACGCGTGCTCTCTCTCTCTCAAAAGTAATGACAAATAAAAATATTTATTAAAAAAGAAAAAAAATAAGTAAATCTACCGTTTACCTAACAACTGTGCTTATGTTCTATTTTCCCATCCCCAAACCATTTTAACTTTTTTCCAGCTTTATTGAGATATCATTGACACATAACATTGTATAATTTTAAGGTATATGACATGGTGATTTGCTATACATATAATTGCAAAACGATTCCTTTTTAACTTTTACATAGTCAATTTATTTTTTTTCTTTTTTCTTTGTTAAGTTTATTTATTTATTTTGAGAGAGAGAGACAGCATGCACACATGTGCACAAGTGGGATAGGAGCAGAGAGAAGAGACAGAATCCCAAGCAGGCTCTGTGCCATCAGCGCAGAGCCCAATGATGTGGGACTCGAACCCACAGACTGTGAGATCATGACCTGAGCTGATATCAAGAGTTGGCGCTTAACAGACAGCCACCCAGGCACCCCTATTTGTTTTTTTCTATTACAGCTTCCAGGTTTTTCAATCTTGGTTAATATTTTCTCACTCTTTTTAAAAAAATTTTTAAATGTTTATTTATTTTAGAGAGAGAGAGTGCAAGTGGGCTGGGGAGGGGCAGAGAGAGAGGGAGACAGAATCTGAAGCAGGCTCCAGGCTCTGAGCTGTCAGCACAGAGCTTGATGTGAAGCTCGAACCCATGAACTGTGAGATTGTGACCTGAGATGAAGTCAGATGCTTAACTGACTGAGCCACCCAGGGGCCCCAATATTTTCTCACTCTACATCATGCATGCAGACTCCTAGATTTTCATACAAGATTTTATGATGTTTCTGAGATATAACAGACATGCCATTTAAGGCATTCAGTGTGTTGCTTTGATACATTTATGTATGCAATATGATTACTACAGCAATGTTAGCTAACACCTTATCGTATCACATACTTATCATTTCTTTGAGTTGAGAACAGTTAAGATTTATTCTTTTAGCAACTTTGAAGTTTATAATACAGTACCACTTACTATAATAACTATATTGTGCATTAGATCTCCAGAACTTATCTACTAGCTGTGAGATGAATTTATTGTTTACATTTAAAATTTTAATCCACCTAAGCCTCATTGTTGTATATAGGATGAAACTCTTATTTTATTTTCTTCCATTTGGAAAGCATGCTATTGGGAAATCATTTTTATATTTTTCCCAATCAACTAAACCACCCACTATGTTATATATTAGAATTTCATATATTGTGGGACTTATTTTTGGATTCCTTATTCCGTTCTGATCTTCTGATCGATTTGTCTACTCCCATATCAATGCAGTATCGATTTAATTACAGAGCCTTCATGGTCTCTTCTCACACTTGGTAGTCCTTCCTACCAAGACTACCACTACTGTGGTAGTCACACACAAGTCCTTCCTCACTCTGTTCTTTCTCATACATTCCTTGGCTCTCGTTATCATATATAAAGTTTAAGATCATTGTAACCAATTCAAAAAACTTTTTTTGAGCTGGGAATGGTTAGAAGAGCTGATTGAAAGGGAGAGCCTTTCAGAAGGTACAGCAAGGGCAAAGACTAAGCAGGCAGGAAACACTCGACTGGAGTGTGGTGGGTATCGCTGTAGCTGGGGACCCAAGGGGAGAAGGAACAGGGAGAGGGTTGGAGGGGACGTTCTTTACCGTATCCTGTTTTGGCACTTAAGTTATGTCCAACTTAGGGCAGCCACACTCCTAGTGCCCAGTTAGGTCCCGGTGGACCCGGAAGTGTGCAAGCAGCTACTAGGGCTGCAAATGAGTATGTGTGTGCTGCCACCTACTGACGTGCTGAGAGAATGCAGTCACCTTCGAGTTTCCTGGCCCGCCCCAAGTTGATCTCAGATCCTGGTTTCCAGACCCCAGGCTCCCTCTCCAATCAATCTCCAACTCTGAGGAGGAGATGTGTAAGGGCCAACAGGGGTTTAATGAAGCAGTTAGTAGGAGGAGTCCTTTTTTTTTTTAAGTTTATTTATTTATTTGGAGAGAGAGAGAGGGAGAGAGAGAGAGACCCAAGCAGACTCTCCACAGGCAGCGCGGAGCCCGAAGCAAGCGGCTCGAACTCAGGAACTGTGAGATGGTGACTTGATCTGAAACCAAGAGTTGGAGGCTTAACCAAGTGAGCCACCCACGTGCTCCATGGAGGGAGGAGTCTTAGAATGCACCCCCAGATGCCTGGTCAGAATCAGAAACTACCTCAAACCTTCTGAACCTGAATTTCTCCCATCCCCACTACACACCCTGATTTGCCAGGATCTGGAGCCTGTGGTGGGGCAATTCCTGCATTTCCTGAGCCAGTCATCTAGTGTAGGAGACACAAATCAATCCATAAATTTATCTGATAAGTAAACAATTCAGGAGAAGCCCCAAGGTGCTGCCACTGAATGGGAGACAATCACTTCTGGCTGTGGGGTAAGAAGGCTCTAAGGGGGCAGGAAAGAACGGGGCTGCTGGAAGACATGGAACTGGAGGCCGTCTTTGGGGAATGGCTCCAGTTTGAGTCAGCAGGGAAGGGAGAACGTATACCAAGTGGAGGGAATAAAGAGGCCAGTGGGACTTCCATTTCTAGTAATGATGGGCTAAGTTATTCAGACCAACCTTCCCACTGAAAGCAACTGCAAATGCTTTATAAAATATTTTTTAAATCTCCTTAACAATAGCACAAATATATGACAAGAGAGTTATAAATTTCCATGGCAAAGCCTAAGAGAGAGTGGGATCCCAGAAAGGCATTAGAATATGGAGCAGAAGTGACCCAGAATGCAGAAAAGAGGGGCGAAATGAGAAAAGATGTTGAGAGACTTGGAGGATACATTGAAAATGTTTAACAAAACTTGATCTGAGTTCTAGAAGGAAATGACAAGAGAATGTGGCAAGGGCGAGATTTGAAAGATAATGCCAAAGAATTTTCCAGTACTGATGAGGCATCAATCCACAAGTCCTGAAAGCCCAGAGAATCCCAAGCAGAGCAAATAGAATAGAATGCACATGTAGATATATCACAGTGAAACTTTAGAATGACAAAGAAAGAAAGAAAATCTTAAGAGCAGCCTTCTCACCAGCAGTAATGGAAACTAAAAGACAGTGGAATGATATCTTGAACATGCTGAAAGAAAATAATTTCTAGGGCACCTGGCCGGCTCAGTTGGAGCACACGACTTTTGATCTTGGCGTCCTGAGTTCGAGCCCCACATTGGGCATAGAGATTACTTAAAAAAAAAAATAATAAGTAACTTCTGACCGAGAGATCAAGAGTAAATTTTCAAACAAGCAAAAACTAAGAAAATTTGCCATTAGCAGAGCTTCACAGAAGGAAATTCTAAAGGATGCAATTCAGACAGAAGTGATCAAACATGGAAGGTCCGAGACGCAAGGAGTGAAGACTTGCACATGAACGTTCATCGCGGCATTTTTCATAATAACCAAAAAGTGAAAACCCAAATGTCCATAAGCTGATGAATTCGTAACCAAATAGTGGTCTGTCCATACAATGGAATCGGTCACAAAAAGAATTAAGTATTGATACATGTTATGACGTGGATGAATCTTGACAACATTATATTCAATGAAAGAAGCCAAACACAAAAGGCCACATATTATGTGATTCCAGCAAATCCACAGAGACAGACAGAAGGTAGGTTAGTGGTTGCCAGGGTCTACAGGAAGAAAAGAGTGGGGAATGACTGCTAAGGAGTACAGGATTTCATTTTGGGGAGACAAAAATATTATGGAATTAGATAGCAGTGACGGTTGTACAATTGTGTGAATATGCTAAAAACCACTGAGTTGCACATTTAAAATGGTGAATGAGGGGCTTCTCAGTGTGTCAGTCGGTTAAGTGACTTCAGCTCAGGTCATGATATCAAGGTTCTTGGGTCCAAGCCCCACGTTGGGCTCTGTGCTGACAGCTTGCAACCTGGAGCCTGCTTCGGATTCTGTGTCTCCCCCTCTCTCTGCCCCTCCCCCACTTGTGTGCGGTCTCTCAAAACATTAATTAATTAATTAATTAAGGGGTGAATGATATCTCAATAAAAAAATAAAAATCTTAAAAAAGTGAAAAGATATGTACATAATCGAAAAAAGCATTGACGGGGTAAACAATAATACTAAGGCCCAGTGAGGTTAAAAAGGAGAATTTAAAATGTACAACATAGGGGGCCTGGCTGGCTCAGTCGGTAGAGCGTGCCACTCTTGATCTTGGGGTTATAAATTTGAGCGCCACGTTGGGTGTAGAGATTACTTAAAAATAAAATCTTTTAAAAAATAAAAAAATAAATCATCAGGGAAATACAAATTAAATACAGGGAAGTACAAATGAGATACCACCTTCCACCAGTCAGAATGGCTAAAATTAACAACTCAGGCAACAACAGATGTTGGCAAGGATGTGGAGAAAGAGGATCCCTTTTGTGCTGCTGGTGGGAATGCAAACTGGTGCAGCCACTCTGGAAAAAAGAGTATGGAGGGTCCTCAAAAAATTAAAAATAGAACTATCCTATGACCCATCCGTTGCACTACTATGTATTTACCCAAGGGACACAGGTGTGCTGTTTCAAAGGGGCACATGCACCCCAATGTTGATAGCAGCACTGTCGACAATAGCCAAAGTATGGAAAGAGCCCAAATGTCCATCGACGGGTGAATGGATAAAGAAGATGTGGTATATATATACAAGGGAGTATTACTCGGCAATCAAAAAGAATGAAATCTTGCCCTTTGCAGCTACATGGATGGAACTGGAGGGTATCATGCTAAGTGAAATTAGTCAGAGAAAGACAAGTATCATATGACTTCACTCCTATGAGGAATTTAAGATACAAAACAGATGAACATAAGGGAAGGGAAGCAAAAATAATATAAAAACAGGGAGGGGGACAAAACAGAAGAGACTCTGAAATATAGAGAACAAACAGAGGGTTACTGGAGAGGTTGTGGGAGGGGGGATGGGCTAAATGGGTAAGGAGCTTAAGGAATCTACTCCTGAAATCGTTGTTGCACTGTATGCTAACTAACTTGGATGTAAATTTAAAAATATATATATGTGCAACATAAATGATAAATGAAATTAAAGTATTCCACGGTCCAGGAGAAAGGTAAGTAACGGTATTGATTAGGGATGCCTGGGTGGCTCAGTCTGTTGAGCATCCGACTTCAGCTCAGGTCATGATCTCACAGTTCGTGAGTTCGAGCCCCGCATCGAGCTCTGTGCTGACAGCTCGGAGCCTGGAGCCTGCTTCGGATTCTGTGTCTCCCTCTCTCTGCCCCTTCCCCGCTCATGCTCTGTCTCTCTCTGTCCCTCAAAAATGAATAAACATTAAAAAAAAATTTTTTTTTTAAAGGTATTGATTAACTTCAGACTTTGATGCACACTGAAACTTTCAGGAGACGGGCCCAAACAACATGCCCTATATGTAAATATAAGATGTAATTTGTAGCGTCATCACTAAAAGAATAGAAACAAAGTCACAGAAATGGCAATAAGGCCTAGTGTGGCCCCTTTGGGGATCCAGTAAAATCTATTTACAGTAACACCTGGCTACTTGAGATTAGTGTTATTCGATGAAGCAGACAGATTAGAAGAATCACAAACAGGGGCCCTTGGGTGGCTCAGTCAGTTAAGTGTCCGACTCTTGGTTTCAGCTCAGGTCATGATCTTATGGTTCAATTCATGAGTTCGAGCCCCGCATCAGCCTCTCTACTGTAAGCACAGAGCCCGCTTTGAATCCTCTGTCCCCCTCTTTCTCTGCCCCTCCCTAGCTTTCTCTCTCTCTCTCTCTCTCTCTCTCTCTCTCTCTCTCATTCTCTGTCTCTCTCAAAATAAATAAACTTAAAAAAAAAGAAGAAGAAGAAGAAGAAAAGAATCACAAACAGAACCTTAAGGGTTGCCTGATTCACCCTACTCTTTCATACATAATTTCTGTAATTTATCACCTAGCTGTGATTAGCTAGGTGCTAGGGCCACAGGGCTGCATAGTCTCTGCTTTCGTGGAACTGCGTGGCCAGGAAAGTGGGTGGAGATACGAACCAGAGCCTACCACCCAGGGACTGGTAGGTCAGACTGAGGAGCTCACTGTTGATGCCAAGAGCAGGGGAAAGTCATTGAAAAGTTTTCAGGACGGGACGTGATCATGCCAGCTGCTGAGCATAATGGATTGGAAGGAGATGGTGGAAGCAGAGAGCCTCTCCAGGGTTTTCACTGAAAGGCAGTGAGGCTGGAGCATGGTGGCCAGATGTGAGAGAGACAGTAAATGGAGAGAGAGTAATTGGGGGTGTGAGAAGGGAGGAGTCCAGGAAACTGAGAGGCAGAGGTCCAGGGATTTGCCAGCGTCCTCAAAGAGCTGGCGGCTGAGCCAAGGCTGAGACCAGACCAGGGTCTTTCCACCACACTGTTTGAGACATGCCGACACCCAAGTGGAAATACAGGCAGATGAGAATCCGACAGTCCGGAGCCGGGAGGCCCAGATTTGGCATCCTCAGCCTGTATGTGATGGTTAAACATACGAGAGGCCAAGTTCTTTGTGGAAAGAGTATGTGGCAAAGCTAGGAACCCGGGCACATCATCTGGGCTAGCACATGGAAACGGAACCAGCAAAGAGCAGAGCAGGGTAGCTTCTGGTTTACAGGCCACCAGCTTTACCACTGCCTTATGCTGGGCCTTTCCCCTAACCTCGGTGAGCCTTAGCTTCCATGGTGGACAGATTCTAAGATCACCTCCTCATGTTCACACCCTTGTGTGATCCTCTTCCCTTAATCGTGGACAGAACCCAAGACTTGCTTCTTACTTTATAGAATATGGCAAAGGGGGGCGCCTGGGTGGCGCAGTCGGTTAAGCGTCCGACTTCAGCCAGGTCACGATCTCGTGGTCCGTGAGTTCAAGCCCCGCGTCAGGCTCGCATCAGGCTCTGGGCTGATGGCTCAGAGCCTGGAGCCTGTTTCTGATTCTGTGTCTCCCTCTCTCTCTGCCCCTCCCCCGTTCATGCTCTGTCTCTCTCTGTCCCAAAAATAAACGTTGAAAAAAAAATTTTTAGAATATGGCAAAGGGGATGAGATGTCACTCCCGTGGTTGATTACATCATACAAAATGACTTCTTGTTAGCCAACCCACGCTCTTTGCTGGCTTGGTGAAGCAAGCAGTCACGTTAGGTGTGATGGTGAGTGTTATGTGTCAGCTTGGTTAGGCTCCATAGTCCCCAGTTACTCAATCACATGCATATCTAGGTGTTGCTATGGAGGTAAATTGTAGGTGCGGTTAATACCAACAAGCAGTTGACTTTAAGTAAAGATTAACCTCGGTAATTTGGGTGGGCTTCATCCAATCAGTTGAAAATCCTTAAAAATGAAACCAGTTTTCCTGAGGAATAAAGAAGAAATTCTGCATCAAGACTACAGCATCAGCTCCCGTCTGAGAGTTTCTAGTTTGCCAGTCTGTCCTATGGATTTCAGACTTGCCAGCCCCCACAATTATGTAAGCCAATTTCTTGGAATAAATGCCTTTATACACACACATGCACATACATACACACACACATCCTACTGGTGCTATTTCTCTGGAAGACACTGACTGATACATTGGGAAAGCCCATGTGGCTTGCAGCCAGCAGCCAGCAAGAAGCGGGCCCCTCGATACTGTACCCTGGAGGAAATGAATTTTGCCAACAATCTGATCGAATTTGGAAACAGGCTCTTCTCCAGTGAAACCTCCAGATGAGAAAACAATTCAGCAGACATCTTGACTGCTGTCTTGTGAGACCTTGGCCCAATAAACCATGTCTGGACTTCTAACCCATAGGAACTATAAGATAATAAATGTGTGTTGTTGTTGTTGTTGTTGTTGTTTAGTGTTTATTTTTGAGACAGCGAGAGACAGAGCATGAGCGGGGAAGGGGCAGAGAGAGAGGCACGGAGAGACACAGAATCTGAAGCAGGCTCCAGGCTCTGAGCTGTCAGCACAGAGCCTGGTGCGGGGCTCAAACTCGTCAACTGCGAGATCATGACTTGAGCCGAAGTCAGATGCTCAACCAACTGAGCAACACAGGCACCCCTAAATGTGTGTTGTTTTAAGCCATGAGGTTTGCAGGGGGTTTTTTTTTGTTGTTGTTGTTAAAATGGTAAGATTTTGTTTTTAAGAAATCTCCACACCCAATGTGGGGCTTGAACTCACAAGCCCGAGATCAAGAGTCAGATGCTCTACTGACTAAGCCAGCCAGGCACCCCTGACGTGATTTGTTTTATAGCAATAGAAAACTAACACACTTCCCCATCTGTAAAAGGGGGGAGATAACAGTAGTCACCTCATAGGGCAATTGTGGGGCTTCAGTGAGATAATCCAACAGTGGGCTTAGCACAGTGGTTGGCATACATTTAGTGCACAACAAATCAATAAATGTTAACTCAAATTTCTCCAAAATTATTTAGCAGTCGTCAAAGAATCAGAAACCAAAAGAGGAACGTCCAGATACCTGAAGCGCTTGGCCTCACTATATCTCACATAAAGGAGAAAACTAGTCTTGATTATTTCTGAGAAGCAGTAGATCTCATGGAGTTTCAGTAAACACACTGGTGTCAGACTTATGGTGAGCCTTATGCTGCTCAGTTCCGTCTGGCTCCGCTGTCTGTCAGCTGTGTCAAAGAATAGCACCTGGCACATAGTAGGGCTATATAAGCATTAGCTGCAAAAGCAATATTATTATTATTAATTTTATTGTGATGATTACTATTATTTGCCTCTATTATTATTATTATTACTATTACTATTACTTGCCTCTAACTCCCAGCCCTAGAAATTAATATAGTACACATTTATACCAACTGAGCAAATAAAGGACGGACACTTACAATTCAGAGGTTCAGAAGTTGCTCTCTCTCTCTCTCTCTCTCTCTCTCTTAATGTTTATTTATTTTTGAAAGAGCGCAAGCGGGGAGGGGAAGAGAGAGGGGGACAGAGGATGGGAAGCGGGGTCCGGGCTACAGGCTGACAGCAGCCGGATGTGGGGCTTGAACTCACAAACCTCGAGATTATGACCTGAGCCAAAGTGGGACGCTCAACCGACTGAGCCCCCTCAGGTGTCCCAGAAGTTGATCATTTTCCATAAACTTCCTCCGTCCTCGTCAAGGGATTCTGATTGTGTGATCTCCTGGGGGGTATCTGGGGATCAGGAAGGACTCTATCTGGTACAGAACTTGGCGCGCACAGCGTTTTGTCACCCCTTCCCCTAAATTCCAGTACCATTTACTCTTGCTGCTGCCCCAGGTCCCCCAAATCCAGCAGAGGGCGCTGTGGCCTCAAAATGCAGCCCGCAGCCGTTAACTGCAGCCTTCTAGAGGCCAGACGCCAGGGAGGGAGGGTACCTGCAGGAGGGGTGGGCCTGACTAGTTGCCCTAACTAGTCCCTTTCTCCAAGCACTCAGCAAGCTCCCCATCACCCACTGCTGGCTGGTTTTCTAAACCTCACCCTGCTCTTTGAAGGCTTCAGAGCTCTAGACCTCCCTTCTTAGAACCCCAGAAGCTTCATTTCAGCAATGAATCATATTGGCCTTATGCTGCTCTGTTACTGTTTCCAAATTCCATGGCAGCACAGCTATAAACCTCCGTCTGGCCCTCTGAAGGGCCTTCTGCCAGCCACCCACAGCCTTCTCTTCTCCAGTCCTGTTCCAATTTCTCCAGACAAAACTCACTCACCCCAACCAGCTTCTTCTGCTTCATTCTGCTGCAGGGCAAAGGACTATTTCTTTCATTCAGTGTCTCAGCTAACAATTGTTTGGGGCCAAGGTTCTCATCATGCAGAGATCCAGACAGCCAGCCTTGATTGAGCAAATACTACTATGTGCCACATGTTGTCCTAAGCACTTACATACTCTTCACAATAACCTATAAGGCTTGTTAGGCCCATTTTACAGATGAGACAATTAAGGCACAGAATGGTTAAGGGACTGGTCTAAGGTCACACAGCTAGTGGCTGAGCCAATATTCAACCAAGAAGTCTGGTTCAAACAACTGGGCTTCTTAAACAACATGCTATCTCTACTTTTAGTACAGACATGGGGCTCCATCTCTGATTAGAGCTTCACTGTCCAATATGGTAACACTAACCGCATGACTACTGAGCACACGACTCATCTAAATTGAGATGTGCTATAAGTGTAAAATACACACTGAATTCCAAAGACTTACTTTGAAAAAAAAAATACATATATACAATATAGCATTAATAATTATATCGAGGGGTGCTTGGGTGGCTCGGTCAGTTAAACATCCGACTCTTGATTTGGGCTCAGATCATGATCTCACGGTTCATGAGTTTGAGTCCCGTGTTGGGCTCTGAGCTGACAGTATGAAGCCTGCTTGGGATTCTCTCTCTCCCTCTCTCTCTCTGTGCTTTCCCTGCTCATGTGCTCTCTGTCTCTGTCTCTGTCTCTAAATAAATAAATAAATATTTTACAAAAATTATTATATGGATTACATATAGAAGTGATTTTTTTATATATTGAGCTAAATAAAATATACCAAAATTAACATCACCTGTTTCTTTTACTTTTTTTTTTTTTAATGTTTATTTATTTTTGAGAGAGAAAGAGAGAGCAAGAGCCAGGGAGGGACTGAGAGAACAGGAGACACAGAATCTGAAGCAGGCTCCAGGCTCTGAGCTGTCCACACAGAGCCCAACTTGGGGCTCGAACCCACGAACTGTGAGATCATAACCCGGGTCAGTCGGAGACTTAACTGACTGAGCCACCCAGGCGTCCTTCTTTTACTTTTTAACACAGTTACAAGAACACTTCAAATGGTATAGCCAGCTCACTTTCTGTTTCTGTAGGGCAGAGTTATAAGATCTCTCAGCCCAGTGGAAAGACAGACAGACAGACAAGATCTCAAATAATTCAAAACCAAGCGAAAACGCGGTGTGTGTTCTGAGAAGTGAGATCAAGGTGGTATAGGAACCCAGGGAGGCTTCCAGCACAGAGTGACAATTCCAGAGGTGTGCAGGATTCCGCCCCGCAGAGAGAAGCAGTGGGGACAGCAAGTGCCAAAGCAGCAAAGCAGAGGGAACCCCAAGTCTACCAGGGAGGCTGGGACATCTAGTGCTCCTGGGGGAGCCAAGGCCAGTGGACCTCCGACTTGGGGGTGGGGGTGGGGAGGGGCTTTGTGGGGCCAAGATTCTTGGCAGCATGGAGCTCCAAAAACTGAAAGCTGAGGAGGGCCTGTGGGGACTGGGGAAATGGCCAGCAGGGAGGCTCTGGCAGGGTGGGGGGAGGAAGGGGGCGGGGCAGCGAATGGCAGGTCTGCCACCCTCCGCCTTGCTGCTCCCCGAGGGGAGTGCAGTGACCCGACTCCTCAGAGGAGGTCGCTGTGGGAGGATAACTCTTGGGGAGCATTTCCTGCCTCCGGCTTGGCTCGCAAAGGCTTCCTGCCCAGAGATCCCAACACTTGACCTCCCTTAAATGTTTTCCTCCTCCCAGGGGCAGTGGGTGGCCAGGAGGACCTCACAGGCTTCTCAGGTCCAGAGACCCAAGCACCTCAGCAGCAAGAAGAGGCAAGACCCCAGGTGTCCCGACGTTTCACCTCCCCCAGCCCTTCGGAGGAATCTGGGTTTCAGGCCTCCCAGTGAATCTCCTGGACAGATTCTGGAGGGGCTGACCCTGCCTTCCTCCCCTGGGGGCAAGGACCCAGCTTTCCTATCTTTTGGTCTGTTTACTCCTTTGGGCCCTTCAGCTCTGAGTGGGAACTCACATCTCTTCTTCACTTATGGGGCACTCTCCCCCCCCCCCCCCCCCACCCCCTGCCGCAAACAGAAGTTGGGGGATTCGAATGGGAAAGGGGCCTACGTGCAAATTCCACAGGAAATAATCCTAAGTGATTCCTTCCCTAGAACCACCTGGCGCCTCTGTCTACAGTTTCCTCCCTGGTTGTGATGCGAGACCAGGCTCCAAGGATAGGAGTTTTGAGAGTCCACTGAAGGTTGGTAAAAGGGGCCAGATTTTTCTTTCTTATTTCCCAAGCCTAAACCGTGCCCTCCCCACACATTTGTGTGGGTGGTGTAATATCAGTACTTAAAATGGAGGAGCCCCAAAACAACCCAGCTCATCTCTGCTGCAAACCTTGGGCTCTGCGTCTAAGTCACCCCTGTCCTATTGCTTTCTTAAATCCTGGAGACCTCTAAAAGACCACACCAGCCAGAAATCCTGGACTCCTCCAAAGCAGCTGCACTGAGAGCTGAGAACCCCAGGGGAGCCTCAGTCCCTTTACCTGGCCTTGTCCCTTGATCACCATCTGAACCACAATATTGGTATCTTGTCCCACCCTCCACATACTCTTTAAAGCCGGAAGCAGAATTCCCGTAGAGGATCAGTCTTCTCTTCCAGGGATTCTCACTCTCCATCCAAGGAGGAGGAAAGGTCCTGTAGGTTCAGGGAAGGACAGGCCTTCTAGTGCAGACCCAGCAGGACATCACCACCTCTCCCCAGTCTGGAGCGCCCACTGTGCCTAGGGCTCCCCCTGGTGGCGTCAGGAAGAGACTACCAGAGACTTGGGCAGAAAGCAGTTACCCTGGAAGAAACTACTAATGGGGCTAAAAGGCTTGGAGACCTCTCTCCCCCCATTCCCTCACTCGTACCCCAACCCCACCCTTCACAGGGACCGGACACCAAGCAGTGGATTTGTGTGAGCCTAGAAAAGGGCCCTGAAATTCTTTTTCTCCCCTTTCATTTTCCAGATGGCACCATCTTCCCACTGCCTGGCTGGAGGTGAGTCCAGGCTCTGGGCTCCCAGCCCTACACGGCGGTGCCCTGAGTGAAAGGGGGAGCCCACTGCAGTGTCAAGGGTCAGGCCAACCAGGGAAGACTTTCCTGGAGCCAGGGCCTCCTCCCCTCCCTCAGCACCCTGTGCCCTACGCCACCAGCTCACACTCTCCCGGTCCTAAAATCTCTTCCTTCCATCTCTCACCCCTCCTACTGATCCAAGATGTAAGCCTGACTCGGAGAGGGGTGGCAAGTGGGAAGAGAGGAGGCAAGGGGCCGTGTGGGTTGAGGAAGGGGTCCTCCAGCCCTCGCAAACCCTGTCCCGCCCCGAGGCGCCCCTCTGGTTGCTGGGTTCCTTGGAGAACTCTAAGGAAGCCGACAGACTAGCCGTGAGCTGGGGGTGGGGCAGCGAGGAGGAGACTGGTGGGGAGGGAGGAGGGGAAGGGAGCCCAGGCGTGGAGGCCGGGTTTGGGAGGTGAGGGGCTCGTCCCCCCTCAGCCCCGTGGGTTGCAAAGAATTGCTAATTGCAACTAAACGAGGCCTCGGAGTGGGGGAAGGGGCAGTCTCTCGGCTGTCAGGGGCTACCGCCTCTTTGAGTGCCCGGGGAAGGCCAGGCCAGCCTGCTCTTCTCATGTAAAGCAGCTTTTTGTCTGGGGGAGCCAGGGCTGGGGCCAGGGGCTGGGGAAGGGGCCCAAGCCATTAGCAAGCTTCTTGTTCCCCAGAAAGGGAGAAGGGCACCGATGGCTTCTCCGAGTAAGGACACCCCCTCCTCCTCCACGGCCGAGCTTTTTATGGTGGGGCTTGATGGGGTGCTGCCCAGCAGGAGGGGGTGGGCCTGGGATCCCAGCACCCCCCTTGCGGGGCTGTGGGAAAAAACCGAGCACAAAGAAGGGGGCTGGCCCAGCTGAGTTGGGAGACAGGGCAGCTCTGATCCAGGGATGCCCTGAGCTTGAAGTACCCATTGCGGGAGCCCCTTCCCAGAAAATAGCCCTGGTAGCCACGTGTACCTTATCTGGTCAGCTGGGCCCTGTTTCAGACTTCATCCCCTTTTCCAGCCTTCTCAAGGTCTTGTTCTGGAGTGGGAGTGGGAAAGGTCTTGGGGATCTAAGCCTGAGCCCAACCAGGGAGGAGAAGGATCCAAACCTCTGAAGAAATCCTCTAAACGTAGGAACCCTGGGGCCAGGTAACCTTTTAAAGACCAGAGAATCTTGCCTTCTAATTTGGATGCACCATTTTATAAACTTCTATAAACTTGGATGTGAAATTGCATTACCTTATAAGCCTCAGTATTCTCATCTATAAAATGGGGGCAACAATAATACAATGTTCTTAAAGTTCTTTTGAGGTTATAGACATGCAAAGCACCTGGCTTGGCAGTCCCCAGTTCTCGATGTGTTCCCACCCCTTCCTGGGAACATCCATCCTTTTACACACACACACACACACACACACACACACACACACACACACACACTCCAGGGATGATGGGGTCTGGGTACTTCACATTTATATAGCACTTTACAGTTTCCAGAATGCATGTGTCAGCTCTCGGACAAGAAGCACAAGTGGAACAGGTCTTTTCCCCCACACAGTGTGGCCTCCAAGATCCCAACTCACACATTAGACAGTGGAGCCCAGGGCCAGGGTGAGACCAGCCCTAGTTGTCCCCATCCAGGCCTCTGCCCAGGGTCTCTAGGTGACAAGAGCCCCTCCTGGGCTCTTCCCCTAAATCCATGCTCCTGTGGGAACTTCAGACCATGTGGGGCCCCTTCATTCTCTTCCACATTGGAGGTCCTGAGAAGCAGAGAGCTGTCCCCTCCTAGCTTGGGAGCCTCTGAGATGAAACCTTGCATGTGGGAGGCAGCCCAGGAGGGGACAAGGGACAAAATAGCTGGGTAGTCCATTCGGTCCCTCCTTCCCCCTTCTGACTAAAAGTGTGCTAGTTCATCCAGGAGTGTTGGCTAACCTTCCTTCCTCCCTTCCTTTTGGGGGCTCCATGGAATCTCCTCATCCCAGTATGTTGCCCTGGCTGAATCCCTATTCTCCCAGCACCTCATCCAGGTGGAGAGCGCTGACCCCAGCCCGCTAGACACCCTGGGGATCCTCATCCCAGAGGGCCTATAGCCAAGGGGCTCTGGCTTTGGGCCAGTGCCTTTCTTGCTGCCTGGCTCCCTCCCCACAGGCCCCTAATCCCTCTCACCCAGCAGGAAGCCCTTAAGCTGCCTTTTCAGCGGCCTTCCCCAGCCCGCTGTGGGCTCTGTGCCTTTCTATACCAACCTTGGCAGGAGCTGTGTTATACAAGCTGGAGAGAGCGCCCCTGCAAAGAGGTCATCGTGCCTAAGGCAGCTTCCAGCTCCAGCAGCCTCTCCTCCCTGGTCACCTCCTAGGGGTTTTGCCCCATCTGATACACTGGCTGGGCATCCATGGACACGGACAGCCCCTGCTAACTCACGTCAAAGCCCCAGGCTGGGTCCAGGTGAGGGTAGGAATGCTAGGGGGACAGTGGGCAGGAGGCCAGGGTCTGGGGAAGTGTGGCAGACAGGAGAGGCCCCTCTGCCTTTGGTCCTTTTGGCTGGTCCCTCCATGTTTCCCCTGATTCTAGCCTCTGCCCTCCACTTCTCCAAGTTCATTTACAGCCTCCGCGGACTCAGTTTGCAGCCCAGACTAAGGATTGGGAGAACCTCGCCCCTGGAGAGCCTAAAGACCCTCCCTGGCTCACCATAACCTACTGTATCAGATAAGCAGAGACAGAGGCCAAGTGAAGGGAAGAGAGCATTGGGGGGAGGGGACAGACTGGGTTTTTTTTCTCTCCTCCAGGGTTATATTTGGATGACTGGAGTGGGGGCCTCAGAATTTGCATTATTCTGGGACAGGCTTGACTTCAATCCCTACCCCCCCCCCCCGCAATCCCATGGCCCTTGCAAGTATACTCTTACCAATTCTGATTTTTGGTTTGGAAAATATAGTCCTTATATAGCCTAGTCCCTCCCCTGCCCTCAACCCTTCCCTCCTCTCCCTCTCCAGGAAGAGTCCCCC